>NC_081192.1:56703034-57030534 GCF_902713425.1 Acipenser ruthenus
TAAATTTAATTGGAATAAAATATAACCCTTTCACTGTCGCCATTAATTTCCATTTACACACACACAATATTTTTTATATATATATATATATATATATATATATATATATTGTAACGTATTCGGAAATCACAGTGACTAGGAGGCTAAACAGAGTGGAACACCAGGTTTATTGGCACTGACAAAAACCTGAAAGGTAACAACAGTTAAACCAAAAAAAAAACAATATGCTGAAACAACAATTGCAGGGTTGCTCACTCGCTAATCTACCCGGGGCTCTCTCTCCGTCCGACTCTCCACACCACCTCCGCCTCGTCACTTCCCGTAGAGCCCTGTCGGACTGGTGATTTCCCCTCAGAGCAGGGCTAACGAGGTTGTACACACCTAGGATTTGGGCGAGGGTAACATGGACTCTCGTCTCGCATATTTGCTGTATAAGACCCCGTGCACGTTACACAGCTCCCCCCCTTTAAGTTCCCTCGTCCCCGAGGGGACCAACAAAGTCTCAAAAACGTGCAGGGGGTCTGCGTTGGCATCCAGGCCGCATTGAAGAGTCTTGGCCCTCCATGGCCAAAGACAAATAAGGGCCCCCCTCAGAGTGAGTGGGCCCGATAGAGGAAAGGGCCTGAGGCTCAAACAATCCTGTGGTGCTGAGTTTGGGTATGGGGGTGGCAGGGCCCGAGCCAGGCGATCCCGGTGTAGTACCACCCTCCATCCTCCAGGGGGTAGTCAGATTCTGTATGTCACTTCCCCGAGGCATTCTAACACCTCACACGGTCCCGTCCAGGACTGTCAAGCTTGGGACAACGTCCCGGTCTGCGTCTGGGGTTAAACACCCACACCAAGTCCCCCGAGTCAAACTGTCGCCCCCGTACCCAAATGTAATAATACCGCTTCTGGCGGTGGCCCGCAGCCTGCAGCCGGTCCCGGGCGAAGCTGTGGGCCACCTCCAAGCGGCTCTGCAGTCGGGTGGCATACTCGAGCCCAGCTGGTTCTGGGTCGCTGTCAGGTGGTTTCCCAAATGCCAAGATGCATGAGGTGCGTAGCTCCTGGCCCAGCATCAGGAGGGCGGGGGTGCAGGCGGTGGACTCCTGGACCGCAGAGCGACAGGCCATCAGGATCAGGGGAAGGTGGGCATCCCAATCCTGCTGGTGGGCGGTTGAACCGCTCAACCAACCCGTCGCTCTGTGGGTGGAGGGGAGTTGTCCGAGTCTTGTGTATCCCCAGACGCCGACACATCTCTGCGAACACTCGTGACTCGAAGTTCCTCCCCTGATCAGAGTGCAGCTCCTCGGGGACCCCAAAGCAGCTGAAGAACCCCTCCAGCAGGGCCTCGACTACTGTCCCAGCCTCCTGTTCAGGGAGCGCGTATGCTTCGGGCCATTTCGTAAAATAATTCATTTCTACTAATACAAACTGGTTCCCCTTGTCTGAACGTGGAAATGGACCCATGACGTCCACAGCCACCCTTTCCATGGGACTGCCGACGATGAGCTGCTGGAGGGGAGCATGGGACCTCTCCGGCGGTCCCTTCCTGGCGGTGCACTCGTCGCATCTCCGGCAGACCATCACTACTGGTGCCGCCCATGGGCTGTCGGACGGCTCAGTCAGTCCTGTGTCCCTCATCTCTCTCACCAGCTTTTCAGCAGCAGCTTGTCTAGCTAGTGGCAGGCGGCGGGGGCACAGCTTAATTGGGATCGTCTCTCCTGTGTCAATGGTGTGCTGGGTCAGGTGGGTCCTTCCACTCTCTTCGGGGCTCATAGTGAAGCTGTTGCGGTACTCCAATAACAGGTCCTGCAACTGGGCCTTCTGCTCCGGGCTAAGCCCCTCACAGTTGTGACGCCAGACAGCAGTTACTGCAGCTAAAGTAGCGCTTCCAGTGTCCACCGGTAGGGGTTGCTGGGTCTTGGTGGCAATGGCTGGGTTCAGTGGAGTATGGGGTGGTGTTGGGGCCGGTTGGGGCCAACTAGCCTGGAGTTGTCGAGCGTAGGGGGCCCGATCCCCTTTGTTCCCCCGCGCTGTCATGAGGACTCCCTCTGAGCCAGTGACTGGTCGTGCGGGTCCCCCTCTCAGCTGTAGGGCCCCAGTCCTCAGATCCAGTTGGCCCCCAGTGTTCTTCAAGAAATCAAACCCCAGGATGCAGGGGTCCTGCACAGCTGCCACCCACACCGGGTGGCGAAAGAACTTGTCCCCAAGCTGAATGGTCATTAGCGCCCTCCCCTTCATGGGGGCCAGTTCCCCCGTCACCGTCTTCAACTGCACCACCGTTGGATCCAGGCAGAGCATTGCGGGGACCACGTCAGGGCGCACTATGGTAACTGTGGACCCAGTGTCCACAAGAGCCGTACAGGGAATCCCCTCAACACACACGGGGACATGGCAGAAGTCACTCACCGTTGTCTGTCCAACCACGACCGTGGTTGTCACTGGGACTGGGTGGCAGGTGATGGGGCAGGGTAGACATGGTTGCAGGCACCATGAAGGCCAGATGTGGAACTGAAGAAGTGTGACAGGGCCCGCGGTGTTCCGTCTACAAGGGCCCTGTGCCGTTTCCCGGAGTTGAGATAGGTGGGTCAGAAAGGCGGGGCTTGTGGGAACTGGAGCACTGGGCTTGCAGGTGTCCCGGCTGTCCGCAGGTCCAGCAGAGTTGGGGGAAAGCTCGACGGGGCCTACCATCCTTTACGGTCACGGCGCGCAGGAGGGCAACCAGGTCTGTGGGCCAGGCAGGTGAAGGCAGGTCCGATGTTGCCGCCTCCTCCATGACGGTTTTTCTCACAACGGGGCAGGGTTTCGTGACCCTCTCTTCCTCGGTAACCTCCTCCCATTCCCGGGCCAGGCGCAGCGCGGCCTGCAGGGTCTTGCGTCTCTGTAACCGCAGGTACTTCCGGAGTTCGCCCGCTCCGAGGGCCTCCACGAACTGAAACCTGGCTTGCTCCTCTTGTTCGCTAGGGGTGGAGGCCACGTAGGCTCGCCGGCTCTCCCTCTCCAAGTCAGAAGCCAGCTGAGCCAGTGGTTCATCTGGCCGACGTAACCGACGCCGGAGTTGGAGTTTGAGGCCCTCTAGATCGGATAAGTTGCCGAACCGCCGGCCCAGTGCTTCACTGAGGGCCTGGTAGTCCCCTAGTTGATTGGGGGGAAGGTTTAAGAGCACCAGCTGGGCGTCTCCCCTCAGCGCCGCAGTCAGCCGGCTGGTTCACTCCACCCATGAAGCCCGGCCAGCGTCTCCATTTGAACCCGAAAGGCCTCCCAACTGCCAGTCCCATCAAACCCTGGGGTCTTGACTGTATTATAGGGGCTCCTTGCCTCTGGTCTAGCATCCCTCTTTGAGCCCTCCAGACAACCACTACCGCAGCGGGGCTCATCCTCATCTTCCTCCCCTTCTACAATGTTTGACCCAGAACGGCCCATCCACCACACTATCGCTTCATAGTCTCGGCTTAAACCCGGGTCTAACTCCAAGAATGTCTCTAAAGCTTTCCCCTTTAGCCTGGCAGTGAGCTGAATTGCTTTATTCACACTGTCCCATCCCTCATGTTGAGCAAACTTTTCAAACTGAAAAAGGAATGCATGCCAGCTGGCCTTACCGTCATACAAACAATAGTGTGGGGTCCTGCTGTCTCCTATGGGCGCCGCCGTTGTTGTTGTTATTGTGTTGAGGCTCGCTGGGGGAGGGGCGCCATGACTTGTACCTCGTGCATTCTCATGGGCGCGGCCATTTTGACTGTGCGCGTCCCTGCTGGCGTCTCCTCTCTTGTCTCCGCCCCATTCAAATGTGCACGCCAGGCTTTCTACTTTCTTTTTACTGTTGCTTCCTCCAGACGGCCGGCTCCGAGGCAGTTAAACCAAAAAAAAAAACAATATGCTGAAACAACAATTGCAGGGTTGCTGTTGGCCACAACCACGCCGACTAACTTTTTTTCTTTCACTCGCTAATCTACCCGGGGCTCTCTCTCTGTCCGACTCTCCACACCGTCTCCGCCTCGTCACTTCCCGTAGAGCCCTGTCGGACTGGTGATTTCCCCTCAGAGCAGGGCTAACGAGGTTGTACACACCTAGGATATGGGCGAGGGTAACATGGACTCTCGTCTCGCATATTTGCTGTATAAGCCCCCGTGCACGTTACTATATATATATATATATATATATATATATATATATATATATATATAACATATTTAGTATATTTTATGTGTGTAAACGGAAATTATGAAGATAGTGAAAGGGTTATATTTTATCCTAATACATTTCATTTGAAACGTAAAGCCGTACCGACGTCAGCCCTACGCTTTCATTGGCCTGCGATGCAATGCCGATATCCCAGTGCTCCGCCTACGTCGGCAAGACATAGGCGGGTGCTATGTGGGTGCTATCTGGGTGGTTTATGCCGCAAGTTGGAACAGCACAAAACATTGTCCTTAATTTAAAATATATATAGGCTTGTATTGTATTAAATAATATTATTCAACACAAACTATACAGCAAATGAATAGGAATCACAGAGCTGGTTTCGGGAATGTGCCAATTAATACGGATGGGCAATATTGCCTATAACCTAGCGGAAGACTAAAAAAGAAAAATCTCGCGGTGTCACAGGGGAATTCAGTGATAGTTTCTAAAGAAAACGGCAGGCATTTTTATTAAAGTGCATGTGTTTGTTTGATTTGTCAAATCCTTGTTCTTAAAAAGCTTGACATGTTTATTGGATCTCGGTATTGAAAAGTAAACAAAGGCTTTAATCTTTATTGTGACTATGCAAAGGTGATAAGTAGCCTACTCTACTGTAGACAGATAGGCTAAGTGAATGCTGCAAGTGTTGCTGTTGTTTTTAAACACATTAGCTACCCAATTGACGAGTTTTTCACATTTCCACATTAAGCTTATGACACTGACTGTAAAGAGATATTCAGGGAAAAAACAAGAACACAATTAAATATCAAAAGAAAATAACATATTGATGAATAGCCAGCAGGTCTGTGTGACAGAGCCTATATATGACATTCTACGTGCCCTGTGCTAAGAACTCTCCAACAATTGTTTATCACAATTGCATTGGCAATTCTCTAGTGAAACTGGCTGGACAACCTCTAGATAACAGCACAGGATGCAGCAGGTTGGAGGCTTTGCTATACACGCTAAAATATAACCTAAAACCACAGTTGAAGTTTGAATACCGGCACATCTCTAGTTCATTTTGCCATTGCTACTCAATGTCAGCAACCACCGTTCTATTTCTCTTAAATGCTCCCTATGTGGTTTATGCATCGTGTAAGCATACTGGTCTGTTAACCAATTCTGTTAACCAATTTGACACTTGTTTTCTTTGTACAGACACCCCGCTATTCTGAGCACTTAACAGGATACCGGAATCGTTTTTCGTACAGTTTTCTGTAAATACATAACAGTCCTATGTATGAAAAACTTTAAAACGGGATTGACATACTGCAACGGGAAGTGCTCTATATCATTATTGAGAGGTGCTATCTATACATAGATGTATAGATAGCCCCTCTCAATAATGATAGATAAAAAATAGCAAATATATTAAATGATTACTTTTCACAGGTTTTTACAAAGGAGGACACGGACAACATGCCCCACATGTCGACCTGTTCCTATCCAATTTTAAATAACTTTAGCATAACAGAGGCAGAAGTGTTAAAGGGACTAGGAGCTCTTAAAATAAACAAATCCCCTGGGCCAGATGAGATCCTCCCAATAGTACTCAAAGAAATGAAAGAAGTTATTTACAAACCGCTAACCAAGATCATGCAACAGTCTCTTGACACAGGGGTTGTACCGACAGACTGGAAAATAGCAAACGTAATACCAATACACAAAAAGGGAGACAAAACCGAACCAGGTAACTACAGACCAATAAGCCTGACTTCTATTATATGTAAACTTATGGAAACTATAATAAGATCCAAAATGGAAAATTACCTATATGGTAACAATATCCTGGGAGACAGCCAGCATGGTTTTAGGAAAGGGAGATCATGTCTAACTAACCTGCTTGACTTTTTTGAGGATGCAACATTGAAAATGGATAACTGCAAAGCATACGACATGGTTTATTTAGATTTCCAGAAAGCTTTTGACAAAGTCCCGCATAAAAGATTAATTCTCAAACTGAACGCAGTAGGGATTCAAGGAAATGCATGCACATGGATTAGGGAGTGGTTAACAGGTAGAAAACAGAAAGTACTGATTAGAGGAGAAACCTCGAAATGGTGTGAGGTAACCAGTGGTGTACCACAGGGATCAGTATTAGGTCCTCTGCTATTCCTAATCTACATTAATGATTTAGACTCTGATATAGTAAGCAAACTCGTTAAATTTGCAGACGACACAAAAATAGGAGGAGTGGCAGACACTGTTGAAGCAGCAAAGGTCATTCAAAATGATCTAGACAGCATTCAAAATTGGGCAGACACATGGCAAATGAAATTAAATAGAGAAAAGTGTAAAGTATTGCATGCGGGCAATAAAAATGTGCATTATAAATATCATATGGGAGATAGTGAAATTGAAGAAGGGAACTTTGAAAAAGTCCTAGGAGTTTATGTTGACTCAGAAATGTCTTCATCTAGACAATGTGGGGAAGCTATAAAAAAGGCTAACAAGATGCTTGGATATATTGTGAGAAGTGTTGAATTTAAATCAAGGGAAGTAATGTTAAAACTCTACAATGCATTAGTAAGACCTCACCTAGAATATTGTGTTCAGTTCTGGTCACCTCGTTACAAAAAGGATATTGCTGCTCTAGAAAGAGTGCAAAGAAGAGCAACCAGAATTATCCCGGGTTTAAAAGGCATGTCGTATGCAGACAGGCTAAAAGAATTGAATCTATTCAGTCTTGAACAAAGAAGACTACGCGGCGATCTGATTCAAACATTCAAAATCCTAAAAGGTATAGACAATGTTAACCCGGGGGACTTCTTTGACTTGAAAAAAGAAACAAGAACCAGGGGTCACAAATGGAGATTAGATAAAGGGGCATTCAGAACAGAAAATAAGAGGCACTTTTTACACAGAGAATTGTGAGGGTCTGGAACCAACTCCCCAGTAATGTTGTTGAAGCTGACACCCTGGGATCCTTCAAGAAGCTGCTTGATGAGATTCTGGGATCAATAAGCTACTAACAACCAAACGAGCAAGATGGGCTGAATGGCCTCCTCTCGTTTGTAAACTTTCTTATGTTCTTATGTTCTTATACGATAAATGACTGTTTTTTTTTCCTAATTTATTTAACACAAACACCAACACAGCCAATTCTTGTTTTAATTAATTTATAAATGGTTTACCATTCTCCTCTTTGAAACTGTTCTCATTCTACCTAAAGGAATTACAGCAAACTCTTGTACAACATCTTAAAATAAAACACACCAGTCACTTATTGCCCATAGCCTTATCTCCACAGGCCAGTGTAATCCCCAGCCCCTCGCCCATGAGGGAGGCCTGTCGCTTGTACAATTGTCTCTCAGTTTGCCATGCTCACAGAGTAGACCCAGCCTTTTCGCAATTTATTTAAAAAATGTTTGTTTTTTGTTTTAAGTAAATACGTTGTAACAAAGTTGGAAATTGCCTAAAATACGACCGCTGATAGTCAATGTTTGTAGCATTTTTTTTCAACATTTTAAGATTTAAACTAAATAAACTTAAATAGACATTCATGATCCGTGCATTTTACTATAAACGCCTGAATTCAAATTAAATACGTGCCTAAAGACTGTTTTGTTCATTAATCCTTCAGTACGTACTTTTGAAAACTTTTGTGTTCGTTTACTTCTACATAAGCTGCCATTCCAGCATTGCCAAGAGAGACCCAAACCGGTCTTTCTGCACGGTTTGTATACATTAAAAAATACAACAACTACTCTATACTTTAGTGTTATTTACCATTTTCTGTAATAATTCGTTTTCTTAAGATCAAAATTGACTTGAAACTACAATCTTTAAAACTCTGTTTCAGTTTGTTCAGTCAGATACAGACAAGCACTGACACTGAAAAGGTTTGTAGCGTTTTATTTTAAAACTGTTTTTTTTTTCTCTTCAGTTTAAGTAAATACATTGTAACAAGCCTAACGAAGCGGCAGCTGAGTCAAGGTTTGTATTTTTTTTATTGGACATTTTAATGTTTTAAACTCAAGACACTTGGTACAGACATTTCAGAAGCCGACCGTGCTGTTTTACACGTGCTTGTACATCCAGCTGTGTAAAATAAATAATGCTATAAATAAGGTTTTTAAAATGTTAACTTAACAATGTATACAGGGTCTCATATTATCATTTTGTTTATTTATTTATGTGTTGGGTTAAGTATGTACATTTCTTAAACAGGTTGTTCCTTATTTTAAACATTTTGTCTTTTTTCAACAGACACACTTCTCTATTTAAGACCAGCCTGTGTCACTTTACTTCTGTATAGGTCTATTTAGATCTGTACAGCGTCTGATCCTTGTTCATTTTAAAACACTTTTGTCTTTTCTTCTCAGTGTAATGTACTTGTTTTTTTACTGTCTTCATTTTCAAGCTTGCTTTATTTTTTCAAAACTTTATACATTTTTAGTTTTTTTTTCACATTTTCAGCTTTCTGTATTTTTCAACACTATACATTTTTTTCAAGCTTGTTTATTTTTTCAGCACTTTGTACCCTTTTTGTTTTCACCCATTTTACTGCTCATTTTATTTTTCTGAAATAAAGAATATAACAAACTATACCTTTTTCAAACTTTTTATTTTTGTAAAAAAAGCTTATTTTTCTGAAATAACATATGGAGCAAAACACACTTTGTACCCCCTTGTTTTTCCCAATTACTGCTCTTTTTATGTTTCAACACTTTGTACCTTTTTGTTGTTCCCATTTTTACTGCTCATTTTATTTTTCTGAAATAAAGAATATAACAAACTGTATACCCCTGTTTTCAAACTTATTTTATTTTTCTTAAACGCCTGTTTTTTTGTTTTTTTTAAAGCTCATGTACCACCCTTCTTTACCCATTTCATTGATCATTTTATTTTTTGAAATAGAGAATATAACACAAATTAAAAATAATAACCCAAACCTTTGTTTAATTCCCCATTTTAATGTAATAAACTACAATCATGGAACATGGTTTCCAAAAATGCATTAAAAACTACATCCACATGACAGGATGGGAGGTGGGATTTCCATATTTACATTAAAACTTACAACCATGTTGCAGGACGGGAGGGTAGGACTTTTGGAATTGCTTAAAGACTACTAACATGTGACAGGAACTGGGAGGTGGGACTTCCGGTCGACCCTGATTGGCTAAGGGCACCTGTCAAAACCAAATGCTGTATACCAATGCACAAAAAAAAAAAAAAATAAAAAAATACACCAAGTATTGATAGCTGTCATCAGTTAACAATTCATGCTTTTTAAAAGTAATGACACAAACTGTTTTATTCCAGTTCATGATACAAAATGTATTTGTCCTGTAGTAAACTATATGCATTTGTTGAAATGTAAAGAACGACTAAACATACAGTATTATACACTGCTCTTTAATTCACTGTTTTCTTTTCTCGCACTCGTAATGTGCTGTCCTAGGCAAACGTGAAACTTGATTTATAGCATGACCCGTTTTATATCACGAATTATGCCTGCACGGCAATCATGATATAAATATATATACAGTATACACACAGGGCAGCTGGCAAGACTGAGCACAGCAACAAGACACAAGGTAGTTATACTGCATCAGCAAGGTCTCTCCCAGGCAGAAATTTCAAGGCAGACAGGGGTTTCCAGATGTGCTGTCCAAGCTCTTTTGAAGAAGCACAAAGAAACGGGCAACGTTGAGGACCGTAAACGCAGTGGTCGGCCAACGAAACTTACTGCAGCAGATGAAAGACACATCATGCTTACTTCCCTTCGCAATCGGAAGATGTCCAGCAGTGCCATCAGCTCAGAATTGGCAGAAAACAGTGGGACCCTGGTACACCCATCTACTGTCTGGAGAAGTCTGGTCAGAAGTGGCCTTCATGGAAGGCTTGCGGCCAAAAAGCCATACCTCCGACGTGGAAACAAGGCCAAGCGACTCAACTATGCACGAAAACACAGGAACTGGGGTGCAGAAAAATGGCAGCAGGTGCTCTGGACTGATGAGTCAAAATTTGAAATATTTGGCTGTAGCAGAAGGCAGTTTGTTCGCCGAAGGGCTGGAGAGCGGTACACGAATGAGTGTCTGCAGGCAACAGTGAAGCATGGTGGAGGTTCCTTGCAAGTTTGGGGCTGCATTTCTGCAAATGGAGTTGGGGATTTGGTCAGAATTAATGGTCTCCTCAATGCTGAGAAGTACAGGCAGATACTTATCCATCATGCAATACCATCAGGGAGGCATCTGATTGGCCCCAAATTTATTCTGCAGCATGACAACGACCCCAAACATACAGCGAAAGTCATTAAGAACTATCTTCAGCGTAAAGAAGAACAAGGAGTCCTGGAAGTGATGGTATGGCCCCCACAGAGCCCTGATCTCAACATCATCGAGTCTGTCTGGGATTACATGAAGAGAGAGAAGCAACTGAGGCTGCCTAAATCCACAGAAGAACTGTGGTTAGTTCTCCAAGATGTTTGGGCCAACCTACCTGCCGAGTTCCTTCAAAAACTGTGTGCAAGTGTACCTAGAAGAATTGATGCTGTTTTGAAGGCAAAGGGTGGTCACACCAAATATTGATTTGATGTAGATTTTTCTTCTGTTCACTCACTTTGCATTTTGTTAATTGATAAATATAAACTATTAACATGTCTATTTTTGAAAGCATTCTTACTTTACAGCATTTTTTCACACCTGCCTAAAACTTTTGCACAGTACTGTATGTGTGTGCGTGTGTGTGTGTGTATATATATAAATATTTATATGTGTATATATATATATATATATATATATATATATACAGTGCCTTGCGAAAGTATTCGGCCCCCTTGAACTTTGCGACCTTTTGCCACATTTCAGGCTTCAAACATAAAGATATGAAACTGTAATTTTTTGTGAAGAATCAACAACAAGTGGGACACAATCATGAAGTGGAACGAAATTTATTGGATATTTCAAACTTTTTTAACAAATAAAAAACTGAAAAATTGGGCGTGCAAAATTATTCAGCCCCCTTAAGTTAATACTTTGTAGCGCCACCTTTTGCTGCGATTACAGCTGTAAGTCGCTTGGGGTATGTCTCTATCAGTTTTGCACATCGAGAGACTGAAATTTTTTCCCATTCCTCCTTGCAAAACAGCTCGAGCTCAGTGAGGTTGGATGGAGAGCATTTGTGAACAGCAGTTTTCAGTTCTTTCCACAGATTCTCGATTGGATTCAGGTCTGGACTTTGACTTGGCCATTCTAACACCTGGATATGTTTATTTGTGAACCATTCCATTGTAGATTTTGCTTTATGTTTTGGATCATTGTCTTGTTGGAAGACAAATCTCCGTCCCAGTCTCAGGTCTTTTGCAGACTCCATCAGGTTTTCTTCCAGAATGGTCCTGTATTTGGCTCCATCCATCTTCCCATCAATTTTAACCATCTTCCCTGTCCCTGCTGGAGAAAAGCAGGCCCAAACCATGATGCTGCCACCACCATGTTTGACAGTGGGGATGGTGTGTTCAGGGTGATGAGCTGTGTTGCTTTTACACCAAACATAACGTTTTGCATTGTTGCCAAAAAGTTCGATTTTGGTTTCATCTGACCAGAGCACCTTCTTCCACATGTTTGGTGTGTCTCCCAGGTGGCTTGTGGCAAACTGTAAACGACACTTTTTATGGATATCTTTAAGAAATGGCTTTCTTCTTGCCACTCTTCCATAAAGGCCAGATTTGTGCAGTATACGACTGATTGTTGTCCTATGGACAGAGTCTCCCACCTCAGCTGTAGATCTCTGCAGTTCATCCAGAGTGATCATGGGCCTCTTGGCTGCATCTCTGATCAGTCTTCTCCTTGTATGAGCTGAAAGTTTAGAGGGACGGCCAGGTCTTGGTAGATTTGCAGTGGTCTGATACTCCTTCCATTTCAATATTATCGCTTGCACAGTGCTCCTTGGGATGTTTAAAGCTTGGGAAATCTTTTTGTATCCAAATCCGGCTTTAAACTTCTCCAAAACAGTATCTCGGACCTGCCTGGTGTGTTCCTTGTTCTTCATGATGCTCTCTGCGCTTTAAACGGACCTCTGAGACTATCACAGTGCAGGTGCATTTATACGGAGACTTGATTACACACAGGTGGATTCTATTTATCATCATTAGTCATTTAGGTCAACATTGGATCATTCAGAGATCCTCACTGAACTTCTGGAGAGAGTTTGCTGCACTGAAAGTAAAGGGGCTGAATAATTTTGCACGCCCAATTTTTCAGTTTTTTATTTGTTAAAGTTTGAAATATCCAATAAATTTCGTTCCACTTCATGATTGTGTCCCACTTGTTGTTGATTCTTAACAAAAAATTACAGTTTCATATCTTTATGTTTGAAGCCTGAAATGTGGCAAAAGGTCGCAAAGTTCAAGGGGGCCGAATACTTTCGCAAGGCACTGTATATATAAAGGTGGCAGCGTGACCCTCTCCCCTGTGCGTATTTTGTGTTATATCTTGTATGTTGTTTGTATGTATTTAAGTAAGAGCAAGTTTGACTAAGAGGAGTTGTAACTTACAGTAAATATTTGCTTATATGAGTAAAGTCCAGTAAGAAACATGTAGTAAGTATGATAAATGAATAAAAATGATTTCCCAGTAAGAGCAAATACAAAAAAGTATGGTTACCTATAAGAGTAAAATCAGATACAAAATGCAGTTATAGTTAGGAGCAGTAGATGAATGCGGCAAGGCATGGAGCAGTTCAGTGCAAGTACAAGCTGATGCAAGAATTGGTACAACTGGGTGCCATATAGTCCAGTATAGTTGAGAGTTGAGGTGTAGAGATGAACAGGTGTCTTGAGGAGGTGTCGGAAGTACTCATGTCTTTTGTAATTGCTCTTATTGGAATCATTCTCATCCACTCGTCCTACTTACTATGTTCTCATAGTGGACTTTACTCATATAAGCAAATAGTTTTAATTTGATTGGTTTCCACACAGCATTCTGTAGTTGTGCGATCCCATTGAAGTGTGTTGAAAGTATTGTATTGCTTAAGTACTGTCTTTAGCGCAGTTAGCAGCTGTTACCAGTTCCCTTGCAAAGTGAGGGTGGAGGCTACTTAAGCTGAGTGGATCTACTAGTGGTCAGTCTACAGTTAACCATAGTCTGAGACAAATAGGTAAGTGATCCTGCTTCAAGTAAATAACATTAGCTATATTTAAGTAACATTATAAATGTGGTGTTTCAATTAGGTGATATAGTGTTTGATTAGTACCATGTGGGTGTGGTTAAATTGAATAGAGGTTGATTTTCAATTTGATTGGTTTCCACACAGCTTTTATCCACCTAGTTGCTATATTAGTCAGTTAGGCTATTTGTGCGCCAGCACGACGCGGCAGCTAACCAAAGAGCCTCACAACAGAAGAGCAGGGAGTCTAGCTGTGGGAGTCCAGCGAGGGGAGGCCTGCGCCGAGAGGCTGTTGGAAAAGATCCGAACCTAGTAGCGCTCTGGAAGACTCTACTAGTCAGGTCTGTACCCTCCCCCCCACCGCTCCCGCTCCCACTCCCACTGTGCCTATTTGTCTCGCCTGTCTTGCTATGACTTTCTCTCACATCCCTGTTATTCTGTCCTCTCACTCTCGTCCTCTGCCCTCTCTCCGCCGCTGCTCCTGCAACCCCTCTAACCTCATCCCTCACCCTCTCCCCCCTCGCACTCTCTCTGGTGCACTCTGGAACTGTCACTTAAGGGCGTGTGTTAAGAAATAAATAATAAATAACAATAATACTCATTGAGATGATGCCCTCTTATGGGCATTGAGTTTGTGGAGAGAGCAGTTTGCAATACTACAGGAGAAGCGAATTGTACAGTAAATAGAGACACCTGGCAGTGGGTTCCTTTGCAGACACTCTTAAAAGAGAGAAAATATACATTAAGTTCAAACTTCTCCCTCACTAAATATACTGTAAATATATAGCTTTATTAACAGTGTGTTAGGATGAGATTTTTACATGTCAGAATTGGACATGGTGGCACAGATATGTGGACAGGAAGTAAGAACAAAATACTATGCATTTTAATAATTAATATTATTAAATTATGGTTTATGAATGAATAGGTCAAGTTTTTATATCACAACATCTATACAAGCTTTTATATTTTTATCGTAACTTGACTTATTGTTTTTGTCAGAAATAAAGCATAAACAGCCCTTATAAAAAAATGTCTGCACTACAATTTTGCAGTTTACTATGTTTTTGCTATGCAGGTCTGTATTCCCATTTTTTAAGGTTGCTTGCATGTTGTCAGGCCCCTGTATTGTTAGAATTAATGTAACCTGTCAGCATTTGCTATTGATATAAAATCTGTTAATTTTCTATTGGTAGTCTAAAACAGAGAGAATGGATGGATGCCAAGTATAAATTTACAACAGGAGGAGCAAGGTGGAATGATTGTATGATTTTCAAAGTAGGATAAATAAAAGCTTTCAATCATGCTATATACAACTGTTTGATGGATCCACGAATTGTAAATGTGCATGGTATCCTTTACTCAGTCAATATGTGAGGTGCCACGGCGTTTTGCAGTTGAGCATATATTTGTAAAAAAAAAAAAAAATACAAAAGAAAGAAAAAAATGATTTATGCTTGCAGTACTGACGCTATCGCAGGAAACTCCCTTCTGTCCGATGACATCAGATCACACAAGTGCAGCGCTGGCTGTCAGCTATCCGATCGGCAGCACCGGATTGGCCAATGGCCAGATAGCGTGAGCTCTGCTCACCGCATGATTTGCTTCTGATTGGCCTAATACATTATAAAGGGGTGGTAAGTCGTGGCGGTGTACTGCGAGGTAATTTACATAAAATGAGCAGCAGCATCCTGAAAACTTGAAACCGGCTCATAACAAGGGAGTTTGTGCATCACTTTAAATTAACCATTATTACAGTTGAATTGAAAAGCTCTACCAGAAAACAAGCAACGTTTAATGGATGGATGTTTTTGGGGTTTTTTTTTTTTTTTATGAATGAGAAATTAAAATAAAAACGGAATAATATTTTGAGGACAGTTTATATTTTTGTATAAATAAACATTGGATTGCTGTTAAACTTTGTTTTATTTTAACCAAATGTACACTAAATCTGTACAGTACCATCATAAACTATAAACATCTAGTTTATTGTGTCCTTTGATCAAAAGTCGAGCGTATTAAATACTTTTCTACTTGAAAGGACTATTTTATTTAGCGATTTTCTGTAAGATTTTTTGTAAGATAAACTACTATCTGGAATTAAAATAATAATTTTAAAAAAACATTGTAAAAGATCAAAATGTGGGCTTTCCTGGGCATCGCCACCTTTACCTACATTTACAAGAAATGCGACGCTGTTATATCTTATGCCAACAAGGAGGTTCTTTTGACAGTTACTGTTTTTTTCACACTGGGGTCGGTGCTGTCATATTGTAGGTACCGTTATGGACAAACACAACACAAACCATCACACTTGGGTCTGGTTCTTCAACTCATTTCAGCTCTGCCTCTCGCTGGTTTTTTCTTCTCTAAATCAAGTACCCATTCTGACACAGATGAAAAATCTGTATCCAAAAAGGTAGGTTTTACCTAATGAATGTTATTAAAACTAATTAACTCCTTGGTTTTAAATGTGAAAGGTACAATAATATATTTGCATTTATCTGTAATGCCAACACCCTTACCGACCTTTAGGATCCTTTTACGTATATTCATGTTTTTCAAAGTCTGTTTTTATTATTAAAATCAAGTTAATATTCATGGAATGTTCTAAGATGTTGAAACAAAGCTTCATTTTATTTTTCTAAGTGTTCTCATTTAAATTTACCACTTGAGTAGTTATAAATATTAGCTTTCAGTCATTTATTTTTGTTTTTGTATGTCTTGTTTGTTTAATTAATTCATTCATTAATTCATTAATTCATTAATTCATTAATTAATATGATTTGCATTCTATAAAGAACACATTATTCAGTAATTTACTGCTAGGATCAATATTGTATTTTTGCCAAATGGTAAAACCCTAATCTCTGTATTTTATTATAAAATAAAATAAAAACTCAATATGAACGTTGAAAATAAATAAGATATCCACTGAGGGGAGATGGCGATTGATTTAGAGAATGTAATCAAACTGGACTACCAACATAGCTTATAAAATTATAACGCTTATAAAGTGTAGTGAAGGCTAAACGTTCCCTTAACCCCCATCCTGCCCCATTCTTAATTTTGAACTTAAGATAAGGCAAAATAGGGAGGCTTACTCTAAAACTAGCATGTCCACCATTTTAAAGGACTTCTTTACTTATCAAGACAGAAAGTCACCATGTTGCCATTAAAACCCATTACACTGATTTTAAACAGTAAATACATGTCATTTTAGTTCAGTATAAAATCTATTTAAATAATGCTTTACTAATAAAACAAAGTTAATATTTATTAAACTTTTCTAAGCTGTTGTGAAATAAAGCTTGATAGAGGTAAACTTTATTGGTCAGGAAAATTGTCCCAAAAATGTATGTACAAAAAGATTGTAAAATACTTTTAAAAGTGGAAATGCAAGTATGTGTTAACCCCTGTCTTTACACCTGTCACACTCTACATTGCCATGCAGCAACATTTGATAAAGGGACAATTTTCAGTGTGAAGAAATGGCTGCCTTATCAAACAGCAGTTATAATTATTTTCAACTCTTATTGTCCTGATTCTAAAGGTTTGATTTTAAATTGTTTCAAAATATTAATTAGATGTTTAGTCCATTGTCCAGATACAGTTTCTATTAAACATTCTAGACTGTATCTATTTTATTATGAACAGTTACTACTTGTATAACTTGCTTAAGTTATAAGGCCCTTCCTTATTAAACTTCATGTACCCATTACACAGTTTAGAGTAGCATTATAATAGTGTTGCTTGAAGTATAATTATTTTTTTAAACAGAAATGTATATTATATAATATATATTTAAAAGGGTTTGAAATATAAATATTTAATCTTGCACAACACTGTTGCACTTTTCTTAATTGCAATCAATTTTTTTTCAAGCATTGGCGCAAGAGAAAGGAAGCCAAGCTGAGGCACTCTTCTCAGACAGAGAGCACTCCAGGGACTGTAGTCCTTGCCAGTTCTGACCCGGATGTCATTATTGTGGGTGCTGGTGTCCTTGGTTCAGCCATGGCTGCAGTCCTGGCAAGGGATGGAAGAAAAGTTACAGTCATTGAGAGAGACCTCAAGGAGCCAGACAGAATTGTCGGAGAGCTTTTACAGCCTGGTGGATATCGTGCCTTAATGGAGTTAGGACTTGAAGGTAATTGATTATTTTTCAACATGTAATGTCTACACCAGTGCACCAACTCCATTTTTTTTTTTTCTGAATTCACTATATTTTTAAAGTAATGTTTTGTATCCTTGGGGGAATTTAGAGTTCTGCAAAGTCAAGCCACAATCATACTGGCCACATTTAGGCTTGGTGCCATTCAGTCCTGTCCCTCTCGTGCAGAGGCTGCAAATTGTGCCAGATTGTGTGGTGGTTGGTTTGTTGACAAATGTTCACTGGGGGCTACAGTAGTTTGAGACTGCCAAAATTATTTCACGTTTGACTTTAGGTGGATTGTAATGAGGTTGGAATGGCCTGAGGAAAGACCTTTCTGTTAGAATTGAAAAGTATGACTAAGACATGTGAGCAGTGGACCCCCCACTGTTGCAGTATAAATATTCCCTTTCACATTATGGTGTTTTAGTGAAATAAACATAATTGAATTAAAAGAACAGATAGGATGTTATAAACAAAATACCTAATTTCACTGTATTTGTATTGTACATAGTAATGTTAATACATGGATAAATAAATCACTGCTTTAGGAAAACACCACCAGAATTTAAACAGAGTTCAAGGGTGGTGGTATTAGATCTGCCACTGTTTAGATCTGCCACTCTTTAGGCTTCTAATAAGCACTTAATTGGTGCAATTAAGTAATTTAGGGTACAGTTGGAACAAAAACCAGGAGGGACACCGGCTCTCCAGGACCAGGACTGGAGACCCCTGGTTTAGACCATTACAATGTAGTTTCTTACTATTGGAAATAGAAACCAGCTTTGTAATACTAATATTGTGTCCCAGGTTCAGTTGAAGGTCTGGATGCTCACACAGTACAGGGCTATGTTATTCATGACATGGACAGTAAGACAGAAGTGGAAATCTCATACCCAGTGAAAGAGAAGAAGGTTCAGTGTGGAAGAGCATTTCACCATGGGCGCTTTATCGTGGGGCTGCGCGGTGCTGCTTTAAAGGAATCAAAGTAAGTACACATTTTCTTGTTTGTTTGTTTATTTACCAGATGCCTTTATCCAAGGCGACTTACAGAAACTAGGGTGTGTGAACTATGCATCAGCTGCAGAGTCACTTACAGCAACTTCTCACCCGAAAGACAGAGCACAAGGAGGTTAAGTGACTTGCTCAGGGTCACACAGTGAGTTAGTCAGTGAGCCAGTATTCAGCCCATCTTGCTCGTTTGGTTGTTAGTAGCTAATTGATCCCAGAATCTCATCAAGCAGCTTCTTGAAGGTATCCCAGGGTGTCAGCTTCAACAACATTACTGGGGAGTTGGTTCCAGACCCTCACAATTCTCTGTGTAAAAAAGTGCCTCCTATTTTCTGTTCTGAATGCCCCTTTATCTAATCTCCATTTGTGACTCCTGGTCCTTGTTTCTTTTTTTCAGGTCAAAGAAGTCCCTGGGTCGACATTGTCTATACCTTTTAGGATTTTGAATGTTTGAATCAGATCGCCGCATAGTCTTCTTTGTTCAAGACTGAATAGATTGAATTCTTTTAGCCTGTCTGCATACGACATGCCTTTTAAATCCGGGATAATTCTGATTGCTCTTCTTTGCACTCTTTCTAGAGCAGCAATAACCTTTTTGTAATGAGGTGACCAGAACTGAACACAATATTCTAGGTGAGGTCTTACTAATGCATTGTAAAGTTTTAACATTACTTCCCTTGATTTAAATTCAACACTTCTCACAATATAGCCGAGCATCTTGTTGGCCTTTTTTATAGCTTCCCCACATTGTCTAGATGAAGACATTTCTGAGTCAACATAAACTCCTAGGTCTTTTTCATAGTTCCCTTCTTCGATCTCCCATATGATATTTATAATGCACATTTTTATTGCCTGCATGCAATACTTTACACTTTTCTGTATTAAATGCACGTCAGGCACGCCAGGTCTAATTTATTTTCACAGGCGCAGTTAATTTTAGACGCGCTGTTTAAAAGTATTTTTTTTCACAGTCAAACGAGTTTAAATGGCCCTGCATATCAACAAAGCACTCACTAGGCATCTCCAGCCCCACCCCACCCTTTCGTTCACTATAGCTTTCACCTATGTAAGAAATAAATAATAATAATAATAATAACAGTCGTACATACCGATCAATCATCTCCTGATCACTCGTTTTATCACCAAACTCCTCAATAATGCAATCCAAGTCATTATTTTATTAATATAACATCTCAAAAAAGCTCTGCAAATGTCCGTGTTCTCTGTGCGCTGATTCACAGGCATAGGCATGTATGACTATGCATGAGATACGCCCTTTTTTTTTTTTTTTTTTCTCCCCCCGACTTCTCGGCTCCTGTCGCTCCCACTCGGCCATTGAATGGTTTCTCGGCTTTTTCCGGAGAAAAAACGATTAGAAAACCGTTTTTTGCATTTTTAAAATGATGTCGGACAGGGTCCGACAGTGGACCTGATAGGAATAATTGCAATGTCGGACCAGGTCCGACAATGGACCGCAAAGGGTTAAGCTGCAATGGCCCCTCCTGGACTACATTTTTTTCTGCTTTTCCCCCTAGTCTGCCACATTTCCTCCCCCTTGTGCATAGCACACCAGCCATTCCAAGGCCACTTCCCCCTCCTTTAAAACTCCACTACCCTCCCTCTTCATCCTTTCTGGGCGCTTGAGGGTGGGTCGATCCTTGGTCTGCCGCAGGCGATTCTTGTTGTGTTGCAGGCCACACCACTCTTGCCAACACCCTGCAGCTCCAACACCTCTGGTTCCAAGACATCTGGGTCTGGCAACCCCCACTCTTGTCTTTGTACCCCGTTGGCCTCTTGCTGCAGGTGGCTTTTTTAAATCTGCTGGGTCCGTAGGGCTTGATACCGCTGCCACCATATGTGACTAGGGTTGCTGCAATTACTGAATACTGTAGGTATAAACGATATTGAATTCCTACGATACTATTATGTCATTTTTTTAAATACTGTAGGTTTCGATAAAAATCGAAACATTCGGTAACAGTGATAATGAAAAATGTTACAGTCTGCGTTTCCCTCTTTGTCATGTGATTTAATAAAAAAAATTCATGAGATTTAAATTGCTTCGCTTTGAAAAGGATCTGCCTTTCATCCAAAGTGAAAGTTAAGACGAAACATGCAGCGGGGAGCTAGGGCCATGGATCAACCTCAACCCAAGGGAGAGCATGTGAGTGAAGCAGAACTTTCAAATCCTGCAGTTGCAGAGGATGAAGAAGCAGGACTTGCACCTAAATTAAAAAGACGACACTGTCAAGTTTGGATTATTTTGGTTTTAAGAAAAAATGAAAAAGGAGAGCCAATTTGTGTGGCTTGTAAAAAGTGAGTTGCAGTGAAAACAGGGAACACTTCTAACCTATTTGCTCATCTTAGAGAACACCACCCAGAAAGTTACGCTGTTGCAAAATGACAGAAAAAACTGCAAGAATCCAGGAAGAAAACTGAACTGTCTGTTGATCTCCCTATCATGGTGAATAATAATAATGTAAGCGTGGGTATTTATTAAGGACTCCGAGGCAGGCGTTGATCAATTAAATTTTAGTGTTTTAGTTAACCAAAAATTTACTTTTATTCTTGTACAGTTACCATCTCTTGCTACAGTTCAGCTTTCTTTACCTCACCCTCTTAGATCTCTCACGTCAGAATAAAAGGAAGTAACGTCCTGTCAATGTAATGCAGTAAACTAAACAATTCCACTTTTAGAGCAAGTCCCCTTAGCAAAACCCATTAGGCTTATATTACAAAAATAAAAGTTACTGATTCTATTACATATAAAATATGAGTAAAACAAAATAAATGTGGTTCATTCATTAACATAAACTCACTGCTTCTACTCGTTCATAATCATAATCTGCTATACAATAATATTAAACATTCAAATGCAGTTAATTCATATTTGTCATATATGTCAACATTATAATCATTATTATTTTTCACCTAATGTGACCCTGTCACACGGCTGGCTAAGTGGTGCTGTCAGATCCAGGAAATGAATAACACAAAGGACAGATTAAATGAAATGATGAAGACGCTTGCTTGTGCCGGTTTATTATAAATAAAAAGTTTTTAACAAAACACCGGACATGGCACTTTAGCCAAAATAAACAGATAAACAAAACGAACAGACACTAACAAACAGGGACGAACACTAAACAAACAAGTACCGTGCTGGTCCTCCAGCACCACGTAGCAATTGATTATTCTTTACTCTCCTCACTCTCTCCCGTTCTTTCGCCCTGAACACACAACCCCGAGTGAATGAAATGTGCATCTATATATACACTGTTGTGCCGGGATTCAATTACTAATTAATTATTCACTTGAATCCCAGCACGTGAACTAATTATGTGCAACCTCGTGCTCACATATTAAATACTTTAAATGCACGTGAAGTGATAGTGCAATCCCGTGCCTAAATACAATTATACATTTTAAATAACTTGTGCTGCACACACCCATTTATATCCCGTGCAGCCACATCTATACACCAACATTAACACACAACATATAACACACAAATGCACACAGGGGCGGGGCACATTGCCACAGACCCTCTTAAATGTGTGTTAGAATAATTTCCTGGAATGTAAATTATTTTAAACATTCACTTATAGGATTGTCCAAATGTACAAAGTGGTTTTACTTTGGGGCAATAAAAATGTTTGAATTGGCAGTGAAATGTTTTTAGTTAACATTCAAAAACAAATCATAGCCTCTATATATATATATATATATATATATATAATTTATATTTATATAATTACTGCAAGAGTAGATAAAAGGCAGCCTTTCATCTGTTTCAGAGAAGACAATAGGACTTTTGCCATTTTTGAAAGTTTAGGAAGAGGTCAGAAATATGAGTTTAATTCCAAGCAGGCGAAGGAGATCAACAAAGCTGTGGCTGTGACATGATTCCCATTTATACAGTGGAGACAAGACAGTTTCAGAAATCTTTTGAACAAGCTAAATCCCCGATTAAGTCCTTCCAGGTCGTACCCACTTTATTGAGGCAGAACTTCCTCGCATTTATGAGTCATTGAGAAAGGAAGTCAAATAACGGTTGTAACACAGTGCTTACTATGCTGCAACTTCAGATCTGTGGACAAGTCAGGGTGGTGGTGGAGAACCTTACATGAGCTTAACTGTTCATACCATTGATGAAGACTGGTGTCTTCACTGTGATTGTCTTGAAACCGTGCCTGTTCCTGAAAACCACACTGCAGAAAACATATGTGAAGCTTTTGAAGATCTCTTGCAGGAGTGGTCACTTGACAAAAACAAACTTCCAGCTGTCACTACCGATAACGGATCAGATTATGTCAAGCCTTCGACACCATTTTGAAGATTCCAAGACTGAGCTGCTTTGGTCATAATTTAAATCTTGCTGTGACCAAAGTCCTTAAAATCAGGGAGGTGGAAGATGCTGTTAAGTCCTGTCGAGACCTGGTCTCCTCATGCAGCAGGAGTTGGAAAAAGAAGAGGGAGCTCCTCAAAAAGCAAAATGAGCAAGGTGTTGCACAGCATCAGTTAGTTGGAGATGTTGTAACTTGCTGGGGCTCCACCTATGACATGGTGTCACGCTTTGTGCAGCAGCAGGAGCCAATTTGTGCAGTCCTGACAATGGATAGGACATAATGGAAATTAATGCCAAATAAAGACACATTAGACATCTTGGAAGATACTGCCAAGGTTTTGGGGCTAGTTCACAACTTTACAGGCTCTCCTTCCTCAAACATACATTCAACAAACGAAGACGATCGGCCTTTAGTGTTACAGATGAAAACTTCCATCCAAGAAAATCTACTTTCCAGTTATATAAATGCCAATGCTGAGGTTCGTTTTGTGCTTTTAAAATACAGACCCAGACACAAGATTTATGAATTTAGCACGTTTGCGTACTTTTATTATTTACAATAATAAAAAATAAAAAAGCACAAAACAAAACAAAAATCTAACTCCCACATGGAATACTAACTGAACTTTTGCTTTTCACTCACTAACCGGTTTTCTAACCAACAGGTTTCTTCACCGTGACAGCCTCGCTTCAGACAGACTGGAGACTGCCCAGAACAAACTTTTTTCCTGGTTTAAATACCTGCCGGCAGGTGGCATTCATTCATTATTAGAGCCAGGTGAACTTCCTGACTTTCTACCATGGCATTCTGGGTGATGTAGTCTTTTGGCCCCTACTGGACTACATTTTTCTCTCCTTTTCCCCCTAGTCTGCCACACTCAACCAACTGCTTTATGACCAGCATTTATTGCCCAGCTTTGGTGAGGAACAGTATACTGTATATGTTTATGAAAGCGAATGAAGTGCTCCATAGAACAGGGAAATACTTTTAACATTTAAAATTCTAGTTCCATCTTTTTTTCATTTTTCTCAACAGGCTATTAAACAAAACACACTATTTAAATTGCATTACTAACTGCTGGTTACATTTTCACAGTGTAAAGTTAATTGAAGGAACTGTGACTAACCTGCAAGAGGAAGAAGGCTGTGTTACTGGTATCCAGTATAAAGATAAGGAAACTGGAGATGTAAAAGTAAGTTCAATATTATACTGCATACCGTAACAGTAAAACTGAAAACTTACATTTCAAAAGTAGCCTGTGGTTACCTTGAATTGTGTGTGGAATAGGAAATTTTCTTTTGTCTCGTTTAACAATGTCCTTTCTTTTTATTTTAATATTACTAATCTTATACTGATGAATATACTTTTAATATTACAGGAGCTTCATGCCCCATTGACAGTAGTTGCTGATGGATGCTTTTCCAAGTTCAGGAAAAACTTAGTGACAGACAGTGTCAGCATTTCATCTCATTTTGTTGGCTGCATAATGAAGGTAAGAAGGCCCTCAGTTGTAATATGTTGCCAAGCAACAGGAAAATGTAGCCTTATTAACAATCTAAAAAAAGTCTTCACAGCGCTCTGTTTTTTTTTTTTTACTGAAAGAGCTGGCCGTTTTTACGTCGGAGCAAAACATTTACTTACATTAGATTAAATTGTAGCTTTAGCTTTTTTCATGTGATTAACAGATAAATATGTTCTGTTTGTAGGATTCACAACAATTCAAGCCAAACCATGCAGAACTGGTTCTAGCAAATCCCAGCCCAGTTCTTATTTACCAGATATCTTCCACGGATACCCGGGTCTTGGTAGACATCAGAGGCGAAATGCCAAGAAACATCAAAGACTACATGATTGACTACATCTACCCACAACTACCAGGTACAGGCACTGACTGGAAATTAGAACTGCACATAAACTAGGGCTGTCAAGTGATTTAAAAAAATGAATCGCGATTAATCTTGTGATTAAAAAAAATAATAATCTTAGTTAATCTCAGTTTTAATCGCATATTAAATTACAATTACTACATCCATCTCATTTTAAATGTGTTTTATTACTGATGTTGTTGTTAATAATAATAATAATAATAATAATAATAATAATAATAATAATAATAATATCCTTAACTGTAAATAAAATCTTTTAAAATGTATTTGAGACTGAACGCGGTACCCAGGTGTACCCCGTGCAAATTCACCATCTTTGTCTTTTTTTTTTTTTTTTTTTTGGAATTGGCCCAAATACGTAAAAGCAAAACCATTTAAAAAATGTATTACCAGTATGTAAGTTTTTTGATTGTCACATTGCCTGCAATGTTGGTTGGTGCAAGTACATATTAGTACACATGGCTATAGTTATAGCTATAACTTGTTGAAACAAACTCAAGAGAACAAGCAGGCAATCCTAACTACATAAAAAATAAATACAAATCAAACACTAGGATTAGCCATTTCAATTTTTAATCACTGGAAACAATTTACAAACTACCTCAGTTATTGTGTGTTTTTGCTTTACCAAGGACAAACTGCAGAATGCTGGCCTGTTTGGGCTCTCTTGAACTTGCGGCAGTTTTTTTTTTTTTAGGTCATCCAACAGGTCTCTATTTTTAAATGTGATTGTAGCTACAATAAGCACTTCTAGGAAATTAACTGTTCATTGTGAAGAGAACATAAACAAAAAAAAACTTTGTCATAGCCAAAAACTGCAAACTAACAAGAAAAAGGCTGTACATACTACGTGCAAAAAACAAAAAAAACAACAATCTTATATTATCATATATTTAGCTTGATTCATGGGCTTGGAGCGATCCTAAATTTCTGTCGAAACTGGTGGGTGTAATTTGTTCTTGTATTGTTGTTGGCTGTAGCAGAAGAGCTGCTGCTAGTGTGTTTTGAGAAGTGAAGGCATGTTCAGCACGCAGCAGACTAGATGTACTCATGTGTGATACTGTGTGTGATACTGGAACTCACTTTGACAGTAGACAAGTAAGCGTCTTTCTGTCCAATGCACCGTCAGAACATTTTAGAAAAACAAACAAAAACCTCCCATTCATTTTTAGTGCTTTGCTCCATTACGCGGTTCAGTGACTAACTTTCATAAGAAAGAACATAAGAAAGTTTACAAACGAGAGGAGGCCATTCAGCCCATCTTGCTAGTTTGGTTGTTAGTAGCTTATTGATCCCAGAATCTCATCAAGCAGCTTCTTGAAGGATCCCAGGGTGTCAGCTTCAACAACATTACTGAGGAGTTGGTTCCATACCCTCACAATTCTCTGTGTAAAAAAGTGCCTCCTATTTTCTGTTCTGAATGCCCCTTTATCTAATCTCCATTTGTGACCCCTGGTCCTTGTTTCTTTTTTCAGGTCAAAAAAGTCCCCTGGATCAACATTGTCTATACCTTTTTAGGATTTTGAAGCTTGAATCAGATCACCGCATAGTCTTCTTTGTTCAAGACTGAAGAGGATTTCTATTTAAACAATAACTGCACTCAGACACTCAATCCAATGTTGCCGTGGCCGGGATTGAAGTACGGTGTGCCGAAAGGCTCAAGACACAGCATTGCAATTAACGCACGTAAAAATAATTAATCTCCAAAAACATTAACACGTTAATCAGAAGTTGACTGCGATTAATTGACAGCACTAATATAAACAGATTGTCACTGGGTTTATTATTATTATTTATTTCTTAGCAGATGCCCTTATCCAGGGCGACTTACAATTGTTACAAGATATCACTTTTTTTTTTATAAATTTAGTCGTTGCCAATTATTTTTATTATTTTCTCCCAATGCCAATTATTTTTTAAGCTCAGCTCACCGCTACCACCCTGCGCTGACTCAGGAGGGCGAAGACGAGCACACACAGTCCTCTGAAGCGTGTGCCGTCAGCCGACCGCTTTTTTTCCCACTATGGACTCACCATGCAGCCACCCAAGACCTACAGCGTTGGAGGACAATGCAGCTCTCTGGCAGCTTACAGGCAAGCCCACAGGCTGCCCTGCCAGACTACAGGGGTCGCTGGTGCGCGGAGAGCCGAGTACACCTTGGCCGACCTAGCCCTCCATCCCCCCGGGCGACGCTCGGCCAATTGTGCGCCGCCCCCAGGGAGCTCCCGTCCACGGTCGGCTGTGGAATAGCCTGGATTCGAACTCGCGACGTCCAGGCTATAGAGCGCCACGTGGAGCGCCTTTACTGGATGCGCCACTCGGGAGCCCCTTATCACATTATTTTTACATAGAATTACATTATTTTTTTTACACATTATTTTTACATACAATTGCCCATTTATACAGTTGGGTTTTTACTGGAGCAATCTAGGTAAAGTACCTTGCTCAAGGGTACAGCAGCAGTGGCTCCCACCTGGGATTGAACTTACAACCCTCCGGTCAAGAGTCCAGAGCCCTAACCACTACTCCACACTGCTGCCCTGTACTTTATGCTGTACTTATCTGAGTATCTGAATGGCTTCCTTAACAAAAAATCTGGAAATTAAATCAATGCCATAGTAAGTTTCACAGGTTTAAAACTATAAACAATAAATATTATACATATTCAAGTTTTGTGAATAGGACTTACTATCCCAGTTCTTTCTGCACTAGTTCTGCAAAACACGAACAATTTGGAAACTCATTATTAAATGAATGCAATGAGTTAAGATTGTAATTCCGTTGAAGAATCTAACTATTTGAGAGAGCTTAATGGAAAAGGTTCAAGGAATCCCAGGCTCAAAACTGTTTGGTAAAAAACAATTACTTGAATGAATCCCTGTACCTGGTATTCATATGTAAGATTTATACTTCTACTCCAGATTGTCTGTCTGTCTGTCTGTCTGTCTGTCTGTCTGTCTTGTATTAATTGACACGTTAATGCTATAACAAATATATTTCTTGAAATGATGTACAGGTGAGTTTGGAATATGAAGTGTTCCATTAGCTTTCTTATTTACAGTTGTAACTGTCTGTTTATTTACTTTCACAGAACACCTAAAGGAATCTTTCCTAATTGCACTACAGAATGACCGGCTAAGGACCATGCCTGCAAGCTTTTTGCCACCCTCCCCTGTGAATAAACCAGGTACAGTGTGCGAGACAATATTCATTTATTATTATTATTATTATTTATTTCTTAGCAGACGCCTTTATCCAGGGCGACTTACAATTGTTACAAGATAACATTATTTTTACATACAATTACCCATTTATACAGTTGGGTTTTTACTGGAGCAATCTAGGTAAAGTACACTTGCTCAAGTGTACAGCAGCAGTTTCCCCCACCTGGGATTGAACCCACGACCCTCTGGTCAAGAGTCCAGAGCCCTGACCACAATCTATTCCAGTTGGTCACCATGAACTAGATCCCTCAGAACTTGTGCTAATGCATTTCCATATAGCCATATGATTTTTCTTCACAACTGAACAAATGTTTTTCAAGGTACAACTAAAACTTTAAGTGTGACTGTGGCAGGGCGGCTTTGTGGTGCCGTCTCCGACCAGGAAGCCGTCAGACACAAACACATTCAATACAAAAATAGATTAAAAAAAGGACTGACAAACGCAGCTCACAGAGCCAAAATAAAAGGTTTTAACAAAAAAAAATTACTGACACCAAACTAGTACTGTGCTGGTCTTAACCCAGCAAGCATAGCAATTGTTATTTTCTCTACTTTCTGTTTTGCTCGCTCACGTTCCTCCTTCCTGAACACCCACCCAACTCAGCAAACGCAGGTTTTTATACATGTGGTCATCTCCAGATTAGCAAACACTTAATCAATCTGGAGGACCGCATTCTGCACAAGACTTGTATATGCGTGGTCAACAGCCAATCTGTCAATAATTCATTTGCTGCCGACATGCATTCTCATGAGATGTAGTCTGGCAGAGACGAGCTGCAAACATCGCCCCTGCCAGACTACATTACACTATAACCATTCATACTAATAACAATAAACTATTCTGTTTTAAATACACACAAAACAATACATTAAATAACCAGTTCTTAAACCCCAAGCACTACATTTAAATCAACCCACAATATTAAACACACCCCAAAATAATACATTTGTTGCAGGGCTTAGCCCTTCCCCCTATTTACTTTCAGGGCTCTGCCCCGCAACAGTGAGATACGCACAGGTGCTTACTTTTACAGTACAGTGTCTACTTTTTTGTTCTGGTCTTAGCATATGAACACTATACAATACCTTGGGAACTGCTAGCCTGAATTCCATGAAACTTTGCATATAGACATACAGAATAATGTATAGGGTGCTGTACGATACAAGATGATATCCACCCCATGAAAGGTCAGAGGACATCAGCTTGAATCTTACACAGCACCTTATATTTTAATATTTATTAAATTAGATTTTAATGTGATATAATTTGTATCTAATTCAACCAATCTGATACAAACAAATTTCAGATGACAGTATAACAATATCAGGGTCTAATATAGTATATATATATATATATATATATATATATATATATATATATATATATATATATATATATATAGATAGATAGATAGATAGGACATTCTCTTTTGATTAAATCATACATGGGCATGTGTAAAGCAATTCTTGCAACATGCTATGATTGTCACTAGAACTGACACCTGTAGTATGCATTGTATTTGGAATAGTACTACTAAGAATTAGGAAACAATTACTACATTTAGTATTACTAAGCCTCATTAATCCTATTTCAGATTAAAAATGTATAATTTTTATATGCTACAAGCGTAATTGGTACAATAACACAAGTTATCGAGGACATTTTTCAGGCAAATGTTATATATTGTCCTAGGAGTTCTTCTATTGGGAGATGCCTACAATATGAGACACCCTCTGACTGGAGGTGGAATGAGTGTTGTTCTGAATGATGTCCAGATATGGAGAAGCCTTCTCCGAAACATTCCCGATCTTTATGATGACATTGCTGTGCTTGAGGTAAGATAGACATATACTTTATCACTTAGTGTCTGTTGACTGGCTTGGTGGTTTTTATTCAAGTGTTGCCATTCAACCCCCCCCTGATGGTCATGCTGGTCTATGCAGCCACTACATTGCCACTTAAGCAGTTACAGAGATCCTTCTGCGTTCCTTATATTGTAGAAGCCTAGTGAGTTCTACATTTTATATATATATATGTACAGTGTATATATTGTAATAGAATCGCACTCACCGCGGTTCGTTGCCCCTTTAAAACACGACCCAACATACACAGGAATGGATTTTTTTGAAGCGCGGTTGCGCAATTTTTAATAAACACAAAAACAAAAATAAAGAAAACAAACACCTAGCTCTTCTTTGAGCAATAACTAAAACAAAACAGGAACCTAAACTGAAAACAGGACAGCTAAGCTGTTTACCTGTAACAAAACAAACAAACAAAACAGCACACACACAAAAAGGATTCACTCTACCTTTTTCAAATTATGGCTGTACCCACACACCAGCACAGTCAGGCTTCTGCCCTCTTCAGCAACCGCCCAGAGCAGACTGACTACTCTCCTTTTAAACCCTGCACCTGGCTCCAATTTTCAATAGTAGCCAGGTGCAGGTAATGATTAATAATAAAACAATTAACAAAAACAATTAAACAATTAAACAAAACAAACCAAAATGTGCCTTACGCACATGTTTTTCTGCAGGGAGGTTTTAACCCCCTCCCTGCTGTCTCACAATATATATATATATGTGTGTGTGTGTGTGTGTGTGTATATATATATATATATATATATGTATGTATATATATATATATATATATATATATATATATATATATATATATATATATATGGCATGGAAAAATAACAATCTCTGGTTGGTTAAATAGCATCACATGACCGTGCATATACAGTACTGTGCAAAAGTTTTAGGCAGGTGTGAAAAAATGCTGTAAAGTAAGAATGCTTTCAAAAATAGACATGTTAATAGATTATATTTATCAATTAACTAAATGCAAAGTGAGTGAACAGAAGAAAAATCTAAATCAAATCCATATTTGGTGTGACCACCCTTTGCCTTCAAAAAAGCATCAATTCTTCTAGATACACTTGCACAAAGTCAGGGATTTTGTAGGCATATAGTCAGGTGTATGATTAAACAATTATACCAAACAGGTGCTAATGATCATCAATTCAATATGTAGGTTGAAACACTATCATTAACTGAAACAGAAACAGCTGTGTAAGAGGAATAAAACTAGATGAGGAACAGCCAAACTCAGCTAACAAGGTGAGGTTGCTGAAGACGGTTTACTGTCAAAAGTCATACACCATGGCAAGACTGAGCACAGCAACAAGACACAAGGTAGTTATACTGCATCAGCAAGGTCTCTCCCAGGCAGAAATTTCAAGGCAGACAGGGGTTTCCAGATGTGCTGTCCAAGCTCTTTTGAAGAAGCACAAAGAAAACGGGCAACGTTGAGGACCGTAGACGCAGTGGTCGGCCAAGGAAACTTACTGCATGCTTACTTCCCTTCGCAATCGGAAGATGTCCAGCAGTGTCATCAGCTCAAAATTGGCAGAAAACAGTGGGACCCTGGTACACCCATCTACTGTCCGGAGAAGTCTGGTCAGAAGTGGCCTTCATGGAAGACTTGCGGCCAAAAAGCCATACCTCCGACGTGGAAACAAGGCCAAGCGACTCAACTATGCACGAAAACACAGGAACTGGGGTGCAGAAAAATGGCAGCAGGTGCTCTGGACTGATGAGTCAAAATTTGAAATATTTGGCTGTAGCAGAAGGCAGTTTGTTCGCCGAAGGGCTGGAGAGCGGTACACGAATGAGTGTCTGCAGGCAAAAGTGAAGCATGGTGGAGGTTCCTTGCAAGTTTGGGGCTGCATTTCTGCAAATGGAGTTGGGGATTTGGTCAGAATTAATGGTCTCCTCAATGCTGAGAAGTACAGGCAGATACTTATCCATCATGCAATACCATCAGGGAGGCATCTGATTGGCCCCAAATTTATTCTGCAGCATGACAACGACCCCAAACATACAGTGAAAGTCATTAAGAACTATCTTCAGCGTAAAGAACAAGGAGTCCTGGAAGTGATGGTATGGCCCCCACAGAGCCCTGATCTCAACATCATCGAGTCTGTCTGGGATTACATGAAGAGAGAGAAGCAACTGAGGCTGCCTAAATCCACAGAAGAACTGTGGTTAGTTCTCCAAGATGTTTGGGCCAACCTACCTGCTGAGTTCCTTCAAAAACTGTGTGCAAGTGTACCTAGAAGAATGGATGCTGTTTTGAAGGCAAAGGGTGGTCACACCAAATATTGATTTGATGTAGATTTTTCTTCTGTTCACTCACTTTGCATTTTGTTAATTGATAAATATAAACTATTAACATGTCTATTTTTGAAAGCATTCTTACTTTACAGCATTTTTTCTCACCTGCCTAAAACTTTTGCACAGTACTGTATATATAGCGTATACCATGGCTTGCATTCTAATGAGCCACTTCACACTTTATAAATCAGTATGCACCACTACATGACTGGCTTAAAGAAAAAAATATTGAGCTCCCCTCCTGGAATTTGCAGTGGTAGCCCTCTGGAGTCGCACCCACATGGTTCAGGATGGCAGCTTTCAGCATGGGGTACTCCATCCTTGCCACCGGATCCAGGGTCCTCGCCGCCGCCTGCGCCTCCCCCGTCAGCTGGGGCAGGAGGTAGCTAGCCCAGTGCTCTCGCGCCTATCCGGCAGAGATCGCCATAGCCTCAAACACCTCCAAGTATGCATCTCCTGCGCCAAACCTCAGTCAGGGTTTGGCGCAGGAGGTCCATCATAGCAGCGAATTGCTGCGGGTCCATTCTGCCTCTTTGCTCTTGCACTGCTTTGTGTGGGCAGTGCCAGTGAATCCCCTAGTAACACCATGTGTGGAAGGTTGTGGGCAATTCACTGACACACACGGCAGACAGAAGGTTTTATTTGTAACGCTGCTCAGGCACACTAATTTATTTTTACCAGCAGAGGGCGCTGTTGTCCATGGCCCGAGTACCAGCAACGGTACACAGGACCACAGGAATACCAATACTGGTAAACAGTTAAAAGCTGGCGCACTCACAGGTGCTTAAAATAATAATGAAAACAAAAGGCGAAATGAAAAGGGAAAATAAAACACAGTAATAAAACTACAAAATAAAGGTGCTGCTTACGCAGTGCCCCCCTGCCGCTAAGCCTGTCAGCTCGGGTCTCCATCCTACGCTGTTATGCACTATACACTGGGGTGGTCAAGGTTCCCCTATCACTCAGGGGTTTCGCTGTCACACGTCACTCTCGTAATTTGCAATGTTTTTTTTTGTTTTTTGAAAGTGACGACAAAAAAAAGTGGAATCGTCACTAGTGACGATCGTTTCTGTTTGTACTATAAAAAAAAAACCCTTTTGTTAGTCACACACAACGTCTCTTTCTTCAAAAGAAGGGACCACTAAACCATAGTCGCTGCTGATCAGATCAGCGCCTCAGCCTCTCGATTCATTGGCTCTGCAACGTTCTCATGGCGTGGTAGGCGACGTAAATGCAGTCAGCCATTCAGTGCCTCAGTTTCATGTTGTGTGTCAGTTACCATGGTAATTGAAAAAATAGGAGCACACTAAAAGAGCAATGTTCTTGTATTGACGGTGTGCTATAGACTCAAGTAAATATACAGAATGTCGTAAACAGTCAAGCGCTCACCAAGTATCTGCTGTTAAACTTATGTATTTATTATTAGAACATCATAATCATAAAAAACAATGAAGCGAATTCATGTAGACGCGTTGCGGCCACTGGCCTTCGTCAGTGCAGTAATAATTTAAATCAAGCACATACAGACCAACACCAAAATATGTATATCCAAGTATAGTCTATTGTAAAATTACAAACTAGAACACAAAATCATAACGGACCACTAGATGCAACAACAGATATGATTATAAAAAAGGTGTAAACAACAGCTCCTCGTTCATGCCACCAGGAGATTCAGTTTGCAAAGTATGTATCCAAGAGGCTTCCCTTGTAGTAACAGTTTATTACGATCTCCACCTTGAAGTGGGGTATTAACCACTTCAATCCCCATAAATCTGTGTATAAACGCTATGTTGTTGTTCATTAAAATGTCTCGCTACAGGTGATCGTATATCATTATTCTTAATAGCGCTTTTATGTTCACTTATACGCGTTTTCAATTCCCTAATGGTCTTACCCACATAGCACAGACCACAAGGGCACTTCAACAAATAGACTACAAACTTGGTAACACATGTGATCCTACCTCTTACTTTAAACTGCTTATTAGTTTTAGGATGGGTAATTGTATCGCTTTTTATCATTGCATTGCAACAAACGCAATTGTGACAATTAAAGTTACCTTGTGGTATCTGTGTTAAAAAGTGAGACGGTGGAATAAAAGTGTCTGCTTTAACAAATACATTTCTTTGTCTTTTAAATGTAAAACATGGAGGATACTGATCTCAACCCTTAGCGGTCCATTTATTCAACACGTCTCAAGTGCGTCAGGTCCAATTTATTTTTACATGCGCAGTTTATTTTAGATGCGCTGTTTAAAAATATTTTTTTCACAGTAAAACAGGTTTGAAAGGCACTGCATATCAACAGGACACTCAGTACTGCATCTCCAGCCCCGTCCCACCCCTTGTTCGCTGTATTTTTCACATACCTCTTCATAGTAATGCATACCGATCAATCATCTCCTGATCCCTCGTTTTATCACTAAACTCCTCAATAATGCGATCCCAGTCATTATTTTATTACTATAACATCTAAAAAAAGCTCTGCAAATGTCTGTGATATTCTTTGAGCGCTGGATGCAGAAGCAGCGATCTTGTTTGTTTATGTCCGTGTTATCTATGTGGTGCCGGGGCTATCTGTATTCATGAGATATGCCCCCTTTATTTTTTTGTTTCCGGCTTCTCTCGGCTCCTATCGGTCTCACTCGGCCATTGAATGGTTTTCTCGGCTTTTTCCGGAGAAAAAAACGATTAGAGACCTGTTTTTTACGTCTTTTTGATGATGTCGGACAGGATCCGACATTGGACCGGAAAGGGAAAATTGCAGTGTCGGGCCAGGTTCGACATAGGACCACAAAGGGTTAATTTGGTTGACAATATGCCAATGAGTCTGTATTATGTTTTTCATTGTATTTGAAATAGGTGAGTAGGTAGAAACAAAAGTAACAGTGTTTAGTCTTGGCTGTCTTAAATTGATGTGTAAGCAACTGGTCTCTATTAAGAGACATGCATTTAGATAAAGCTTGATCGACCCAAGTATGTTTATATCCTTTCGTCAAAAATCAGTTTTTCATTTCATTAGCTTGTAATACAAAATCATCCTCAGAATCACAGATCCGTCTTAATCTAAGGAATTGACTATATGGCAAATTGCGTTTCAAAGAAGGAGGATGATAACTAGAAGCATTTAAAAAACTGTTACGATCCGTGGGTTTCCTATATAAAGTGGTTATCAGGCGATGCCCCACCTTCACAACTTGAACATCTAGAAAAGTAACCATACTCAAGCTAATCTCTGAAGTAAACTTGAGTGTAGGTTTAATGTTATTGACATATTCTTCAAACTTACTCAACATATCTTTAGATCCAGTCCATATAAAAAATATATCATCAATGTAACGTAACCACAACTTTAGATAAGATTTAAAAGGATTATTGTTGTAAATGTAATCGTGTTCAAATTTACCCATATATAGATTGGCATAGTAAGGCGCCATTACTGAACCCATTACTACACCCTGAATTTGGAGATAATAAATATTTTCAAATCTGAAATAATTTTTATTTAAAATCAAAGAAAACAATTCTATCAAATATGAACTAGGGGGCATCACCTGAGAACCACGGTACCATGTTACCACCATGGTAACCCAGATCGCTTTATGAGGCTGTACTAGGTGCTGCTGTAGCTTTCAGCCTCACATTATTCTTTGCAATCTGACAGCTTCTGCTGTTGCGCTTTCACGACTACAGAGAGTTCTGCTCAAACCTTTGCATCCGCAGTGAAAGCGGTAAGCTTGTGTGCGCAAATTAAAAAACAAAACTGTTAGCCAATACTGTAAAATGTCGCAGAAGAAAATCCACTCGTTTTTTCAGCAAGAGTGAAATAGAACAAACAGAACAACAAGTTGTAGAAGATGAAGACTTGGATTCGGAAAACACCAGACAAAAAAGAACAAACAAAGTTCACAAGCGTCAGATAAAAGAAAGAAAACAAGCAGCAAAGTTTCAGCCTTATTGGAAAACTCTGTATCCATGGCTTGTATATAATACTCGAACAATGTTTTTTTTCTTTTTATTGTAAAAGACATATAAGTACACGAAAACACTCAGTAAACAATTACATTTTTAATGTTATTGTATACCATAGACTGGTAGATTTTAGCTGAAGCGTTAACAAAATTCTGAAATATTGTACTTTTCATTTAGGAAACCTGAAATGAATATAGAAATATTTAAACTATAGAGCATTATTAAAATGGTTAAATTAAATAATTGTTTTGGTCAATACAGTGATTTAAGGTATAAAATAAAAACAGGATTCATAACACCCTTGAAGACTTGAGCTGTGCGCCAGTAGTGACTACTGAATAACTGGAGTGACTAATGTTTTTAGAAAGGATTAGTCACTAGTGACTACAAAAATCTAGAACCCTGGGGAAACCCTGCTATCACTACACACGTCCCCTCGGGTACGTAACAACAGATTTTAATAAATTGTTTATTTATTGCTGGCTGTCTTCCTCAGCCGTGCTTGCCTGTTTTGGTGTCTCGCGCAAACCACTGGCCTTCTCAGCCAGTGTCTCTGTGTTTTCCAATCACGGCCACCCGAATGCATAACCCAGCACAGCACTTATGGGCCGAGCAATCCCCCAAGGCCCGCCTCTCAGCCACTCAGAGAGAGGGAAAGCCAGCACACCCTCTTCCCCATCTCTCCGTGTCACTGCCATGACTGACAGGTGGATCTATGAGGCTGCTGCCCCCTTCAGTAAACAATACAATAAGGCTCTACCAAGCTTTGTGAGTCATAGATGGAAACATTTTGTGAAACTGGGTGAATTTTGTTGTGATATATTTTCAACTGAGCAGTGTATATGTTAAGGGTCTGTGGCAAAGTGTTGAATAGTGTACAGGTGCAGGTGATTAAAGAACAGACAGACAATTGTAATCCAGGTGAATAGGTTTGTTTTTATTAGTTGTTTTTGTCCAGTGCCTGACTGCGAAACAAACAGGAAATAATAATAATGGTAAGTAATACAGTGGTATGTATCACTTACATGTATAATCACCCAAGCTGGTCCGGAAATAATAGTCCTATTCTTGTATCTCCACATTAAACACAACACATACACAAGTCTGGTTAGTGCGTGAATTAGTGATTGTGGTGCAATACAGTTTTACAGTGATACAAGTGAAGTGCTGTTCCGGGTTTGTGCTGGCCTCTGGCGACAGCTCTGGAACGTGTTAGCTATCTAGTGATTACACTCAACAATAGACCGTATAAACAAACACTTATCATTTCACCGACAGTACGGGTCCTTCCAGGTCAATGACACAACCAAAACGAAGGAACAAATAACATTGCTTCGACCCCTATTTATACCGTCACTCATGACCCCTTGGTAAATGACTGCAGCTGCTTTTTATGATCTGCAGCTGCCACATCATTTCCCTTCCCGGTCAATGAGTTAGTGTACCGAAGCTCCATCTCTTTTCTGCATGACCGACTTCCTTTTAACCCTCGGAACGAAGTGTCAGGCAATCTAGTCCAGAGTGCTCTGTTCCCGTTACTTAGCACCCTCACAGGTCGAGAGAGAGATTTACCACCAAGAATCTTTCTGTCACAGGGTCTTATGAACATTGGCAAGAAATATGAAAATTAGGGAAATTAAATAGTAGGACAAATTTGTATTGTATAGTTCCTTACCCTGTATGATAAATGCAGTTCATTTTTGGTGCTACTTTATATTATTTATCTTAAGTTGTTGTTTGTTTAGCTTGCCTTGAATTACAGTAAATTATCCTGTACAAGTGTGATTTAAAGTATAGGAGATTAGTAAATCTTTAAATGTGTGTACTGTATGTGTTTCTAATGTTTCTTTATGCATAAAAGGGTTTTCCTGTTTTTTACAGGCTAAGAAAAAGTTCCATTGGGCCAGGAAGAAGTCCCACTCCTTTGTTGTGAATATTCTGGCACAGGCCCTTTATGAGCTCTTTGCAGCAACTGACAGTAAGTTCTGCCTCTCCTAGTACAGTTTTTCACACAATAATGGGAAATGTCTTACATATTTTACACTCCTTTCAGGGAAACTGCAAATACACTGCAATGACAGGCACAATACATAAAAGAACATGCGCTATGAATAGAATGCTGCACACATTTGTTTAGAAAGGATTAAATGTCTAAGAGACACAAATGGCAAAATCATAGACGAAGAAAAAAAATAGCAAATATATTAAATGATTACTTTTCACAGGTTTTTACAAAGGAGGACACGGACAACATGTCCCACATGTCGACCTGCTCCTATCCAGTTTTAAATAACTTAAGCATAACAGAGGCAGAAGTGTTAAAGGGACTAGGAGCTCTTAAAATAAACAAATCCCCTGGGCCGGATGAGATCCTTCCAATAGTACTCAAAGAAATGAAATAAGTTATTTACAACGCTAACCAAGATCATGCAACAGTCTCTTGACACAGGGGTTGTACCAACAGACTGGAAAATTGCAAACGTAATACCGATCCACAAAAAGGAGACAAAACTGAACCAGGTAACTACAGACCAATAAGCCTGACTTCTATTATATGAAAACTTATGGAAACTATAATAAGATCTAAAATGGAAAATTACCTATATGGTAACAATATCCTGGGAGACAGTCAGCATGGTTTTAGGAAAGGGAGATCGTGTCTAACTAACCTGCTTGAGTTTTTTGAGGATGCAACATTGACAATGGATAATTGCAAAGCATACGACATGGTTTATTTAGATTTCCAGAAAGCTTTTGAGAAAGTCCTGCATAAAAGATTAATTCTCAAACTGAACGCAGTAGGGATTCAAGGAAATGCATGCACATGGATTAGGGAGTGGTTAACATGTAGAAAACAGAAAGTACTGATTAGAGGAGAAACCTCAAAATGGAGCGAGGTAACCAGTGGTGTACCACAGGGATCAGTATTAGGTCCTCTGCTATTCCTAATCTACATTAATGATTTAGATTCTGGTATAGTAAGCAAACTTGTTAAATTTGCAGACGACACAAAAATAGGAGGAGTGGCAAACACTGTTGCAGCGGCAAAGGTTTTTCAAAATGATCTAGACAGCATTCAGAACTGGACAGACACATGGAAAATGACATTTAATAGAGAAAAGTGTAAGGTACTGTATGCAGGCAATAAAATGTGCATTATAAATATCATATGGGAGATACTGAAATTGAAGAAGGAATCTATGAAAAGACCTAGGAGTTATGTTGACTCGGAAATGTCTTCATCCAGACAATGTGGGGAAGCTATAAAAAAGGCTTGGATATATTGTGAAAAGTGTTGAATTTAAATCAAGGGAAGTAATGTTAAAACTTTACAATGCATTAGTAAGACCTCATCTAGAATATTGTGTTCAGTTCTGGTCACCTTGTTACAAAAAGGAAATTGCTGCTCTAGAAAGAGTGCAAAGAAGAGCAACCAGAATTATCCTCGGTTCAAAAGGCATGTCGTATGCAGTCAGGCTAAAAGAATTGAATCTGTTCAGTCTTGAACAAAGAAGACTACGCGGTGATCTGATTCAAGCATTCAAAATTCTAAAAGGTAAAGACAATGTCGACCCAGGGGACTTTTTCGACCTGAAAAAAAGAAACAAGGACCAGGGGTCACAAATGGAGATTAGATAAAGGGTCATTCAGAACAGAAAATAGGAGGCACTTTTTTACACAGAAAATTGTGAGGGTCTGGAACCAACTCCCCAGTAATGTTGCTGAAGCTGACACCCTGGGATCCTTCAAGAATCTGCTTGATGAGATTCTGGGATCAATAAGCTACTGACAACAAAACGATTCAAGATGGGCTGAATGGCCTCCTCTCGTTTGTAAACTTTCTTATGTTCTTATGATATATTTTGTATGTGTATTGCACCCTTTTGGTTTGCCAATGTCACCTTGATTGGTTAACAAAGGGGGTGTTGTACACCCATGGACCTCCTATATCTCTTATGGCCTATTCTGGGTCTCTTTGTAAAATCTTTTTGTAAACTTACTATGGTCCATCTGCCAGGGCCGTTCTCAAGCTGGATTTATGATGTGTTTTTTACTTACATTTCAGATTCCCTCCATCAGCTGCGAAAAGCCTGTTTCCATTACTTCAAGCTGGGTGGAGAGTGCGTGACAGGGCCCATAGGCCTCCTTTCTGTGTAAGTTTATATTTATTAATTAAATATTCAATCATAATATATGTGTAAGATTGCTGATATGCACAAGGTTATACAAAAAAACATACATTTACATAATTTATACATTGATTTTCCCAGTTTTAGGATAGTTATTAGACAGCTTTAAGGGGTGGACACATTTCACAAGTAACTGGGCTAACACAATCAAAATCCCATTCACAGACTTAAGTCTAGCCACTGCAGGGCTTCGTTTGATAAAACACTTAAACATTTTTCTCTCTTTTTATTTTTTTTTTACCCGTCAGGCTTTCTCCAAACCCGATGACGCTGATTGGCCATTTCTTTGCCGTGGCTCTTTATGCTGTTTATTTCTCCTTCAAATCTGAACCCTGGTTCACAAAGCCACGAGCCTTCTTCAACAGTGGAGCAATTCTGTACCGTGCTTGTGCCATCCTCTTTCCTCTTATCTATTCAGAACTGAAGTATCTGGTTTATTAAAACCTAGCTGTATAATGCATAGGCAGGAATTGACACTTAGCCTTTTAATTTATTTCTATAATTTGTATTCCCTGTTTTGCACCTTTCTACATATATAGTATATTCTACAGTAAAGAGTGACCAACTTACATGCTTATGTTACTGAAGGCTTGTAACTTACCTGCATTTGTCTCTTTTTCTGCAAGGCAATCTGTATCATGTCTTCCTAAAATAGAGTTCAGAGTTTGGCATCACAAAATGTTGAAAATCCATTTGATAATATTTCATTATTTGTTCTGGTGTACATAAACTCTGAAAGTGATACAAAGTGCTTGTGCTATTGTGTGAAATTGCATATTGTATTTGGAGCAGAGAAGAAACCTTGTACTTTACAGAACAAACGTTCTTAAATGAAATTGTGAACTTGTCAGCCACTATGCTGCTAAATATGTAATTCTAATGCACCTGGTATGTTTTTTAAATGGCAAAGTTATTCAGCAGATATTAAACAGAAATTGTTTTAATCCTTGAAATGATTGTCCTACATCAAAGTGTTCCATAGCACATTGTGACTTTTTTAAAACATGCACAGTAATATGAGGTTTTGTGATGTAAAGACATAATTAAAACAATCATAATGAAATCCAACACGTAACAGCGACAACAAAAGAATGTAGTTTAAATGTTGTAAAGCTCATATGGTATTGTCTCAAAGCAGTAATTCATCATTTATTGTTTTAGATCAATGCACTGAGATTGTAATTCAGTGGAAAAATCCAAATTTTAGAGAAATGTTCAACAAGAAAAATATGTATGATACTGAGCATTTTACTGTTTCCATTGTTAAAGCTTACACAGCAAACTTTTTAAAGATTCATTAGATGTATTTATTAGCAGCCGTCCTTTGTTTTTTGTTTTTTAATTAAAATCTGATGTTATTACACTTAGTTACAGTTGAATAATTGTTAGTTTTATCAACTGTTTTAACACTCCCCAGTTATGTCCCAACAGAAATGTCTGTTAATCTCTATTTAAACTCCAAGTCTCACTCTTATTCTCTGTCTTGCTTTTTCATTTCCTCTATCATAAGAACATAAGAACATGTTCATAAGAAACATGTATCATAAGAAAGTTTACAAACGAGAGGAGGCCATTCGGCCCATCTTGCTTGTTTTGGTTGTTAGTAGCTTATTGATCCCAGAATCTCATCAAGCAGCTTCTTGAAGGATCCCAGGGTGTCAGCTTCAGCAACATTACTGGGGAGTTGGTTCCAGACCCTCACAATTCTCTGTGTAAAAAAGTGCCTCCTATTTTCTGTTCTGAATGCCCCTTTATCTAATCTCCATTTGTGACCCCTGGTCCTTGTTTCTTTTTTCTGGTCAAAGAAGTCCCCTGGGTCGACATTGTCTATACCTTTTAAGATTTTGAATGTTTGAATCGGATCACCACGTAGTCTTCTTTGTTCAAGACTGAATAGATTCAATTCTTTTAGCCTGTCTGCATATGACATGCCTTTTAAACCCGGGATAATTCTGGTTGCTCTTCTTTGCACTCTTTCTAGAGCAGCAATATCCTTTTTGTAACGAGGTGACCAGAACTGAACACAATATTCTAGGTGAGGTCTTACTAATGCATTGTAAAGTTTTAACATTACTTCCCTTGATTTAAATTCAACACTTTTCACAATATATCCGAGCATCTTGTTGGCCTTTTTTATAGCTTCCCCACATTGTCTAGATGAAGAGTCAACATAAACTCCTAGGTCTTTTCATAGATTCCTTCTTCAATTTCAGTATCTCCCATATGATATTTATAATGCACATCTTATTGCCTGTGTGCAGTACCTTACACTTTTCTCTATTAAATGTCATTTTCCATGTGTCTGTCCAGTTCTGAATGCTGTCTAGATCATTTTGAAAAACCTTTGCTGCTGCAACAGTGTTTGCCACTCCTATTTTTGTGTTGTCTGCAAATTTAACAAGTTTTGCTTACTATACCAGAATCTAAATCATGAATGTAGATTAGGAATAGCAGAGGGCCTAATACTGACCCCTGTGGTACACCACTGGTTACCTCGCTCCATTTTGAGGTTTCTCCTCTAATCAGTACTTTATGTTTTCTACATTTTAACCACTCTCTAATCCATGTGCATGCATTTCCTTGAATCCCTACTGCGTTCAGTTTAAGAATTAACCTTGTATGCGGGACTTTGTCAAAAGCTTTCTGGAAATCTAAATAAACCAAAGCAATAAAAATGTGCATTATAAATATCATATGGGAGATAGTGTCAGTAATCTGTAAGGCATCAGCTGTCATTGTTTTTACTGCCTCATCTACATTTTTTTCACTCCCAAAAGCAAGTGTTTTGAACCGTGGGTCCAAAAGGGTGGATATGCCAAGAAATCTGTAAAACAATGAGGGAAAAAAGAACAATTCATGTCTTCATTATAACAGTTACTTACTTGTTACATGCCATGTTGCTTTGTGACAGAAATCAAATGATTCTTGGTGTTAGAGCTCCCTCCCGATTTGTGAGGGCGCTGTGTAAAAGGAAGAGGAAACCCACCATGTGAGGCTCAAGGAGTACAAGAGGTCCACAAATACACACCCCAGGGTGCTTGCGCAACAGCTTTCTGACCACATGGTACAATGGCTCACCCCGGCGCTGAAAACAAGTGCACAGATGGGTGAGGCTATTCTGATTGAGCAGTTTTGCCATGTGGTGGCGTCGAGACCCAGGCATGGATACGGCACCACAACCCCAACACCAACACCCTGGACCAGGCAGTGAAACTCGCAGAGGATTTCGAGGACTCCCTGGTGTCAGCCCAGTCCGGGCTACTCACTGCTCCAATACCGCAGAGCATCCAAGCACCACCTCCTCTCTCTGCTCCTCCACCGGGACCGGGTCAACGACCTCCTAGATCGCTGGCCCCAATGGGCAACCTTGCCTCCCCTCCATGGAGACCAAAGTTGGCCCCAGCTGGGGTAGAGGTGCTGCTCCCGTCCCGTTGCCATACCAGCAGCGGGACAGATATTTAACCTCTGTGCCCCCCGACTGGCCAAACTATAGAGAATTGGTGAAATTAATGGCAGTCCCGACCGCACACGTAAACATGGTGGAGAGAAGCGAAAGGGAAATGATTGGTAATGTTTTTCTCTTTCTGATACAGGACAGCCTGTAACACAATTATTGGTTCCCCTGTCTTGTCGACTGGAGGTCATGAGGCTGGCGCATGATATCCCTTTTGCGGGGCACCTCGGAGCTGACAAGACAAGGGAGCGGATATTGGCTCGATTTTATTGGGTAGGACTTCATTAAGATGTGTCGAAATATGTAGCCACATGCCCAGACTGCCAGCGAGTAGTGTCGGGTCGAGTGCACCCCGCCACTTTGGTCCCACTGCCGATTATTTCTACCCCCTTTGAACGCATTGCAATGGACATAGTCGGCCCTTTGCTGCCTTCTGACTCCGGGTATATGCATATATTAGTGGTCATAGATTACGCAACACGATACCCGGAGGCAGTTCCATTGAGGTCCACAAGTGCCTCTGCGATAGCCAAATAACTAGTGCAGGTTATGGCTAGAGTAGGGATCACCAAGGAGATCTTGATTGATCATGGAACTAATTTCTTGTCTAATACGTTACAGCAAATACACAAAATTCTAAAAATACGTCCCATCATAACGTCTGTTTATCATCCACAGACGGACGGTTTGGTGGAACGCTTTAATCACACCTTGAAGGCGATGCTGAGACGATTTGTAAATCAGGAGCAAAAACATTGGGCATCGCTTCTTCGACAGGGTTCTCCCCCTTCGAGCTCTTGTACGGCCAACAGCCTCGTGGCATTCTCAATCTGTTAAGAGAGGGGTGGGAGGAGCACAAGGGCTCATCCAAAAATGTAGTGCAGCATGTGCTCCTACTTACAGTGCCTTGTGAAAGTATTCGGCCCCCTTGAACTTTGCGACCTTTTGCCACATTTCAGGCTTCAAACATAAAGATATGAAACTGTACTTTTTTGTGAAGAATCAACAACAAGTGGGACACAATCATGAAGTGGAACAAAATTTATTGGATATTTCAAACTTTTTTAACAAATAAAAAACTGAAAAATTGGGCGTGCAAAATTATTCAGCCCCTTTACTTTCAGTGCAGCAAACTCTCTCCAGAAGTTCAGTGAGGATCTCTGAATGATCCAATGTTGACCTAAATGACTAATGATGATAAATAGAATCCACCTGTGTGTAATCAAGTCTCCGTATGAATGCACCTGCACTGTGATAGTCTCAGAGGTCCGTTTAAAGCGCAGAGAGCATCATGAAGAACAAGGAACACACCAGGCAGGTCCGAGATACTGTTATGGAGAAGTTTAAAGCCGGATTTGGATACAAAAAGATTTCCCAAGCTTTAAACATCCCAAGGAGCACTGTGCAAGCGATAATATTGAAATGGAAGGAGTATCAGACCACTGCAAATCTACCAAGACCTGGCCGTCCCTCTAAACTTTCAGCTCATACAAGGAGAAGACTGATCAGAGATGCAGCCAAGAGGCCCATGATCACTCTGGATGAACTGCAGAGATCTACAGCTGAGGTGGGAGACTCTGTCCATAGGACAACAATCAGTCGTATACTGCACAAATCTGGCCTTTATGGAAGAGTGGCAAGAAGAAAGCCATTTCTTAAAGATATCCATAAAAAGTGTCGTTTACAGTTTGCCACAAGCCACCTGGGAGACACACCAAACATGTGGAAGAAGGTGCTCTGGTCAGATGAAACCAAAATCGAACTTTTTGGCAACAATGCAAAACGTTATGTTTGGTGTAAAAGCAACACAGCTCATCACCCTGAACACACCATCCCCACTGTCAAACATGGTGGTGGCAGCATCATGGTTTGGGCCTGCTTTTCTCCAGCAGGGACAGGGAAGATGGTTAAAATTGATGGGAAGATGGATGGAGCCAAATACAGGACCATTCTGGAAGAAAACCTGATGGAGTCTGCAAAAGACCTGAGACTGGGACGGAGATTTGTCTTCCAACAAGACAATGATCCAAAACATAAAGCAAAATCTACAATGGAATGGTTCACAAATAAACATATCCAGGTGTTAGAATGGCCAAGTCAAAGTCCAGACCTGAATCCAATCGAGAATCTGTGGAAAGAACTGAAAACTGCTGTTCACAAATGCTCTCCATCCAACCTCACTGAGCTCGAGCTGTTTTGCAAGGAGGAATGGGCAAAAATTTCAGTCTCTCGATGTGCAAAACTGATAGAGACATACCCCAAGCGACTTACAGCTGTAATCGCAGCAAAAGGTGGCGCTACAAAGTATTAACTTAAGGGGGCTGAATAATTTTGCACGCCCAATTTTTCAGTTTTTTATTTGTTAAAAAAGTTTGAAATATCCAATAAATTTCGTTCCACTTCATGATTGTGTCCCACTTGTTGTTGATTCTTCACAAAAAATTACAGTTTCATATCTTTATGTTTATGGGCAGCCCTGTGGAGTAGTGGTTAGGGCTCTGAACTCTTGACTGGAGGGTCGTGGGTTCAATCCCCGGTGGAGGACACTGCTGCTGTACCCTTGAGCAAGGTACTTTACCTAGATTGCTCCAGTAAAAACCCAACTGTATAAATGGGTAATTGTATGTAAAAAACGTCTCAGCACCGACAACAGCAGCATTACAATCAAAATGCATTAATTCAAACCTTTCGACCTGGAGACACGGTAATGCTGCTGTTTCCCTCATCAGAATCAAAACTATGTGCTAAATGGCAGGGGCCATATGAAGTGATTCGGGCTATAGGAAAGGTGAATTATGAAATTAGACAGCCCGATTGCTGTAATGAAAAATAATGTAAATTTATTAAAGCCCTGGCAGGCAAGGGAGGCCTTATTTATAGCCCCAGGCAATGTAGAGGATGATTTGTGCCCCCATCTGGAGACCTCTAGCACAAAGAACATTTCGATGGGGGAACAATTACTTCCTGATCAGCAACATGAGCTGCGTATGTTAATTGAGGAATTCAACAATGTTTTTTCTGAAGTGCCTGGGAGAACTAACTACAGCTAACTTGTGAAAATGTGTGTTTGCCAAGAAAGACACAATATTTGGGATTTATAATGGGGAATGGCAGCGTGAAACCCATTGTCACCAAGGTCCAGGCCTAGGTGGACGCAGCAATCCCCAAAACCAAGGCTCAGATGAGGTCTCTACTGGGGTTAGCCGGATATTACCACTGCTTTATCCCTGAGTATGCCATAGTGGTTAATCCCTTAGTCGACCTCACCAGAAAGAACGCACCAAATTCAATTAAGTGGTCAGAAGAATGTCAGGGGGCGTTTGATATTGTTAAACAGAGACTATGCCAGGCCCCCACTCTCATCACTCCAGACTTCACCAAGAAATTCATCCTCCACACCGATGCGTCGGATGTCGGTTTGGGTTCAGTCCTGTCCCAAATGGTAGATGGAGTACAACATCCCATTCGGTACATAAGTAAAAAAATGCTCCCTTGGGAGCGCAACTACTCCATTGTCAAAAAAGAATGTCGAATGGGCTACTCACTCTTTAAGATACTACCTGCTGGGGCACTCATTTAATCTCGTCACTGACCACTCCCCACTCAAGTGGTTAAGCATAATGAAGGACAGCAATGGCCGATTAAGTCGGTGATATCTGGCATTGCAGCCCTTCATGTACCATATGGTACACCGTGCGGGGAAAGACCACCAAAATGCAGATTATTTTTCCCGGGAGGGGGGAATAATGGGAAAGGTAAATTTAGCCGAGTGTACCTTTGGCTCCACTGAGCGGTGGGATATGTGACAGAGATTGAATGATTCTTGGTGTTAGATCTCCCTCCCGACCTGTGAGGGCACTGTGTAAAAGGAATACCCTTGACTAAATGGCATGATAATTTATTCCTTATGATAGGTGGAAGTCGGTCATTTAGTAAGAGGGTGGAGCTACGGTACCCAAACTCAATGACTCTGACGGGAAATGGCGTGGCATCCGAGGATTGGAGGAGCGGATGCGTTTGTTAACCTAGGGGTCATGCGCAAGTATATAAATAGGGGTTGTAGTCTAAGTGATCTGTTCCTTGGTAAATGGTTAGTTTTCAAACCTACAAGGAGTCTGTGTTGCAGTATCGTGAACCGTGAGTTTTGTCTTGTGTTTGTTAACCGTTGTCTGTTTTTAATAGACTACCAGTAACATGATCCGGAGCTGTAGCAGAAGCCAGCATAAACCCGGACATCACTTTCACCCCTGCATTTCACAGAGAACTGTAATACACCACTTGCACGTATTCACTATCACTAAGAACTGTGTTTGTGTTTTGTGTTTAGTGTTGGTGTGTAAAACTGGACTTTTGGTTGCGGGTCAAACCCGGGGATTTACAAATACCGAGTGATACACGCTGCTGTATCACTCCATCATTATTATTTACAAGTGTTTGCATTAAGGCTCTGGACATTGTTCAATAAATCAATAAACACCCTTGCACCTGGAAATCATTGTCTGTCTGTTTTGTATCCGTTCTGCACTGCACACACCTGTAACCACTCACCACTTTGCCACATGCTTGTAAAGCGGAAAGATGGTAATTATAATGTTTTCATATTATTAAAGGTTATATCTTACCCTGTTGATTCATATGTTCCACACCTATTAAACAGACATTTATTAAGAGCATCAGCCAAGCTGTGGGCACTGGTTCCTGCAGCATGCTGCTGGGCTTCAGTGGCAGTGATTCTCTGCAAATTCCTCACCAAAAGAATTACATTTCTCTCTGCAGACATCTATTCAATGACAGCAAAGAAAGGTTTCAGAATCTAAAAGACATACAAATATATATTGTCTGCAATTAATGATGAGATTGAATTTCACTCAATATAAATGGTTTCAGCAGCTATAGATTCATATTTAGGGTAAAGGTAAAAATTTGTGTATATTTTTAAAAAATGTACAGTTAGAAAGAACTTAAATTGCAACATTTGCTACTAATGGTGCAACTGAATTTAAAACTTTTGAAGTTCTGGAAAATGTAACTCAACATGAAGATCCTCAATATATTTTTCAGTGCTTTCTGTTTAAAATGTACATACCTTAATAGCCTCTTCAATGGTAGCCCAGTCATTGTGTAAAATTACAGGAAGAGATGTGTCAAGAGAAGCCAGTGCTGCTGAAACAGGCTCCCTAACTAGCATAAACCGCTCTAGCATGAGGTAGGTTGAATTTTGCCTGGTATCAACCTCCTGAATGAGTTTCAGATCATTCTGCTTCAGATCCCGTTGTAAAGCTGCAAGCTTTTCTTTTGCAACTGTACTGGATTTAAAATATCCAACAGTCTTTCTGACTTTCTCCCTGATCTCGTCCAAATCCGGGACTGCTGCCAGGCTGTCTTTTACCATTAAGTTTAGTCTGTGCGCAAAGCATGGCATATGTCACAGGTTTAGTTTGCAAAAGGCAGCTACCATATTTGCTCCGTTGTCAGTTACAGCACACTGTACTTTTCCACTAAACCCCCAATGCTGAATAATGCCATGAAGGCACAATGCAATGGCATCAGCAGTGTGGCGCTCTGTGAACCTGAAAGAAGATTTGTTTAATATGTAATTCAAAGATTTTTCATGGGTCAAAACAGCAGCAGGTCAGGAATTTTAATAAGTGCCTAATAAGACAAAAAGAGTTTCATTGCAAAGTGTCTTTCTAAATTAATACATCCAGCAGTTTAGTCATCAACTGGCTGTCTGGAGAGATATAATGACATGTTAAAGCCAGGTATGATTCCATATTAACTGAAGTCCACATATCTGTGGTGAGTGAAACATGGGATGCTTCCTACAAAAAATAAAAATATACAAAAACACATTAATATTCTTATAACAAAGCATAAATATTGAATGACATGGATGGTATTTCTCAAAAAAATGCTTCTCAAAAACTTGAGAATATCGAATGTTTCAGGGCTTGAAATATGAAAAATTTCTGGATGGAGATTGGAATTATATTTCTAGTTTTAAAAAGTGCAGGTAATAATAGATTAAATTAATAGCTTGCTTTCATTCTATAACATCGAAAATGTTTAGATGCCCGACTGAGGCATGTAAGTATTATTTGTACATGCCCAGCCCAAATTTGCTCAATATAATTTTCAAACACTGCTCTAAAGGTGTACCGTAAACAACTTTCTAAGACATTTAATCACACATCCATCACCAATAATCATTCTGTCTCTGTCACACGCTACCATTCCTACAGACAGACCTGTCATTTTGCAATTCGTAATTAATTGCAATCACCATGTAAATTGTAACCGTAGTTGTATATATACAGTGCCATGAAAAAGTATTTGCCCCCTGTCTGATTTTCTGCATTTTTGCACATTTTTCACATTGTATTTGGTCAGATTTTTTTGTGGGTTGTAGTAGTATATAGAGGGAGTCAGAGAAAAAATGACACCAAAGTTTGGTGCTTCTTTCATTTGTTTGGTGTGCAAGGTAATCAAACATGCAATCTTCAGGTGTGAAAAAGTTATTGCCTCTCCTAGTTAACTCAGCCCAATTAAAGGGATAATTAGGGTCAGCTGTTTGAGTACTATGGTTAACAACCAGGCCTGATTTGGGCCAGCCCTGCCCAATATAAATCTGACTAACTTTGGCCCTTACCATCAGAGTTAAGTTGTCAGCACACAGGTTCTAGAGGCACATCATGTCACAAACAAAAGAAATTCCTGAAGACCTCTGGAAAAAAGGTTGTTGATGCCTATCAGTCTGGAAAGGGTTACAAAGCCATTTCTATGGCTCTGGGGCTCCACCGAACCACAGTCAGAGCCATATTGTCCAAATGGAGAAAGTTTGGGATAGTAGTGAATCTTCCCAGAAGTGGCCATCCTGCTAAAATCTCTCCAAGAGCAAGGCGTAAAATCGTCCAGGAAGTCACAAAGAACCCTAGAACAACATCCAGGGATCTGCAGGACTCTCTCGCCTTGGCTAAAGTCAGTGTTCATGACTCCACCATCAGAAAGACACTGGGCAAAAATGGGATTCATGGCAGAGTAGCGGAAAACAATGCTCACTAAGAAGAACATATAAAGTCATATAAAGAGCATTTCAAGTGGAGTGATAAAGTGGAGCGATAAAGTGGAGCGAAGTGATCAAAAAAAGGTGCCAAGTTAGAAGCAAGAATTGTGTGAATCTTGGGCCCCAGCACCTTTCCAATTGGGCCTATTTGCTTGATGCTTGACAAGATTGGCACATCACTGAGAACGTGGACAGGCTCCTGGAACGAACAGGAGACGACCCGATAGTAGTTGTCCACATCGGTACAAACAACATTGGAAGAGACAGACCAAGACAGACCAAGATCACTGCAAAACAAATTCGGAGAGCTAGGAAGGAAATTAAAAGACAAGACCAAAACTGTGGTATTTTCTGGGATACTGCCGGCACCTTGCAAAGGACCATATGGACAGCTGGAAATACAAAATCAAAATGCATGGCTAAAATCGTGGTGCACACAGGAAGGCTTCACCTTTCTTGAACATTGGAGCACATTCTACAACAAGGACTATCTATATAGGTGGGACGGACTGCACTTAAACAGAAAGGGAACCAATCTACTCGGAGAAAGGATCCTTGAGGAGGTTCAGAAGCATTTAAACTAGAAAGGAAGGGGGGGAGAAAACAAAGAAACAGAAGGGAGACCACATCAAAACAAGGGCAACAACTCAGGTAAGACAACTATTAAATGTATTTATCTTAATGCTAGAAGTCTCAGAAACAAAATGTTAGAACTTGAAGCTACTGCACTAACAAGTAACTACGATGTGAAAGGTGTTACAGAAACTTGGCTGTCTGAGAGTGATGGAGACAAATATAATAATAGTGGGTACACACTGTATAGGAAAGACAGGCAGGACAGAAGAGGCGGAGGAGTAGCGCTATACATAAGAAATAGTCTTGAAGTCCAGGTGTTAAATCAGGACAAAGAAAACAATTCAGAATCAATATGGGTCAGAATAATGGACACAAATTCAAAGGGCATAATAATAGCATGCTATAGACCGCCAAATTCAGACACTGAGCTAAATAATCTGTTATACAATGACATTCGAAATGTGTGTAGAAAAGGAGAAGCCATACTAATGGGGGATTTCAACTTCCCGTGTATAAAATGGGAGAACCCAGTGGGGAGCATGACGGATGAAATTGAAAAGGTGGAAATGACAAATGACTGTTTCCTAACGCAATTTGTCAAGGCAACGACTAGAGGGGAGGCATGCCTTGATTTAGTCTTTTCAAATAATGAAAACAATAACTAAAACAGAGGTCAGAGAACCATTGGCAAACTCAGACCACAACATGGTCTCATTTGATGTATTTTTTAAAACCCCAAAAGAAATGACAAAAGCTAAGGTTAACAATTTTAGAAAAGAAAACTATGAAGGTATGAAACAAAGACTACCAGAAGTAGATTGAAGTAAAATAGAGAAAACATCCACAAAAAAAGGATGGCTGTTTTTTAAAAAAAATGTAGTAGTAGAGGTGCAAAACAATTACATCCCAAAAGTAGACAAATCTAAATCTAAAACAAAATGGCCAAAATGGTTTAATAGATCAATTAAAAAGAATATTCAGCGAAAAAAGACACTTTACAGAGTGTTTAAAAGGGACCAAAAACAAAGTACACAGAAAGAGCACTTGGAACTGCAAACTCAAGTCAAAAAGGAAGTTAGAAAGGCCAAGAGAGAGATAGAAATGAACATAGCTAAGGGGGCTAAAACCAATTCCAAAATGTTTTTCCAATATTATAACAGCAAGAGAACATTCAAAGAGGAGGTTAAATGTCTAAGAGACACAAACGGCAAAATCATAGATGAAGAAAAAAATAGCAAATATATTAAATGATTACTTTTCACAGATTTTTACAAAGGAGGACACGGACAACATGCCCGACATGTCGACCTGTTCCTATCCAATTTTAAATAACTTTAGCATAACAGAGGCAGAAGTGTTAAAGGGACTGGGAGCTCTTAAAATAAACAAATCCCCTGGGCCAGATGAAATCCTCCCAATAGTACTCAAAGAAATGAAAGAAGTTATTTAGAAACCGCTAACCAAGATCATGCAACATTCTCTTGACACAGGGGTTGTACCGACAGACTGGAAAATAGGAAATGTAATACCGATCCACAAAAAGGGAGACAAAACCGAACCAGGTAACTACAGACCAATAATTCTGACTTCTATTATATGTAAACTTATGGAAACTACAATAAGATCCAAAATGGAAAATTACCTATATGGGAACAATATCCTGGGAGACAGTCAGCATGGTTTCAGGAAAGGGAGATCGTGTCTAACTAACCTGATTGACTTTTTTGAGGATGCAACATTGAAAATGGATAATTGCAAAGCATACGACATGGTTTATTTAGATTTCCAGAAAGCTTTTGAGAAAGTCCTGCATAAAAGATTAATTCTCAAACTGAACGCAGTAGGGATTCAAGGAAATGCATGCACATGGATTAGGGAGTGGTTAACATGTAGAAAACAGAAAGTACTGATTAGAGGAGAAACCTCAAAATGGAGCAAGGTAACCAGTGGTGTACCACAGGGATCAGTATTAGGTCCTCTGCTATTCCTAATCTACATTCATGATTTAGATTCTGGTATAGTAAGCAAACTTGTTAAATTTGTAGACGACACAAAAATAGGAGTGGTTAACTATCTATAAGTGGTTAACACTGCTGCAGCTGCAAAGGTCATTCAAAATGATCTAGACAGCATTCAGAACTGGGCAGACACATGGCAAATTCAATTTAATAGAGAAAAGATGTAAAGTATTGCATGCACGCAATAAAAATGTGCATTATAAATATCATATGGGAGATACTGAAATTGAAGAACAGAACTATGAAAAAGACCTAGGAGTTTATGTTGACTCAGAAATGTCTTCATCTAGACAATGTGGGGAAGCTATAAAAAAGGCCAACAAGATGCTCAGATATATTGTGAGAAGTGTTGAATTTAAATCAAGGGAATTATCCCGGATTTAAAAGGCATGTCGTATGCAGACAGGCTAAAAGAATTGAATCTATTCAGTCTTGAACAAAGAAGACTACGCGGCGATCTGATTCAAACATTCAAAATCCTAAAAGGTATAGACAATGCGACCCAGGGGACTTCTTTGACCTGAAAAAAGAAACAAGGACCAGGTATCACAAATGGAGATTTGATAAAGGAGCATTCAGAACTGAAAATAGGTGGAACTTTTTTACTCAGAGAATTGTGAGGGTCTGGAACCAACTCCCCAGTAATGTTGTTGAAGCTGACACCCTGGGAGCCTTCAAGAAGCTGCTTGATGGGATTCTAGGATCAATAAGCTACTAACAACAAAACGATTCAAGTTGCGTACTAGCTAGTACGGTACTATCTCAGAATCATCCCCAGCTGCGTTCTAAGTTTGTACCAATTGCATCGAAGAAACAAGCGGAACAAAGTTGGACGAGCGGATCCCCAGATTTAGTACGGTACTAAGGTTCAAGCATTGTTGTTGTTACCAAACAGGAACTGAAGGGGGCTCTGAATCATTCTTTCATTCATTTATTATCAGAACCACTTTATCCTTTTATAGGGAGCCAAACAAAGTGCAAGGCGGGATGGCTCTGAATCAGAACATTTGAAATATTTGTAACAGTAATGTATGTATTTTACTATATTATGAGCTAATAATCATTTTTACAATGTTACAAATAGGCCGACATTTATACATAAATATGAATTAGTCTCTAACATATATTTATATTGTAATAATGTATTTTTTTATTTAAGATATAAATGCATGGTAAAATACTCCATATCAGGGCAAACGGACTGCCTATAAAATATTCAACCAAGTGCAATGCCATGAAATAAACTAGCAAAACTGGTTTAATTTTGAATTTTGTTTTTGATTACAACATTAGCTTTATACATGATACAGACAGTTGCAGCTCGTGCAATGCAGCCCAGGCTGTTTTAAAGGGAGTAAAGGATAACCGTGGTCAAGATACACGGGCTGTTTCGACACCTTTCAGGGAAGGGGTGGTATTCTGAAGAAGTATCACAGATAATCATTTCTAAAAACACCCTGAGAAGAGCACTGTTTATTTTATTTTTCAATGTGCCCCCAGGTCCTACTACGTAAAATGACACTTAACTCACATTCTACCCACTGTGTCCCTACTCCTCAATATCCCTGCTCACCCCTAAGAACCATGTCGAGTCCCCTCAAATTAAAGGGAATGAAAAGACTTGCTGCCCTCCTCCTCCCCCCACCCCCCAAAAAAAGTACGTCTCTCAAATGTGAATCCTACTATCGCATACTACAGGCTCTGCATGCATGACTGTAATGCTGCCGACACCTTCCTTCCTTATTAGTAGTTAACAGTATTGTAGTCGTAATTTAAGTCGTAATGTTATTTTACTATTACAATATCCGTACAGGCAGCAGATGCTTCAAATATACTATAGTAACGACATATACATGTATTTTATATGCACACATTATTATTTCAGCAAAAATAAAATGGCAGTACATTCTGGGACTGTCACATGTCTTCCACTTAGTACAATACTAAAATTCTTAGTCCATAGCAATAGTTATACTAAGTCCCATACTTAGTATCCTCTAGAGCAGGGGTAGGCAACCCTGGTCCTGGAGTGACACAATCCTGCAGGTTTTATAGGTATCTCTTAATTGTCAATTGCTTAATACCTGGAACACATTTTTTGAGGAACACATTTATTGACTTTTTTGAAGATGCAACATTGAAAATGGATAATTGCAAAGCATACAACATGGTTTATTTAGATTTCCAGAAAGCTTTTGACAAAGTCCCATATAAAAGATTAATTCTCAAATTGAACGCAGTAGGGATTCAAGGAAATGCATGCACATGGATTAGGGAGTGGTTAACATGTAGAAAACAGAAAGCGGAGTGAGGTAACCAGTGGTGTAACACAGGGATCAGTATTAGGTCCTCTGCTATTCCTAATCTACATTAATGATTTAGATTCTGGTATAGTAAGCAAATTTGTTAAATTTGCAGACGACACAAAAATAGGAGGAGTGGCAAACACTGTTGCATCAGCAAAAGTCATTCAAAATGATCTAGACAGCATTCAGAACTGGGCAGACACATGGCAAATGGCATTTAATAGAGAAAAGTGTAAAGTATTGCATGCAGGCAATAAAAATGTGCATTATAAATATCATATGGGAGATACTGAAATTGAAGAAGGGAACTATGAAAAAGACCTAGGAGTTTATGTTGACTCAGAAATGTGTTCATCTAGACAATGTGGGGAAGCTATAAAAAAGGCCAGCAAGATGCTCGGCTATATTGTGAAGAGTGTTGAATTTAATATTGCTGGTAAAGTTGATCAACCTGTAAGGCAAACTAAAGGACACTTTTGAGAACTTGATGTTTATTAAACATAACAATCAAAACAAGTAAAAATAATAATTGTGCAATATATATATATATATATATATATATATATATATATATATATATATATATATATATATATATATATATATATATATAAATATAAATATATACATATATCTCAATTTCTGTCAGTTTTTCACAAACCTGATCCTGCGGGCTCACTGTGTCTGCTGTTTGTGTTCCAACTGAGTTCACAATTATTAAATTGATCCCCCAATTGAACTAACAATTAGTGACTTAATACAATGTTAGAAATAACTTGAAATATCCAACTCTTTTGGCTACTTTCACAAACCCCGATCAGCACTAATCTTGGACTACCTGAGTTAACATTAGGTAGTCCTAGATTAGTGCTAATTAAGGCCTGTGCAGCCAGCCATTTATACAAATAATTCAAATGCTCTAATTAGGCATTTTATTCATTCAATTGAGGGTTCAATTCATAATTTAAAGCTCAGCTGGAACACAAATTAGCAAACACTGGGTCCTCAGGACCAAGATTGGGAAACACTGTTTTATGTAACTTACTTCCTATATTGGTACATACCTGTTAATGATTATGAACTACGTGATTACTGTGTTTATGTTGTTATTATATAAACTGCTTTCCTTGTGTGTCACCTTGGATAAAGGCCTCTGTCCATTTAGCATTTGTCACATATTTGCATTTGTATTTAGTTTGGTAGTAAATGTATCACATCTGCATTTGTATTAAGCAAATTCGCAAGAACAATGACATTGCCACTGGTCTCAAAGAGAAATATGTGTTAACATCTCTCCCTCCCCCGCACCCCCTCCTGCTCCAACCCCTACACCCACTACATCCCCTACTAACTCGCCCTCCTTCTCCACCTTCTTGCCCCTCTCAGACTCTGACCTCTCCTCCCTGCTCCAGGGTCACAAACCCACCACGTGTGCCTTGGACCCCCTCCCCACTCACCTCTTTCAAGCTGCTGCTCCTGCTCTACTCCCCTTCATCTCCTCCCTCCTCAACACCTCTCTACTTTCTGGTATCTTTCCCTCTGCCTTCAAAAAAGCCTCTATCACTCCCCTCCTCAAAAAACCTACCCTCGACCCCACCTCCCTCCAGAGTTACCGTCCTGTCTCCCTCCTACCCTTCCTCTCCAAAACCCTCGAGCGGACTGTACACCGCCAGCTCTCTGCTTTCCTGTCCAACCACTCTCTGCTTGACCCTCTCCAATCTGGCTTCCGCTCTGCCCACTCCACTGAAACCGCCCTCCTGTTTGTCACCAACTCACTTAAGTGTGCCCGAGCTGCCTCTCTCTCCTCTGTCCTAATTCTCCTCGACCTCTCTGCTGCCTTTGACACTGTTGATCACTCTATTCTACTATCATCTCTTGCTGACATGGGGATCTCTGGCACTGCTCTGGCCTGGTTCTCCTCCTACCTCTCCAACCGCACTTACCAGGTAACCTGGCGTGGAGCAACCTCCACACCTCACCCTCTCTTAACTGGAGTCCCCCAAGGGTCAGTCTTGGGTCCTCTCCTGTTCTCTCTCTACACCCGCTCCCTGGGCTCCCTCATCGCATCCTATGGTTTCTCATACCATTTCTATGCTGATGATGCTCAGATTTTCCTCTCCTTCCCCACCTCTGACCACCATCTCCTCCCGTATCTCTACCTGTCTGTCTGCTATTTCCTCCTGGATGCACTCGCATCACCTCAAACTCAACCTCTCTAAATCTGACCTCCTTTTCTTTCCCTCCTCCTCCCCCTCCTCTGATCTCTCTATATCTGTTCCTCTGGAATCTACTACACTCTCTCCCTCTTCCTCAGCTAAGAACCTTGGAGTCACCCTGGACCCCTGCCTCTCTTATTCCCAGCACATCTCCACTCTGGCACGCACTTGCCTATTCTTCCTGAGCAACATCCGAAGAATCCGACCCTTCCTCACCAACTATGCTACCCAGCTCCTGGTCCAGGCCCTGGTACTCTCCCGCCTAGACTACTGCAACTCCCTCCTGGCTGGCCTCCCTGCGTCCGCCACCCGTCCGCTCCAGCTCATCCAGAACTCTGCTGCCCGCCTGGTGTTCTCTCTGCCTCGCTTCGCCCACGCTACTCCACTACTCCGCTCGCTCCACTGGCTCCCGATCACCGCTCGCATCCAGTTCAAGACTCTTGTACTAGCCTACAGATGCCTTGACCAGACTGCACCCAGCTACCTCCAGACCCTCATCTCTCCCTACACTCCCACTCGACCTCTCCGCTCCGCCTGCACTAGAAGACTAGCTCTACCTCCGCTACACTCCCCTGCCTCCAGAGCCCGCTCCTTCTTCACCCTTGCTCCGCAGTGGTGGAATGACCTTCCTACAGATGTCAGGACTGCCCAGTCCCTGACCACATTCCGGCGCCTCCTTAAGACTCACCTCTTCAAACAGCACCTGTAGAACTCCTCTGTTTGTATCCTGGGACACTATCACCCTTCATGTAAATGTGCTTTATTTTGCTCTTATCTGCCCCCTATTTTACTGCATTTAATCCTGTACTTCAGAATACTGTAATATGCCAAGTGTTTAACCTGTAGTACTTTGTATTTAATCATATCCTGATGTAACTATCACTATTTAATCATATCCTGATGTCACTATCACTATTATCTGCTGTATTATTGAATTGTGGTTTGTCACACTTGTACTTTGCTTGAACAAAAGTTATTGTATTTCTTGCTCTTATTGTATTGCTTGTATTGTAACACTTGAAATGTATTTGCTTACGATTGTAAGTCGCCCTGGATAAGGGCGTCTGCTAAGAAATAAATAATAATAATAATAATCAATGGGGTAATAAGGAAGCTTCAAGCTGTTTCCTACTATCTAGAAAACACAAGTATGCTCAAAACCATAACCATCAAATTTAACAATGGAGTCACCCATACCTTTCCACGTTTATGCTCAAAGTTTGAAATCATTGATAGAGGCTACATTGTTCAAGAGCAGTTCCCAGTCATTGGTGCTCATGCAATCACCATTCACAAATGCCAGGGGATGACTCTAAAAACAGTTATGATGGATCGTGGTAACTCCATTTTCCTATGGACAAAGTTTCGTTGCAGTTTCCACAGTTACTTCCTTAAGCGGTATCCACCTTACCAACTTTGACCCCACCTACATCTACGCATGTCAAACTGCAGTTGAAGAGTACCATCGGCTCAGAGAACATAAGAACATAAGAAAGATACAAACGAGAGGAGGCCATTCAGCCCATCTTGCTCGTTTGGTTGTTAGTAGCTTATTGACCCCAGAATCTCATCAAGCAGATTCTTGAAGGATCCCAGGGTGTCAGCTTCAACAACATTACTGGGGAGTTGGTTCCAGACCCTCACAATTCTCTGTAAAAAAGTGCCTCCTATTTTCTGTTCTGAATGCCCCTTTATCTAATCTCCATTTGTGACACCTAGACTCTTTTATCAGGTCAAAAAAGTCCCCTAGGTCAACATTGTCTTTACCTTTTAGGATTTTGAATGTTTGAATCAGATCACCACGTAGTCTTCTTTGTTCAAGACTGAATAGATTCAATTCTTTTAGCCTGTCTGCATATGCCTTTTAAACCCGGGATAATTCTGGTTGCTCTTCTTTGCACTCTTTCTAGAGCAGCAATATTCTTTTTGTAACGAGGTGACCAGAACTGAACACAATATTCTAGGTGAGGTCTTACTAATGCATTGTAAAGTTTTAACATTACTTCCGTTGATTTAAATTAAACACTTCTCACAATATATCCGAGTATCTTGTTGGCCTTTTTTATAGCTTCCCCACATTGTCCAGATGAAGACATTTCTGAGTCAACATAAACTCCTAGGTCTTTTTCATAGTTCCCTTCTTCAATTTCAGTATCTCCAATATGATATTTAGAATGCACATTTTTATTGCCTGCATGCAATACTTTACACTTTTCTCTATTAAATGTCATTTGCCATGTGTCTGCCCAGTTTTGAATGCTGTCTAGATCATTTTGAATGACCTTTGCTGCTGCAACAGTGTTTGCCACTCCTCCTATTTTTGTGTCGTCTGCAAATTTAACAAGTTTGCTTACTATACCAGAATCTAAATCATTAATGTAGATAAGAATAGCAGAGGACCTAATATCGATCCCTGTGGTACACCACTGGTTACCTCGCTCCATTTTGAGGTTTCTCCTCCAATCAGTACTTTCTGTTTTCTAAATGTTAACCACTCCCTAATCGATGTGCATGCATTTCCTTGAATACCTACTGTGTTCAGTTTGAGAATTAATCTTGTATGTGGGACTTTGTCAAAATCTTTCTGTAAATCTAAATATACCATGTCGTATGCTTTGCAATTATCCATTGTCAATGTTGCATCCTCAAAAAAGTCAATCAGGTTAGTTAGACACAATCTCCCTTTCCTAAAACCATGCTGACTGTCTCCCAGGATACTGTTACCGTATAGGTAATTTTCCATTTTAGATCCTATTATAGTTTCCATAATTTTACATATAATAGAAGTCAGGCTTATTGGTCTGTAGTTACCTGGTTCGGTTTTGTCTCCCTTTTTGTGGATCGGTATTACATTTCCTATTTTCCAGTCTGTCGGTACAACCCCTGTGTCAAGAGACTGTTGCTATATATTTGCTATTTTTTTTTATTCATCTATGATTTTGCCATTTGTGTCTCTTAAACATTTAACCTCCTCTTTGAATGTTCTCTTGCTGTTATAATATTGGAAAAACATTTTGGAATTGGTTTTAGCCCCCTTAGCTATGTTCATTTCTATCTCTCTCTTGGCCTTTCTAACTTCCTTTTTGACTTGAGTTTGCAGTTCCAAGTACTCTTTCTGTGTACTTTGTTTTTGGTCCCTTTTAAACACTCTGTAAAGTGTCTTTTTTCGCTGAATATTCTTTTTAATTGATCTATTAAACCATTTTGGCCATTTTGTTTTAGATTTAGATTTGTCTACTTTTGGGATGTAATTGTTTTGCACCTCTACTACTACATTTTTAAAAAAAACAGCCATCCTTTTTCTGTAGATGTTTTCTCTATTTTACTCCAATCTACTTCTGTTAGTCTCTGTTTCATACCTTCATAGTTTGCTTTTCTAAAATTGTAAACCTTAGCTTTAGTCATTACTTTTGGGGTTTTAAAAAATACTTCAAATGAGACCATGTTGTGGTCTGAGTTTGCCAATGGCTCTCTGACCTTTGTTTTAGTTATTCTGTCTGTTATTTGAAAAGACTAAATCAAGGCATGCCTCCCCTCTAGTTGGTGCCTTGACAAATTGCGTTAGGAAGCAGTCATTTGTCATTTCCACCATTTCAATTTCGTTCGTCGTGCCCCCCCATCAGGTTTTTCCATTTTATACGGGAGAAGTTGAAATCCCCCATTAGTATGGCTTCTCATTTTCTACACACATTTCGAATGTCATTGTATAACAGATTATTTTGCTCAGTGTCTGAATTTGGTGGTCTTTAGCATGCTCCTATTATTATGCCCTTTGAATTTTTGTCCATTATTCTGACCCATATTGATTCTGCGTTGTTTTCTTTGTCCAGATTTAACACCTGGACTTCAAGACTATTTCTTATGTATAGCGCTACCCCTCCACCTCTTCTGTCCTGCCTGTATTTCCTATACAGTGTGTACCCACTAATATTATATTTATCTCCACCACTCTCAGACAACCAATTTTCTCTAACACCTTTCACATCGTAGTTACTTGTTAGTGCAGTAGCTTCAAGTTCTAACATTTAGTTTCTGAGACTCCTAGCATTAAGATAAATACATTTAATTGTTGTCTTACCTGAGTTGTTGCCCTTGTTTTGATGTGGTGTCCCTTCTGTTTCTTTGTTTTCTCCCCCCTTCCTTTCTAGTTTAAATGCTTCTGAACCTCCTCAAGGATCCTTTCTCCGAGTAGATTAGTTCCCTTTCTGTTTAAGTGCAGTCCATCCCACCTATATAGATAGTCCTTGTTGTAGAATGTGCTCCAATGTTCAAGAAAGGTGAAGCCTTCCTGTGTGCACCACGATTTTAGTCATGCATTTTGATTTTGTATTTCCAGCTGTCCATATGGTCCTTTGCAAGGTGCCGGCAGTATCCCAGAAAATACCACAGTTTTGGTCTTGTCTTTTAATTTCCTTCCTAGCTCTCAGAATTTGTTTTGCAGTGATCTTGGTCTGTCTCTTCCAATGTTGTTTGTACCGATGTGGACGACTACTATCGGGTCGTCTCCTATTCGTTCCAGGAGCCTGTCCACGTTCTCAGTGATGTGCTTGACAGAGGCTCCTGGAAGGCAGCACACTGTTGTAGTAAGGGGGTCCAAACTGCAAACTGAACTTACTGTGTTTCTCAATATGGATTCCCCAACAATCATGACCTACCTTCTTTTTTCTGCCTGGCCAGCACTGTTTATAGGTTCCTGGATGTTGTTCCTTTCATTCTCTTGATGTTGGTTCTGGTCATCTAAATGTTGAAGTGGCTCAAATTTGTTGGATGTCTGAATTTCTGGTGGTTGTGTTTGACGAAGTTTCTTTTTTTCCCTGCTTCTGCCTATCTGAACCCAGCTGTTTTGACTCTCTTCCATCTCCCGGTGGCTTTCAGTCTGCTAGGGGTGCAGACTTCCATGAATTGTGGGTGTGCCAGCTCCTCAAGCTCCTGTTGCTGTCTCATTTCCTCCAGTTCCTTTTCTAGCAGATTTACTCGTTGAAGCAAGTACTGGATCGTGCGGCACTTTACACACATTTGGTTGAGCTTTTCTCGGATTTCCCACATCATGCAGTTGTCACAGATTACTGGCTTGAATACCATGTTGTTGTTGTTTTTTTTGTTTGTTTTTTTTGGAAGTTCATTTTAGCTTCTGCAGCTGTCAACCTGCTTTCAACTGCTTCTAACTGCGCTGTACTTGTCCACGACTGTACTTCTCCCATTCTGTCGCTTCCACACGCTGTCGCTCTGAACACTGGCTTTTTTTCTTTATGCGTTGTTCTGCGGGCTCCGCCCCTCCCCCGTGTCACAGAATGTCGTGGAATTTGAATCAGCTGCTCCAAGTTTCAGCTTGTTATCAGAAAATTACATGCAGCTGTAAGACTTTAAGCTGTAATGTTTTCTGATTAAAGCAACTCCAGATTTAATTTAAAGATGTAATTCCTCCTTTCTGCTTGTTTGAATCTTTTGGTTTGTATTATTATTTAATAAATTCACTGACCGCAATAGCGTTCATCTTCACCCGCCCATCCACTGTTTTGTTTCTGGTACTTCCTGGTCCATGACGTCACCACACACGCCACTCAACCACACTCGGTCACATATGGTGTCCTGCGTGGGACAAACAACGCCTCCAAGAGCCGGACCAGGAAAGAAAAAGGAAGTTTTTTTGTTTTTTTCAAAAAGTGTTTTTTGTGTTTTTTTGGGGGAAAAAAAAGAAATAATACTGGAGGACCTCCTCGGTGGTCTGGTGGACCAAGGCTGGTGCCTTGCTTGCAGGGTCTACGGGCACACCGTAGTGATCTGCCCCTTCCAGGATGAGAAAGAGGAACCGGCCCAGGAGAGGAAGGCAGGGAGAAGGAGCAGGAAGAGAAGGGGGAGAGGTAAGCTGCAGCAACAGCAACCGCAGCAACAGCAGGAGGAGATCGGGGAGGATGGCTGGGAGGTTTATATTGTGAACCTCATGGCGGAGTTGTGCCCTGGCTGTGGGGCATATGGGCACACGTTGGCCATATGCCCCACGCAATACGAAGATGTGGAGCGTGAGCATCCAGCGCCCAGAAGGAGGGAGCGCAATCATCCAGCGCCCAGAAGGGGGAGCACAAGCATCCAGCGCCCAGAAGGGGGGAGCCCGTGCATCCAGCGCCCAGAAGGGGGGAGCCCGTGCATCCAGCGCCCAGAGGGGGGGAGCCCGTGCATCCAGCGCCCAGAGGGGGGGAGCCCGTGCATCCAGCGCCCAGAGGGGGGGAGCCCGTGCATCCAACGCCCAGATGGGGGGAGCCCATGCATCCAGCGCCCAGAATGGGGGAGCCCGTGCATCCAGCAGGAGCTGTCTCTGCCTCCGTCACCTCCACCACCAGGAGCAGAGCAGCAGGAGCTGCCTCTATCTCCAACACCGCTAGGGGCAGAGCAGCAGGAGCTGCCTCTGCCTCCGTCACCTCCACCACCAGGAGCAGAGCAGCAGGAGCTGCCTCTGCCTCCGCCACCTCCACCGCCAGGAGCAGAGCAGCAGGAGCTGCCTTTGCCTCCGCCACCTCCACCAGCAGAGGGTGAATGCCTGCTGGTTCCACCTCAGTCGCCATGGGAGGACTGCTTTCCCCTCCCACCTCCACCAGCAGAGGGTGAATACCTGCTGGTTATGTCTCAAGCGCCGTGGGAGGACTGCTTGTCCCTCCCACCTCCACCAGCAGAGGGTGAATACCTGCTGGTTCCACATCCACCGTCATGGAAAGGACTGCTCCTGCCCTGCCTCGCACCACCCACGGATGCCTGCCTCGCACCGCCCAAGGATGCCTGCCTCACACCGCCCAAGGATGCCTGCTTCGCACCGCCCAAGGATGCCTGCTTCACACCGCCCAAGGCTGCCTGTTGCTCCGCATCGCCCGGGGCTGCCTGTTGCTCCATATCGCCCGGGGCTGCCTGTTGCTCTTCATTGCCCGGGGCTACCTGTTGCTCCGCATCGTCCGGGGCTGCCTGTTGCTCCGCATCGCCCGGGGCTGCCTGTTGCTCCGCATCATCCGGGGCTGCCTGTTGCTCCGCATCGCCTGGGGCTACCTGTTGCTCCGCATCGCTCGGGGCTGCCTGTTGCTTCGCATCGCCTGGGGCTGCCTTTTGCTCCGCATCGCCTGGAGTGCCACCAGTTACAGAGTACGAGGGGGTAGCTACCAGTCCTAACATGCGGCAGGAAATACTGTGGCTGAAGCCCCATGAAGGGGAGCTGCCGGCCACGAAGAAGGGGGGGGGGGGGGGGGGGGTCAGGAGACCAGCTCCCCCAGCCACACTTTTGCGGCAGGAAATACTGTGACTGGAGCCCCATGAAGGGCAGCTGCCGGCCATGAAGAAGGGGGGGGGAGGTCAGGAGACCAGCTCCCCCTGCAGCAATTTCGCTGCAGGAGAACAAGTGGCTGGAGACACATGGAGGGGAGCTGCCGGCCATGAAGACGGGGGGGAGGTCAGGAGACCAGCCCCAAAATTTCCTTGGCCGGAGGAGCCAGCCTGTGCGCGGTCCACCGGAACGCTACGGCTGTTTGGGTGGGAGGAGGATATCCCACTGTGGCCGCCACCTTTGGCCTGTTGCTGCCCCTGTTCCTGGGCCAGGACTGCTAGCTGGGACTTTGTGGACTAAGGGGGAAGGTGGCCGAGAAGGCCATGTGTGTTGCGCACAAGGGGGGGCATGTGTGGTGGAGTGTCCCGCCCCTATATATTCTTTTATTATTATTTGTATTTTTGTTTGCGGCGCAGTTCAAAGTGCCGTGTATTTGTTATTGTTTTTATAATTTTAAAACTTCATGAGGATGCGTGGCTGATCAGCTACTGATTATTTAACTAGCTGACAGTCACGCATCCTTACTAAACTCAGAGTGCAGACTGTTGGGAAAGTGGTCAAAGTAGCTGATTGGTGTCTGAAGTTACATCGTTTACAGTAAATAGAATGTTGGAAGTCTGGGAGTTTTTAAATAATGGGGAGCTTTAGAATGTTGTAAAAAGTCCAATTAAAGTGAATGAAGATGGACAAAAAAAGGACAAAAAGCTTAATAGTTTAAAAAGTATAAAATATATCAAAAAGCTGTATACAAGCACACTATTCCAGACCGGTCTACACGTTTTAAGTTTGAACAGTGTTTCTAGCTTAAACAGTGTAAGAGGAGTAGTGTGCCAAAGGATAAGAAGAAGAAGAAGAAGAAGAAGAAGAAGAAGAAGAAAAGAAGAAGAAGAAGAAGAAGAAGAAGAAGAATGTCAAAGATTTAAAGTGGGGACTCTTGCTTCGCAAGCCCCACTAAATATGCTACATATGCCAATCGCTCAGCTATTTATTCGCTCTTTATGTATGTATGTTGAATAAGTAGCCTTGCATTTAACGGGTTAAATCACGTTAGGCCGCTGATTTCTCTGCAGGTACCTGGTGAGGGGCAACCCCTCTGCAAGCTACACCTGTATTTAGCCCGGCCCAATGTGGTTTACTGGGGCAGAACAGCGGTTACACTTGCCATATATGCCAATCGCTCAGCTTCATATTCGCTCTTTATCTATCTATGTTGAATAAGTAGCCTTGCATTTAACAGGTTAAACCACATTGGGCCGGCCTAAATACAGGTTTAGCTTACAGAGGGATTGCCCCTCGCCAGGTACCTGCAGAGAAATCGGCGTCCCATAGTGATTTAACCCTTTAAATGCAAGGCTTTTCCAGCGAAGAAGCTGTGCAATTGGCATATGTGGCATGTTTGCCCTCTGTTCTGCCCCAGTAAACCACGTTGGGCCAGGCTAAATACAAGTGGAATTTGTTCTTGTTCAGATTATTTTGTATAGGTTGATTTGCTCAAGTAGCACGATGTTATGTGGTTTAAAACGTCATATATAATTTAGTGTGTGTAAAGAAAAACACAGTTTCGGTTTTGTCACTTAACCCTGTTTTTAACATTTTGTTTTTCAAAGTCAGCATAACGCTATACAACACAGTCCGTTTAATTACTATATGAACATAGCCTAAGTTTTAAATGTTTACAAAACTCGACAATGTTGCCGAATTTGTCATTCAAACTTGTTTTGTTTTAATCAGTTTTGTCTGCTTGTTAATTTTTTCAGTCAACACATTTAAATGACCCTTGTTTGTTACATTTTAAAAGATTGTTTTAAACGTTACAATGTAAATGTTGACTCAGTAGCTACCATTAAATGTTTCAACCTCGGTGACTTTCTTTGATGCGCTATTAATTTTAGCCAACTTGCATTAGAAACTATATATATATTAAATTGTGTATGACTGTTCATTACCTTTCTTTGTCACAACGCATTTCTGCATAGTGGATTTTTTTTGGTAATATACAAAATTTGATGAAAAGACGAGAGGCAGTGATGAGCTCTGCCTTTCCCTACCATTGAACTTGAACGTAAGCCGCGCTACTCAGTCGCTGATGTAGGGGGAAATAAATTCACACCAGTCCGTTGCCTTTGTAGTAAGGAAAAGCTTGAATCACAAAGCTTGAGTAACATGCCCGGCTCTAACAATAGGCAATGAGGTGACCATCCTCGCTTTATCGGGCTGGAGAATTCCCAGTGGGGCTAACAGGTCGAATTGAATGCTAGTCCCAGTCCATGTGGGCCGATGCGCCAGCATAGATTCTCTATGTCCACACACCCATGGGGGAGAAGTGGATAACTCAGGTGCTATTGATTCGAGCAGTAGTGGGTGTATTAGTTGTGATAATAGTTCGGACACTATTCCCTGGAGTTTTAAGGCTAACACTTGCCCCGCCCTCCAGCAATTTTGTTGTTATTAATGGTATGCCCCATCCGCTGTCTACTGGTCCGAGCTCAATCGGAACCCGGCTGGTGTAATTGTGGCATTCGGTAGGTTCCCCTGGCTGTGGCCCCTTTCCTTTGTACTCCCAGGTAAAGATCACTATCGTTGTTTGAGTATTGGTGTTGTCGTTACAAATGGCAAAGTAATTGTGTTGTAAATTATATGCCCCTAGAAATTTGTAACTTCCTGGTTCCACGTGGTCAGCTCTAAGTGTGTTCACTCTCAGTAGGCTACTTGAGTTGTACCTTACCCTTATCATTGTATCATTAATTCGTTCTACATCACTGCAGACAGGTTGACAACATGTTCCCAGGTTGTTACCTGGAGTTGGGTTGTCTGCTGTTTCACTTATGCAAGACCAATCCTCCTTCCACATGCTACCGTAGAACTTTTTGACTTGGGGTACCTGGCACCAGTGTTGCACCGGGCAGGAGCTAGTGATTCAGATGTGTACCTCATTGTGCTCGCGGTGTATGTGGTGGTCGGTGTATGTGTTCAATTTAGTATGAAGGCGTTGTACTGCCCTGTTCTGTCCTAAGGTTAGTTGTAAGTGAATGATTGGCCATACTTCCCTTGAGACATTCCTTGGACGACAGAAGCTGAGCGGTTGCTGGGTTATGCAGTTAAAGCGAAGCACTCAAGGGGGTGGAGGGTTAGTTTGCCAATGCCAGTCAGTCTCCTCACATGAGATCCTCCCTAGATGCATTCCTCCGTGCAGCTCACGCGTCATTGGCGGCCTGGTGTTTCCACTGACTACCAGTGACCCCTTCCAGTTTCACACTTGTGTCGGTGGTCAGCAACACCTGTTAAGGCCCATGCCATTTGTCTCGCAGGCCAGATCGGAGCCCTACCTCTGTGACCATTCCAGGCCAAAACCAATCTCTCTTTAATGTTTTAATCAAACCATCACTCCCTACATGAGAGGGCCCATGGTACAGCTCCAATAGTGAGCGTTGTATGCTCTCAGGAGCCATTACCTGTCCGATGGAGGGGATCCGCCAGATCCCGACCTCCTGCCGGGCTCCTACCTGCTGCCATCTAGTTATTTCGGCTGTCTCGCTCTGAGCGTGTAGTTGATGGATAACCACCACGTCTGGGCTTACTGTGAAGATAGGGGCGTGGGGCTTTGGCACCGGCTGCCGAGCCGCTGCCTTGGCTGCCTCATCCGCCCTCCTGTTGCCAAGTACATGTGGGTCCTACACCTGTCTGGTGAGCTTTGATTTTTACAATGGCTAGTCGAGTGGGAAATTTAGTTGCGGCTACCAGACGCTGCCCATATTCGTAATTCTTTATTACTCCCCTTCCTGTTGTTACATACCCGCGCCTTTCCCAGCTACCTGAATAATCGTGCACCACCCCAAAAGCGTATCGGCTATCGGTGTATATGGTCAAGCTTGAGTTAGCGCCATACATGCAGGCCTGAGTTAACGCGTGTAGCTCCGTTACCTGGGTGGACAGGTGTCTGGGGAGGGGCCCTGAGGCTACCACTTCACCTGACGTCACTACAGCCCACCCCATACGTGGCTCCCCATTCTCAATGCTCCTAGAACCGTCCACATACAGCATCATCCCTTCTTCTAGCAGTTCAGTGTTTATATCACTAGCCAATTCTATCTCCCCCTCCAGGTCGCACTGATGCAGTTCACCTTCTGTTAAAATCCCCTCTGAGTGGTTTGCACCAGTGTCATGCACCACCTCTATTGATGGGGCAGCAAATACGTTTCCCACTTGGCCCACTGCGCATCGGTCACGTGTTTGAGTTGGCCAGAGTTCAGTAGACTGATTATAGTGTGTGGTGTATATACAATTAAACTGCCTCCCATGGTTAGGTGTTCAGTCTGCACTACTGCCCATGCGGCGCAATCGATGGCTGCCATGCAGGCTGGCATACCAGCTGACACCATGTTCTGTTTAGTAGAGTAATAAGCTATAGGTCTCATCCTGCCCCCGTGCTCCTGCATTAATGTAGCATTGTAACACCCAAACTTGATACTATGATACAGGTGGAAGGGTTTGTTCTGGGAGGGTATGCCCAGTGCAGGCGCACTGGTTAGGGCTTGTTTCATCTGTGTGTAAGCGTGTTCCTGTTCGAGGCCCCAGTCGATTGGGTCAAGAGGTCCGGGGCTCCCAGTAACGAGTTTCTGCAGTGGTTCTACAATGGTGGTGTATTATGGGATATACTGTCTGCAATAATTAAACAACCCTAAGGCTTGCTTCACGCCCCGCATGTTACGCAGTTGTGGCATGTTCCGTATGTACAGGGTCGAAATGACCCGTTATTTCACATTTTTAGTTTGCACTTTCTATTTATTATTTGTATATTTGATTTCTGCACGTTTTCTTTGATATGGCACTTTGATTTATTTTGAAGCACTTTATTGTTCCTTCCCCACTCGGCTAATAAATTAACTACCCGGCAATTGAAACTAATACGCACCTGACTATAAATACCCCTTGATTTTAGTTTTCTGGGATGGCCATCCACTGTTTGTCTTGTCTGTCTGTGCGTGTAGGAGAGGGGACCTGAGACGGAAGATGATGATGTCATTAGGAATAGTGTTTATCGATGTCCCCTCGTCTGCACGCACTGGCGTTTTGTGTTTTGTGTTTGTTTTTAAACCAGTTGTTTTTATTTTCAGATTTTTGCTGTGATTTTAAACAAAATCCCTGTTTATTTATTTATTTTTTGTACAAAGCACTTACGTGCTATGGTAATGATCTGCTGCTAATTCTGAATTCTGTGCAATAAAACATTATTTTAATTTACAACAACTGTGTCCTGGTTACTCTCTTCCTAATTTGCTTTAATTCTGAGGGTGCAATTCCCTTGGTGGCGTAGTCAGGGCTACCTTGCAGGTGTTACACATATGCATTCTCTGTGGTCACTTGCCATGTCTCTCTTTCCTTGCGATATCAGGTGACCCAAGTATGTGACCTGTGGTTGCCTGATTTGAGCCTTCTTGGGGCTGGCTTTGAGCCCACTTTGTTCTTACACATTTAGTACTCGGGCTAACACCAGTGCATGCTGTCTTGCGCAGGCTGATGCTATGAGCAGATCATCCACATATTGCAAAACTACACTGTCTGTACCTCTCAGATCTACCTGTGCCACTGCTTTTGCCATTATGTGATAGTCGTTTCCAGGTCAGCTGCCTGTCACCAAATGTAAATTCAAATCGATCTTGTGACTCTGGGTCCAGAGGCAGACTCCAGAATCCATTAGCGATATCTAACATGCTGAACAGTTTATGCTCGGGACGGAGGCAGGTGAGTATAATGCTGGGACTCGCTACGATTGGAATGGCTTTTGGTGCAGTTTTGTTCAGTGCTGTGTAATCAATTGTAAGGCGCCAGGTGCCATCTGGCTTGCGGACCGGCCACACAGGGGAGTTGGTGGTTGAACGGCATCAGTTATTATCTCCTGCTGCAATAAATCACGTATTATGTCTTTTAGTGCTTCTACTGCTTCGGGTTTGATCGGGTATTGCTTGTGTGGTTTATGGATGGGGTCCTGTGACCGTTATAGGTTTCCCGTGTCATAATCTGCAGTCGTTGGGGAACATGCTACATATGTGACCGTACAGCCCCTCTTGTTTCCAGTTGCGGTTGAATGTTTGTGCCGGGGGCTGTATGGTGGTGCAGTGTGCTGTTGACGTGCCGTGTGATCCTTTGTGGCCATCGGGTCGGTGCCACTCAATGCGGTTGTTAGCTGCATTAACTACTGCGCCTAGTTCCTGTACGGAGGAGGGGGGGCGGTTGCAAACGATCCCCCATACATGTCACTCATATTTACTTGCTTCGTAATCGATGTAATCCCAGTTGGGATCGTCTTCACTCGACTCAAGTGAGTTAACTGCACCAATTAAACATGCACATTTTAGTCCCCCTCTCGTGGTTTTTTTTACCTTGTACCAGCATAACTTCCACTTTCTTTTCTAGCGACTTAACCTGACCCTTTAAACGCTGTACTTCGCTTTTGTTATCTGTCACTTCCATCTGCATGTTTTTATATTTGATCTCATCCTTTTCTCTCTGACTGGTTATTTTCTTATATTCATTTATTACAATAATGGTCCCCTTATCAGTTTTATTGTCCTTTGTATTTTCCCAAACTGACCTCCAAGGGCTGGTCTGGACCAGCCATCCTTTTCCATTTTAGTTTTAACTTTCTCTAATTTTGCCAGTATGTACCCTGAGACTGGCCAAGTCTCTTTTCCTTATTCAACTGACATGCTGTAACGTTACAATTGCAAACGGCGATCGATCAATACAGATTCAATCAGACAAACAACAAGTTCCGACTAGAGATGGTGTAAAAGCCGGAACGAGCCGGAGCGGCTCGGAACGGTACTTTAATGAATTCAATTGCTTTAAAAAACAGCATAGAAAGTTGCACACACGTGAGGAGAATATTTTAACAATGAGAACCGATTAGTAACACGCTGTCATTAACCCGTTCCCGGCCAGAACCCTCTTTTTATCACCAAAAACCTTCCGGAACACTGTGTTCCGAAGGTGTAAACGAAAAATTACACAGGTGTAAACGAAAAATTACACAGGTGTAAACGAAAATTACACAGGTGTAAACAGGTGTAAACGAAAAATTACACAGGTGTAAACGAAAATTACACAGGTGTAAACAGGTGTAAACGAAAAATTACACGGTGACGACGAAAATTACACATAATACAACTAAGTGGGAACAACATAAAACTGCTGAAAAAACCCACCGAACCGACCTTTAACTGCCCGTTCCGTGCAATAAACATCTGTATAGACAAAACCGCCCGGAACACGGGGTTCTGAATCCGCACAGAGTATGAAAATGATACACACAATACAACTAAGTGGGGACAACATAACACTGCTGAAAAAACCCACTGAACCGACCTTTAACTGCCCATTCCGTGCAATAAACAGCTGTATAGACAAAACCGCCCGGAACACCGGGTTCCGAAGCTGCACAGAGTATGAAAATGATACACACAATACAACTAAGTGAGGACCTCATAACACTATTGAGAAAACCCACCGAACCGACCTTTAACTGCCCATCCCGGGTAATAAAACGGTGTATTTATTTTGTTTGTATATGATCTTCTCCAGTTCAAGACTCTTGTACTAGCCTACAGATGCCTTGACCAGACTGCACCCAGCTACCTCCAGACCCTCATCTCTCCCTACACCCCCACTCGACCTCTCCGCTCCGCCTGCACTAGAAGACTAGCTCTACCTCTGCTACGCTCCCCTGCCTCCAGAGCCCGCTCCTTCTTCACCCTTGCTCCGCAGTGGTGGAATGACCTTCCTACAGATGTCAGGACTGCCCAGTCCCTGACCACATTCCGGCGCCTCCTTAAGACTCACCTCTTCAAAGAGCACCTGTAGAACTCCTCTGTTTGTATCCTGGGACACTATCACCCTTCATGTAAATGTGCTTTATTTTGCTCTTATCTGCCCCCTATTCTTCTGCATTTAATCCTGTACTTCAGAATACTGTAATCTGCCAAGTGTTTAACCTGTAGTACTTTGTATTTAATCACATCCTGATGTAACTATCACTATTTAATCATATCCTGATGTAACTATCACTATTATCTGCTGTATTATTGAATTGTGGTTTGTCACACTTGTACTTTGCTTGAACAAAAGTTATTGTATTTCTTGCTCTTATTGTATTACTTGTATTGTAACACTTGAAATGTATTTGCTTACGATTGTAAGTCGCCCTGGATAAGGGCGTCTGCTAAGAAATAAATAATAATAATAATAATAATAATAATCTTCTCTCTCTCTCTCTCTCTCTCTCTCTCTCTCTCTCTCTCTCTCTCTCTCTCTCTCTCTCTCTCTCTCTCTCTCTCTCTCTCTCTCTCTCTCTCTCTCTCTCTCTCTCTCTCTCTCTCTCTCTCTCTCTCTCTCTCTCTCTCTCTCTGAGGATTGTGGGAGGGCTCTGCTGCGGCAGGGTTTGTGAGCTGTGTGAGAGCGGTAGTGGTGAATTTTATTGCCATTTACTTATATATTTACTTATTATATATTTATTAAACGTTTTTTAAAAGTATTTTTTTCTATTCTTATTACTTTTTAAACGTTTTAGCCAGTGTGTGCCCGAAGATGGGCTCCCACTCCGGTGGGTTGGGGGGGCTTACTAGGCGCCACGGTTTTAAAGTTTTTTCCGAAAATAATTATTCTGTTGAAGATGTGCTGCTTGCCGTGGGGCGGGTGGTCGGTTTTGAAAAAATCAAATCCGCCTCACTGATGAACAAAGCTATAGTCGTTTTTTTTAATCAAGAAAATCTAGTTAACAAAATTGTGGAAGAGGGATTTATGTTGAATGATTCTTTGGTAACTGTAACACCGTTATCTATGCCTCTTACCAAGGTAATATTGTCAAATATTCCCCCTTTTATTAATAATTCATTAATTGAAAGAGAACTTTCCAGATACGGTAAAATAATGTCACCGATTAAAATGATTCCCCTTGGATGTAAAAATCCAGAAATTAAACACGTTATGTCTATTAGGAGACAAGTTTTTGTACTACTTGTTAACCCAGAAAAAAGTTTAAATGTAGCTTGGCGTTTTAATATAGAAAGCAGGGATTATGTTGTTTTTGCTAGCACAGAGGTTTTTAAATGTTTTTCTTGCGGGGAACAGGGGCATCTTAAACGGACCTGCCCCAAGCTACAAACTGAAGAAGGGACAAGTAGTCGTAATGATGACGGGGAGGCGGCCGCGGTTGTTCAGAGAGCGGAGGTAGAGGAGCCGCTGAGACCTGAGCCGCGGCCCAGGAGGAAGAGACCGGAGGAGCCGGGTACCAGCGCGGCTGCAGCCGAACAGGGGGCTGCAGCGCCAGCCGACGCAGACAAGGAGGGGGTGTACGCTGCAGTCATTAAGAAAAGAAAACTTAAAAAAAGAACATCTGCTGCTGCCGACCCGGCGGCGGGTGAGGAGGAGTCTGTGTGGCGGCCCATTATGGTATCTCACAACAGCGGCGTAGGGTCTCAGCCGAGCACCGGGTCTGAAGGGCAAGAGAAAGGCGGGCCTCAACCCGCGGATCTCTTGTCTGAGGACTGGGTGCAGGAAGGGAGCGATGTTGGGGGTGATAGCCTCGGGGCTCAGGCAGGCCCTGTTGATGTCCCCCCCAGTGATGAGCCTCCTCAGCCTGCTGGGTCGGTAGTGGAGAAGCCGGCGGCTGATGGAGATTCTGCGGGCGAGGAGGAGGACGGATCGGCGGGATCGGAAGAGGATGGATGGGAGGACGGGCTCTCCGACACCTCGCAGCTCTGACATCACGGCCAGCCAAAGGGGGAAACTGTATTCACTAACAGAGATCAGCGACTTTCTCGAAAAAACAAAAGGTAAGAGGCGAGTAGACATTAAATCCTTCTTCCCAGACCAGAAACTGTTTTTGTGTTCTGCAGATTTAATTTTAAGGAAATCGACTATAATTGAGTTTGAACAGAAAAAAAGGTTCAGACTTAAAAAATATGTCAGCTTAGTTCGGAAAACATTAGCCACATCTAAACATTTTTAATGGCTATTTTTATTAAGAACTTTTGTTTTTTAACATGTTTATTATTTTTGAATAATCTATTTTTATCAGTGGAGAAAATTATTTTAGGCTCTTTTAACGTGAACGGGTGCAGGGATTTTAATAAAAGAGCACAATTATTTGATTTTTTAAACAGTAAGCATTCAAACGTGATTTTATTGCAGGAGACACACTCAGACAGCAGTAATCAGTCTCACTGGCAGTCTGAGTGGAGGGGCGACTGCATTTTAAGCCAGGGTTCTAATTTTAGTGCTGGGGTTGCTGTTTTATTTTCTCCAGGATTTGGGGCGGAGATTTTATCTATTGAGGAGATTATTCAAGGTCGACTTTTAAAAGTACAAATAAAACACGCTGGTATTTTTATTGATTTTATTAATATTTATGCACCAAATGTTGGGGAGGAGAGGATTTTATTTTTTAAAAAGCTCAGTCGGTACTCAGGGGTTGCAGTACAGATAATTTCCTCGTGGTGGGGGGGGGGTTTAATTGTTCAATGAATTTTAATAAAGATAGAAACCACGGGGAACCCCATCCCCAATCTGTCAGGGAGCTGGCCACTGTATTAAATACTTTTGACCTGCTTGACATTTGGAGGATTTTTCATCCCACAAGTAGACAGTATACATGGATCAAATGCAATCAAAATCAGCTGTCAGGGGCACGCCTGGATAGGTTCTATACTCCACAGCAGCATATTAATAAATTCATTAAAAGCAGTATAGCACCCAGTAGCCTTTCTGATCATCATTTTGTTTCCGTCACTGTTTCACTACCAATCCAATCACATTCAAAATCATATTGGCACTTTAATAACAATCTGCTACAGGATAAAAGCTTCACTGATTATTTCGAGTTGTTTTGGAAAAATTGGCAAAATGAAAAAACTAATTATAGTAGTTTAAGACAGTGGTGGGATATAGAGAAGATTCAAATAAAACTTTTCTGTCAACAGTACACACTCAGTGTCACCAGGTCAGTAGATGCAGTGGTCAGTGAGCTGGAGAGAGAGATTGTTGAGTTTAAGAGCCAGCTGGCCAGCGAGAGCGATGAGGGGGCGTATCGGGGCCTGCAGGAGAGGAGGCAGCTCCTGGGCAGGCTGCTGGAGAAGAAGGTGAAGGGCTCTCTGCTCAGAGCCCGCTGTACTGAGCTTAAAGATATGGACGCCCCCACAGCCGCCTTCTTCGGCCTGGAGAGGAAGACAGCGTAGTGCAAGACAATGTGCTGTCTGAGGCTGCCCGGGGGGAGAGAGGTCTCCAGCCCTGCGGAGATCAGGCGTGTTGCAGTGAGCTTTTATTCTGATCTCTACAAGGCTGAGGGCTGCGACCTGGGAGAGATGGAGTGGCTTCTCCAGGGTCTCCCCAGCCTGGACAAGGAGGAGAGCAGCGGACTGGACATTCCGTTGGCATTCCCAGAGCTCACTGCGGCTGTGGTGCAGCTCTCCAAAGGGAAGGCTCCCGGACTGGATGGACTGCCTGCAGAATTTTACCAGAAGTTTTGGAACTGTGTTGGTGAGGACCTGTACCAGGTCCTGCAGGAATGTGTCCGGGATGGGGAGCTGCCGCTGAGCTGCTGCAGGGCAGTGATAACACTGCTACCCAAGAAAGGAGACCTCTGTAACATCAAGAACTGGCGCCCTGTCTCCTTGCTGTGCTCCGATTATAAACTACTTTCCAAGACTCTCGCTAATCGCCTAAAGACCAAGATCAGTGGTGCACACAGACCAGTCATACTGTGTGCCTGAGAGATCGATTTTTGATAATTTGTTTTTATTAAGAGATCTTTTTAATGTATCCAAAGTTTTTAATGTTGATTTTGGTCTAATTTCGCTTGATCAAGAAAAAGCTTTTGATAGAGTTGACCATGAGTATCTGTTTCGTGTTTTAAAAGCATTTGGTTTTGGCCCTGTTTTAACTTCTTTTATAAGACTCCTTTATCACAATGTTTTTAGTGTTGTGAAGATTAATAACAGTTTGACTGTCCCCTTCCCTGTGCAGAGGGGGATACGGCAGGGCTGCTCCCTCTCAGGGATGCTCTATGCCCTCTCTATAGAGCCCCTGTTACACCAGCTGAGGGAGAAACTGCCTGGATTGGCAGTGCCAGCTGCACCCGATGCAACCCCTATTAAACTCTCTGCATATGCTGATGATCTCAGCGTGTTTGTTACAACTGACCAAGACGTCGCTGTGCTGGAGTCACGGATTATGGGCAGCAGTGTGGAGTAGTGGTTAGGGCTCTGGACTCTTGACCGGAGGGTCGTCGGTTCAATCCCCGATGGGGGACACTGCTGCTGTACCCTTGAGCAAGGTACTTTACCTAAATTGCGCCAGTAAAAACCCAACTGTATAAATGGGTAATTGTATGTAAAAAAAAAAAAAAAAAAAAAAAAGTGATATCTTGTAACAATTGTAAGTCGCCCTGGATAAGGGCGTCTGCTAAGAAATAAATAATAATAATAATTATAATGTATAAAAAGGCAACCTCAGCATGAGTAAACTGGGCAAAAAGTGAAGCTTTTCTTGTTGGCAGCTGGGAGGATACCCCCCCTCCTTTACTGCCTTCAGTTTTAAGCTGGAGTAAAACTGGGGTCAAACTTTTAGGTATTTATTTTGGGAATGAGCAATTCATGCAGCAGAACTGGGAGGGGCTGCTGGACAGGGTGATGGGGAGGCTGCAGAGCTGGCAGTGGCTCCTCTCTCGGCTCTCCTTCAGGGGCAGGGTCCTCATCATTAACAATCTTGTCGCCTCCATGCTTTGGCATAAGCTGGTGTGCCTAGATCCTCCCCTGTTTTTGTTAAACGAAATACAGAAATGTCTGGTGCAGTTTTTTTGGAGCGGGCATCACTGGCTGCGCCCGGCTGTTTTGTATCTCCCCCGTGAAGAGGGAGGGCAGGGGCTCATTGATATCCCTAGCAGGATGGCAGCGTTTAGGCTGCAGGCTGCCCAGAGACTGCTGTACACACCACAGCTGAGCTGGAGAGACCTGGCGTTTTGTTTGTTGCAGAAGGCAGGGAGGCTGTGCTTTGACAGACATTTGTTTTTAATATCTCTTGATTGTTTTAGTGATGCAGGGTTGGAGGGTTTTTATAAGAATCTTTTAAATGCTTGGAGACTTTTAAAGATCACAAGGTCAGAAGAATCACAGAGCACACAGTGGGTTTTTGAAGAGCCCCTGTTTTTTAACCCCATTTTTAAATGCGAGGTTTTTAGCTCTGTTTTTTTATCCACTTTGTTTTTTAAAGCCGGTTTTACTAAACTGGGGCATTTAATTGATTTTAATCTTTTTAGTTGGAAAGCCAGCAGGGTTTTAAACCCTGCACTGAATATTAGATCAGAGCGTTTCCTGGAGAAGGTGCTGAGTGATCTCCAGGCATCTCTCTGTCCGGCACTCTCCCAGTTTCTGAGCAGGTTTCTGGCGGAGCGCGTGGCTCCAGAGCAGGAACCCCTGTTCCCCGTAGTGCTGGTCTCCCCTTCAGTGACAGTGGAGGAGGAGGAGGAGGAGGAGGAGCCGGCTGGAAAGCTGCTGTCACTTAGGAAGGTCACTGAGGTGGCCTTCCACACAATTGAGAAAAAGGCATTGTATGAGATCTGTGTGAAAACCAGACATTTTAATAAGCTGAAAGACCTGGTGGACACTAAGTGGAGGGCTCACCTTCGTGTCCCTGTTGATGAAGTTCCTGCCTGGAGGGTGCTTGTGATAGGGGAGAGATCTGTGCTGACTCTGCTGGCGTGTTCACAGTGCTGCAGGAGGGGGGCGGCAGTCATCCAACAACCGCCTGTCAGTCATGGCCGTGACACGGGGAGGTGGGAGAGAGTGTGTGTGCACTCTCCCTCTCTCTGAATGGCTGGGAGGCGGGTCTTGGGGAGATTGTTGGCCCTATAAGATAATGCTCTGCTGTTTCCTCAGGTCTGCCGTTTTAGACGCGCTGGAGGTGCGGAAAGTGCTGACCGGGAGCGAGGATCAGCGGAGAGAAAGGAGCCTCCGGATCGAGAGAATTAGGGAGAGCGGGGTACCTTTGGGCAGAACCCCAGTAGTAAATAGGCAAGCATAGCGAGCTGGATGGAGGTTTATTACTGTGTTTTATTTTCTCTTTTTCTTTGGTCTTTTGTTTTCATTGTTTTGTTTGAGGCACCTGCGAATGCTACTGCCCGATCCCTGGTTTACCAGACTCCTGGTATTCTCCGTGGCTCTGTTTACCATCGGTGGTAAGCAGACCACGGACCCACAGCGCCATCTGCAGGCTAAAGAAACCAAATCCCTGCTCGAAACGAAAATAAAACTGGGCACCTATGTGGTGACTCCAAATACACCTGTCTGTCTCTGCGTCAGTGAATTACCCACCACCCTTCCACACGTGGTGTCAGAGTGGGATTCACTGGCATTGCCCCAAGCAGTGCACCTACCCAGAGATAAAAAAAAAAAAAAACATAATGGATGCCACGCAGTTTGCTGCCCTGATGGACCTCCTGCGCCAGACTCTCACCGCTGCGGTGCAGGGGGTGGCTAGATCAACAGCCCCAGACCCCCGGTTGCAAAGACCTACTAAAATGACAGCCGAGGATCGACCAGAAGCCTACTTGGAGGTGTTTGAGGCCATGGCGACCTCGGCCGGGTGGGCTCCAGAGCAGTGGGCTAGCTGCCTACTGCCTCAGCTCACGGGTGAGGCACAAGCAGCGGCGAGGACGCTATCCCCGGAGGCCATGATGGATTACCCCACTCTGAAGGTGGTCATCCTTAATCGCGTGGGGGCCACGCCCGAGGGGTATTGGAAAAAATTCGGGGGGGAACAGTTTGCGGCAGAGGAGCACCCATGAACCATTGCCCACCGCCTGAAAGATTACGCCCTAGGTTGGCTGAACCCGGACGTAAACACCAAAGCCAGGTTGGTGGAGATGGTGGTGGTGGAGCGCTTCCTGGAGTGTCTGGCCCCGGGTCCTCGGCTGTGGGTCCAGCGACAGGCACCGGATACTCTGGACCGGGCGGTCGAATTGGCGGAGCAGTACCAGGCAGCAGAGCCAACGCCCGCGAGACTGCCTGGGAAGAGTGGGGCTACCGGATCATCCCCTCAACTGGCCCCGGAGAGGGTGAAGGGACTGGGGGGAAGGGGTTATCAAGGATTTGGTCGGGGGGTGTTGGCGGGGGCTCCCGGCCCAGGAACTGGGGCAGGGTGGGGCTACCCACGGGCTGCTGCAGTGTCGGACTGGGGTCTCGTGCGGACACCTTATCGGCGAGCCACTGTTCTGGCTCCGGTATTTCCACCTGTTGCCGAAGCTTCAGGGAGAGAAACCAGCCCACCGAGATGTTGGACGTGCAGGGAGGTGGGCCACCTCGCCCGGGACTGTCCCGCGATGGAGTGTGACCTCGGCCGACCAGGTAAGCGCGTTCAATTACCTCAGTCACTTCAGCACACGGGTTTTGTTATTCCTGTGACAGTGGATGGTACAAAAACCCAGGCTCTCCTGGATTCAGGGTGTGGTCAGTCTCTAGTACAGGAGAGCCTAATCTCACCGGGGCACAGACTTATATTGGGATGGGTGCATATTAAATGTATTCATGGGGATGTACACTCCTATCCTAAGATTAAGGTGAATATGACTATTGGCCAGCAGGTGACGCAGGTGCAGGTTGGATTATGTCCTCGATTGCCGGTACCGGTAGTTCTGGGACGGGACTGTGAGCAGTTTAAAGACTGGTTGACTGCCCTGACAGCCCCGTCCTCCTTATTGGCTAAGAAAGAGGAAATAATTGGAGAGATCTTCCCCTTTCGTGATCCAGAATGGTTTTGTCATAAATTTAAACCCCGTAAAACTAAACGGGAGTGCCGGATCGCTAAGAATGAAGGCTGGCAATGGAAGGGGTCGGAGAAGTTTCAGGTGGGGGCGGTTGGTGAAGAATCTGGGGGGGAGGCTGCGGAGCCAGCGCAGGGGTCTGGCTTGGCTGCCTCTGCTCGGGATCGACCTGACCCCGAGTTGGAAGCCATGGGAGCTGATTTTTTAGCTCGCTCCCGTGACTTCCGACTCGAGCAAGGGCGTGACGACGTGCTGGGCAGGCTCTTTGACCAAGCAGCGGTGGCTAATGGTCGGGTGGTCGAGCCCAGACGCGCCGCCACGTACCCTCACTTTGAAATTAATCGAGACCTTCTGTACCGTGTTGATAAATTACCTCAGACCGGGGAAGTGCGTCATCAGTTGCTCATTCCTCAGCCCTTTAAGGAAGATCTGTTGCAGCTTGCTCACGCTATTCCCCTGTCTGGTCATTTGGGAAGGGACAAAACTAAAGCGAGGCTCGTGACACGGTTCTATTGGCTGGGGTTGGATGGCGATGTGAAGCGTTTTTGTGAACGGTGTGGAGAATGTCAGAAAGCTAGCCCTAGAGCCGTCCCACGCGCCCCACTGGTGCCATTGCCCCTAGTGGAAGCTCCGTTTGAGCGTATTGGAGTAGATATAGTGGGACCATTGGAAAGGAGTGCGGCAGGATACACACACCTATTGGTTATTCTGGATTACGCTACGCGTTATCCAGAGGCCATTCCCCTCCGATCTATGTCCGCTAAATCTGTTGCCAACGAGCTTGTGAAAGTTTTCTCCTGGGTGGGGATCCCCAAAGAAATACTTACCGACCAAGGCACCAACTTTATGTCCCGGCTAATCCACGGAACATGTAAGCTTTTGGGGATTAAGACCATTAGGACCTCGGTGTTTCATCCTCAGACCGATGGTCTTCTGGAGCGCTTTAATAAGACCCTCAAGAGCATGCTGCGCAGATTTATCAGTAGTGATGTGCGGTACTGGGATCAGCTGATTCCTCCCCTTCTCTTTGCGATCAAAGAGGTACCCCAAGCCTCCACAGGCTTTTCGCCATTCGAGCTGTTGTATGGGCGGAGACCCCGGGGTGTGCTCGATCTAGTCAGAGAGATGTGGGAAGAACAGAAAGATAATTCGACCAATACAGTCCGGTATGTGTTGGACCTGCGCAAACGTCTTGAGTCTGTGGGAAAATGGGCGCATGACAATTTGCAGCAGGCTCAGCACAGGCAGGAGATACAGTACAACAGAGGAGCCCGATTACGCACATTTCAGCCGGGGGATAAAGTACTTCTACTATTACCCAGTTCTGAGTCGAAACTTCTGGCTAAGTGGCAAGGACCCTTTGAGGTTACACGCCGGGTTGGGAAGGTGGACTATGAGATCTGCCAGCCGGAGTGACGGAGAGAGAAACATATTTATCATATAAACCTCCTGAAGCCCTGGATGCAACCGGAGGCGTTGCTAGTGGCGCACGCAGATGACGTCACCGATCTGGGACCTGATCTTTCTGTGCTGGCAAGAAAAGGGTCGGTACAGATTGCGGAGAATCTGACGCCAGCACAGAGGTGTCAGGCTCAGGGTCTGGTGGCGGAGTTTCCTGACGTGTTCTCTTCCGTCCCGGGGCAGACTCAAGTAGCCCATCATCACATTAATATTGAGCCGGGGGCGTTAGTTCGCCAGAGGCAGTACCGTATACCTGAACGTAAAAGACAGGTAATAAAGGCGGAAATTGAGGAAATGCTAAGACTGGGGGTAATAGAAGAGTCCCAAAGTGACTGGAACAGTCCGGTAGTGTTAGTCGATAAGCCAGACGGGTCAACTCGATTTTGCATTGACTTCAGACGAATCAATGAGAAATCGAAGTTTGACGCTTATCCGATGCCCCGGGTAGATGAGTTGCTGGAGCGTCTAGGCACCGCTCATTTTATGACGACACTGGATTTAACGAAGGGGTACTGGCAGATACCCCTGACCCCGGAATCTAAAGAGAGGACGGCGTTTTCGACTCCCTTCGGGTTATACCAATTTAGGACCATGCCCTTTGGGTTGCACGGAGCCCCTGCCACTTTCCAGCGGATGATGGATCGCATTTTACAGCCCCATCAGCAGTACGCCGCTGCTTACATAGATGACGTGGTTATCCACGTCATCTATGGCCGAGTCATCTGTGTAAGGAGCGGCGGTACTGCAATCCTTGCGGGAGGTGGGGCTCACTGCTAACCCAAAGAAATATGCCAATGGGAAGAGTGAGTCAGAGTATTTGGGGTATCGAGTAGGGGGTGGCCAGATCAGACCGCTGATTGCTAAGGTGAAAGCCTTGGCTGACTGGCCAGTTCCTACAACGAAAACCCAGGTGCGCTCTTTCTTGGGACTAGCGGGCTATTATAGAAAGTTAATTCCGAGCTTCGCTACGCTCGCTGCTCCCTTGACAGACCTCACCCGGAAGGCTGCCCCAAATACGGTTCAGTGGACGGAGTTGTGCCAGAGGGCCTTTCTCGCCTTGAAGCAGTGGTTGTGTAGCAAGCCAGTGCTATGCAGCCCGGATTTCGGTAAGAGGTTCACCCTGCAGACGGATGCGTCAGAGACAGGTCTCGGGGCAGTGTTGTCTCAGGAGGCCCGGGGAAGCGAGCACCCGGTCCTGTACATCAGCAGGAAGCTCCTTCCCCGCGAGAAAAATTATAGTACCATCGAGAAGGAGTGCCTCGCAGTAAAATGGGCAGTCGAGTCACTCCGGTACTACCTCCTGGGGCGACACTTCACCCTTGTTACACATCATGCCCCCTTAGCATGGCTTCACCGAATGAAAGATAGCAACGCCAGAATCACGCGATGGTACTTGGCCTTGCAACCCTATGCCTTCAGGGTAGTCCACTGAGCAGGGAAACTGCATCAAAACGCAGATTTTTTCTCTCAGGAAGGCATGGGGTTGTAAGATTTTCGAATGGACCGGTGGTGCCATTCTGAGGAGGAGGGTATGTGATAGGGGAGAGATCTGTGCTGACTCTGCTGGCGTGTTCACAGTGCTGCAGGAGGGGGGCGGCAGTCATCCAACAACCGCCTGTCAGTCATGGCCGTGACACGGGGAGGTGGGAGAGAGTGTGTGTGGACTCTCCCTCTCTCTGAATGGCTGGGAGGCGGGTCTTGGGGAGATTGTTGGCCCTATAAGATAATGCTCTGCTGTTTCCTCAGGTCTGCCGTTTTAGACGCGCTGGAGGTGCGGAAAGTGCTGACCGGGAGCGAGGATCAGCGGAGAGAAAGGAGCCTCCGGATAGAGAGAATTAGGGAGAGCGGGGTACCTTTGGGCAGAACCCCAGTAGTGAATAGGCAAGCATAGCGAGCCGGGAGAGTAGGACGGAGATCTGGGTCGTGCGGGTAGCGGCGACCGGGATATCGTTGCCAAGGGCAGCACCTTTTTCTTTGGAGGTTTATTACTGTGTTTTATTTTCTCTTTTTCTTTGGTCTTTTGTTTTCATTGTTTTGTTTGAGGCACCTGCGAGTGCTACTGCCCGATCCCTGGTTTACCAGACTCCTGGTATTCTCCGTGGCTCTGTTTACCATCAGTGGTAAGCAGACCACGGACCCACAGCGCCATCTGCAGGCTAAAGAAACCAAATCTCTGCTCGAAACGAAAATAAAACTGGGCACCTGTGTGGTGACTCCAAATACACCTGTCTGTCTCTGCGTCAGTGAATTACCCACCACCCTTCCACAGTGTTGTATAAGCTTCCCTTGCCTAAGCGCTCCAGAGACCTGCAATGGAGAGTGTGTAATAGAAATGTTACAGAAAATAGAACTGACTCGACATAATGTACTGGCATTTTGTACTCCCATAACCTTGGTCACATAACCTTGTATGCTATGCTAAAGATAAGGAACTGCAAGATGCCTACACTGCAGCTGCGGCTGTGAGAAAAAAGGGATGAGCCAGACGTGTCTTTTTGCACGTATACCCAAACCACCCATCCTTTTTATCTGCTTGCTTAGTTTTATGCCAAGTATGCATAGTTATAAGTTTTCTCTTATATGCTAATACCTGAATCATCATTGGCTAACCCTCTGCCTTGCTGACAGTTTTAAGGTATATAAGAAACTGATCTAACTCTGTATGTTGAAACACTGCTCGATAATTTTCTAGCACCCTGTGTGTTGAGAGTGTTTTCAGTTTGCAAACTTAAGAAATAAAGGCCTGTGTGTTTGGAACTCGCAGTCTCTCTTCCTTTTATTAGAATTTCCACGACAGTTTCTTGGCGACCCAGGTGGGACGGCTAGCTCCGTTTGCTGATTGTTCCCGGGGACTTCGAGGTTAACCGTCGACGGGGGCTGCTTAGGAGTGGCTCAGGGAACCACACTCTGAAATAGTTTCGGAGGAGAAGGACCCGCCTTGAACCCGGCTGGGAGCATCGGTGGACGGATACGCCGTACCGAACAAAGACAAAGGGTGAGACTGGTTTTCCTCATACATAAAATAGACCAATTGGTTCAGGTTCTGGGAACCTGATAAAACCCGTTCTGGGAACGGGCTGCGCAGAAAGAGTTCTGGGAACTCTATTGTCTAGAGGACAAAAAAAGAGACCACGTGGTTCAGGTTCTGGGAACCTGATAAAACCCGTTCTGGGAACGGGCTGCGCAGGAAGAGTTCTGGGAACTCTATTGTCTAGAGGACAAAAAAAAAAAGAGACCACGTGGTTCAGGTTCTGGGAACCTGATAAAACCCGTTCTGGGAACGGGCTGCGCAGAAAAGTTCTGGGAACTTTGTTGTCTAATAGACATAGAAATCCTGATCCGGAAACAGGTAAATTAAGTGATTCGACTGATCTATGAATAATACTAATAAGTAATTACAAATGAAACTAGTTAAAAAGATATCGTATGAAATACCAAATATTGAACCAAAAATAACAATTGAAAAAATTAAATGCACAGTTGTAAAAAGTCATACTACTAGTGTAGTTGATCAATATACCAAGCGCACTGTCGGATGGTCAATTAAGAAAAGTCATTTTTCTGTGCAGGTGGTGCAAATAAAAATAGGCAGTGATATAGTGTGGACGACAGATAACCGTGTGAATGAGTGAGTGAATGAGTGTTATCTGATAATTGTGTGTGTGCGCGTGTGGGTTTGATTACAATGGGGTCAAGTAATAGTAAAAAGGAGGTCTGTCTCCCGGACCCGCTGGTTGGACCGGGACGAACGATGGCTGATAAATGGGGTCGCGGTGTTGTAGACCAGGTTGTTCTGTGGCATGAAATAGCTGATTTCCCATTAAAAGGGACCCTGAGTGAAAGAAAATTACAAGAATGTAGGGGAAAGTTAGAAGAGTTTGAGAAGACAAAGAAAGGGAAAAAGAAAAATAAAGTTGACTGGAATAATTATAGAAAATGGGAACGAGAAGCTGAACGACAAATAGCATTGCAGGCTAAAGGCATAATGGTAAAAGCAAGTCAGAAAGATAGTTCTGAGGAAGAAAAAAAAAAAAAACAGAGAAATAGAGATTACGATGAGGACAGAGACTGCCCCCCCCCGTATTGTGTTCCTGTTTCCACAGCCCCTGCTCCTGCTCCTCGGCCCGACCGGCCCGTCCAGGTCCATCAACAGCCTCCGCCCACAGCTGAGAGTCCGCTGCCCGCACCTCCGCCTCTGACATCCACCCCAAGCAACCCGACAGGTTTCCAAGGCGGTTCCCGGTGGACTTGGTCCCCTTGGTCGCCCCCTGGACTGAGCTTCTTATCATCGCTAGAATCCCCTGAGACATCAGGATCTTCCAGCACGCTCACTACACGGTCGGGACCAAAAGGCAATCCGAACAACGCCATTATCATGGCCCCCCTGACAGCGTACCCAAATCCACAGCCAAGACCGGCAGAAGGACAACCGGGACATGAGGACTGGCTGCCAGAGGTCCTGATTCAGCGCACCTGGAGACAAGATGAGATTAAAGACATTGCTAAAGACCTGCCCGACCCAACTAAGGATGCAGTTCAGTTCAGCGAGCAGATGACCCGTCTTGTGCGTCAATACAAACCCTCTGCCGCTGAAATAGGGCACATTATGCGATGCAAATTAAAGCTTCGCTGGGAGGACATCGAAGATACTTTTGACGAAAATCTGACGTGGAAACCGGCAGGGGATGGAGAATATCAACCGCAGTTTGAACAGTTGCTGGACAGATTGAAACGGCAATACCCTGCTAAGACCGATTGGGATGCTATACATAGCTGCACACAGCACTCCAAAGAGTCTCTAGAGGAATATAGACAAAGATTGGAGACGTGCTTCCGCAAACACAGCGGACTCCGACTAGGCACCGATGAATACAACAGTCTTTTAAAAGCAGCCATAATAAACGGACTCGTACCTGCCCTGAATAAACAGGTACGGATGACATGCATTGGATGGGAGACGGCTCCCCTCATTCAGGTTATCGAACATTGCAAGCACGCTGAAAGACAACAACAGAAGCAAGAGAGCAATCAAAAGACAAATGCTGAAAAAGAAGGAGTCAAATTGCAAGCGGCTCAGCTGGCTTATTATCAGGGCAAAGGACCAACCCGAGGCGGATACCAACGCGGACGGGGCGGACGTGGGACGAGGGGTCGGGGAGGGGGAAGCGGAGGCGGTGGCAACAGAAACTTCCACAAACAGGATAAAGACACTAGTTGCTATAATTGTGGCCAGGAAGGACATTTTGCTAGAGAGTGTCAGAGACAGCAGCAGCAACAACAACAAACCAACGAGAGTAACTGGCAGAGCGCCCCCCCACCGCAAGTATCACTATACAAACCGAAACCAGAATGAAACGAGGCAGGGACAGCTGACACCAAAACAGCGAACAAGCAGTACGTGCTAACTTTTTCTAAACCACAAGAAGCCCCCACCGTTGATCTCTTCGTGAATGGTGAGTCATTTGAATTCTTAATTGATACTGGTGCTGCAATGTCTGTCATAAATGCTAGAACTATGCCCAACCCAATGATATCAAATGAATCAGTAAAAACAGTGGGAGCCTCGGGAGTAGTATTGAGGGAGAAAATTATGATGCCTTTACCCGTACAATATGAAGGGAAAACGTTTATGCATCGGTTTATTTTCTCAGAATGCTGCCCTTGCAACCTAGCGGGACGAGATCTACTATGTAAATTCAATTGTGAAATTAAATGTGAGCAAAACGGAGTTACCGTCTCGTGTCCCTTGATGATGGCCCAAATGATTGAGACCCGTAGTTGGTTCTATTCGTGGGATATACAAAACGGAGGTGAACAAATTGAGGAATTATTTAAATTGGCTCGACAACATTGGGGTCATGAAACTGGGTTTATATCACCTTATGCCTTACATTGCACTGCCCTGTACTCACCTTTATCAAGAGATTATGAATTTGAGAGAAAGTGGTTAGCACAACCTCCATGTAACGAAACAATTACATGCACAGCCTTGTATATAGGTTTACGCTTTTGTGTTGCAGCCATTAAACTAAATAGCGATCAGTTTTTACTTTACCACACAACTGACTCTGTGCCACATATAAGCGTAGCAAAAACCGATGATGTAGAGTGGAAAGATACTGGTGTCTGGCTTAAGTCTGTGTTGCAGGTGACTGACTGGCAAAGTGAAGACGGGTTCAAATTTTCCCCCAGTGCTCGCGCTGTTTGCGCTCCTTTCTTTTGGGTCGCGCCTGTCCAACGGGGAATCCATGGGGCAGAGAACCGAGATGCGCCCCCTGAGGAGGCACTGGGAGGCACGTTTTCACCCTTGCTGATCGGCCTCCCCGATTCTCTATGGGCAAAAGATAAGTATGATATTGGCCTTATGAAAGGGGCAGAGCCCCTAACAGTCACACCAAAAAGCACACACCGGCCTAGCCGCGCCCAGTATCCTCTCAGCAAGGAAGCACAGGAAGGCATTGCTCCTGTGCATGCGTCTTTGGTCTCTAGAGGAGCTATCGTGCCCTGCCCAGACTCGCCTTGCAACACCCCGATTCTCCCGGTCCGCAAAGCCTCGGGAGAATGGCGATTTGTCCAAGACCTCAGGTTAGTAAATGACGCGATACATGCAAGGGCCCCTATTGTGCCAAACCCAGTTACTGTTTTGTCAGCTGTTCCCCCAAGTGCAAAGTGGTTTACTGTTATTGATTTAGCAAATGCATTTTTTAGCATCCCTGTTGCAAGGGACTCACAGTTTTGGTTTGCTTTCACCTTTATGGGGAAACGGTGGACCTGGGCAGTTATTCCGCAGGGGTTCACCGAGTCACCAGCTGTCTTTTCTGCCGCTTTGGCGCAGAATCTGGAGGGTTTTGTTCCCCCTGGTGGAAGCAAACTCATACAGTATGTGGATGATTTGCTTTTATGTTCTGAAACTCAGCACGCGTGCGAAACTGATACAAGAGCTCTTTTAGAGTACCTAGCTCGTAATGGCCATAAGGTGTCAAAAAAAAAGCTGCAGCTCGTGTCACCATCTGTAAAATACTTGGGACACGATATTACACCGGAAGGCAGGAAATTGGGCCTGGAGCGTGTCACTGCAATTCTGACACTGCCCCAGCCTGCCACAAAAAAACACATGATGACGTTGCTAGGTATGGCTGGCTACTGTAGAGCTTGGATTCCAGATTACGCTGCAGTAACTCAGCCCCTAGCTGACTTGATACATGGCCATAAGATGACTATGAAAGACACAATTGACTGGACTCCTGACGGACTAACTGCCCTCAAAAAACTTAAACAACTCTTGTCCTCTCCGCCCTGTCTTGGGTTACCTGATCACTCTAAACCTTTTAACCTGTTTGTTTGTGAAAAGGAAGGATTCATGTCCGCAGTACTGACACAAGAGCATGGGGGAAAACAACGTCCTGTGGCTTTTTACTCTAAGCGCCTTGATAACGTAGCCCGAGGGCTAGTCTGTTGCTTGAGAGCGGTGGCCGCTGCCACTGAAGCTGTGCTGGCTAGTGCTGACCTAGTTGCAATGTGCCCTCTAACTGTACATGTTCCTCATGCAGTACATGCTCTCATTTCACAGGCCAAGACAGCACATCTGACTCCAGCTCGTCTACTACATTACCAGAATGTATTAATGACCATGTCACATGTTGTGCTAAAACGCTGTACTGTGCTTAACCCTGCTACACTTCTTCCCACAGAAGCCGATGGAGAGCCTCACGATTGCACCGCCTTAGTAGAACAGGTCTGCAAGCCACGACCCGATCTGACTGATGTGCCCCTATTGAATGCTGATTTAGAATTGTTTGTTGATGGCTCAGCACAGCGCTCTCCAGCGGGTGACCCTCTAGTTGCATATGCAGTAACTACTGCAACTGCTGTACTAGAAAGCGCTAGACTACCTGGCAACCTTTCTGCTCAGGCCGCAGAACTGTTCGCCCTAACCCGTGGTTGTATTTTGGCTCAAAGTCAAACTGTTACCATCTATACTGATAGTCGCTATGCCTTCGGGGTCGTACATGACTTTGGCACCCTCTGGCAACAGCGGGGTTTTCTCACTTCTACGGGGAAGCCCATATGTCACTCTAAACTGGTGGCCAACTTGTTGGAAGCTATTCTGCTGCCAAAAGTCATTTCTGTATGTAAATGCCAGGCACACACTAACGCTTCTGATCCTGTCTCTCAAGGGAATGCTGTTGCAGATGCTGCTGCTAAAGCAGCAGCCGCATCAACTCAGGCCCCTGTGCTCCAAATGGTGTCATTACCTGCCTTAACTGAATCTGTATTTTCTTTACAGGATGTAGCTGACTTACAACACAGTGTGGGACCTGCCGAGATAGCTCTGTGGAAAAACAAATGCTCTTATGATTCTACTCATAAGATTTGGCGAGGACCCACTGGGTTGCCTGCCCTTCCCCGTTCATGTTTCCCTTATGTAGCTAAGTTGGCACACGGCCAAGACCATGTGTCAAAGGGAGGGGTGGTAAATGTTGTTAACAATTTTTGGTTTGCTCCAGGTTTTTCTACATATGCTAACCAATTTTGTGCTAAATGTGTGATTTGTATGACCAACAATGTAGGCCGCAGCACGCCCATGTCCGTATCAGCTCATCCGAGGCCGGAGGGCCCCTTCGAACATGTCATGATGGATTTTATTGAATTAACACCTTGCCAAGGTTACAAGTACTGCCTTGTGATAATTGATGCTTTTTCTAAATGGATTGAAGCATTCCCCTGCAGACATGCCACAGCTATGGCAGTAGCAAAAAGCCTGATGAGAGAGATTATACCCCGATGGGGTCTGCCATCTAAATTGACATCTGACAATGGTTCTCATTTTGTGAACAGTGTGGTACAGAACATTTCTGAAAGCCTACAAATTGATTTACGCACACACTGTAGCTACCACCCCGCAAGCGGAGGCTTGGTGGAAAGAGCGAACCAAACAATAAAAACTAAACTAACTAAGCTCATGGCTGAAACAGGGCTCTCCTGGGTTACAGTATTGCCATTGGCCCTGATGTACATGCGTGGACGCACGCACAGTACTACAGGGCTAGCACCTCATGAAGTGTTAACGGGACGCCCAATGCGGATGCTGAACACACCTTTTCCTCAAAATAGGCTCACCCTAATGGGATGTGAGGATGAAATGGTAAAATATTGTGCTTCTCTTAACAATGTTCTGAAGTCTATTTTTCCCAGGGTAAAAGCTGCCCTACCCGAACCGAAGGAGGGGGCGCTCCACAAGCTCCTGCCAGGGGACTGGGTGATCATCAAAGACCTCCGCCGGAAGCATTGGCATCAGCAACGCTGGACAGGTCCGTTCCAGGTGCTCCTGACAACGCAGACAGCGGTGAAAGTCGCTGAACGATCAACGTGGGTCCACGCCAGCCATTGCAGAAAAGTGCCCTATAGCCCGAAGGGAGATGTATCGCCCCCTGGAACAACGTAGACGGCTCGGATGGCCTTGGGACAGTCAGCTTTGGACCCCCAGAGTTCTGACTGTTATTTTTCTTGGCAGCATATTAACTGTGTTTCTCATCTGGCTCTTAACTGAACTAGAAGATATTAAAAAAGAGCCAGATATTACAAACCACAGCTACGCTGAAAATCGCACAGAACTCAGAACAAAAAGAACATTGCACACATGGAGTGCAGAACATGCTCGAAAACATGCGGACAACGGTTGGTGGGCAATGCTCAACCATACTGTACGGAACACTTTGAACATTACTGAACCTTGTTATGTATGCTCCCTTATGACTCACTCAGCAGAGGAACCTTTTCCCTTGTACCCAGTAGAAGTACCTACTAACACTCTTGGGCCAGCCATGGCCGTAGTCACAGTTACCCGAGGGGGCAGTTTTGGGCAAATAGAATGCATAAAACATATGGAACGTATAGGGAGTTTAAGTAACCAGCTGAAAATGAACCTGTTCAGAGGGGCATTAAACATATACACTGGCACTGACAGAGGACGTAACTGCTCAAAGGAGCATGTTGATTGCTATGATAATAGTACCCTGCCGTTATACACTAGCTGGTGTGAGAAACTAGTAGAAAGTCAACAAAAAACATCGTTGGCCCAAGTTGTTCCCCGAACCGTTCCTTTTACGAATAAAACTCTCTGTTGGTGCAGGGGTAACTTGACTGAGGGGAAATATATGGGTTTATCCTGCTGTAGAACATATGTGTACTATGTGAACCAGTCAACCACTGACCTCTTAACCAGACGGGGGTCAGCGGATTCGACCACCGGGCAGGATCCCCCAATGCCCTTAGACACCCTCTCATTTGGGGAAACCTCTGTACAAGCAGGGCCCATTAATCTAGGACCTGGCGAAAATGGAGCAGGGACATTTACGAATCATTATTGGGTATGTGGGCAGGCAGTATATGTCAGCCTGCCTAAACATTGGTTTGGTTGTTGTGTTTTTGTTACTCTTAATACTACTATGAAAGTCTTCAAGGTTAATGAATCCCACAAAGTACATAAACGAAGAGATAAACGTAGCCAGTTTTTCTCTCCTAATGATGTTCCTTTAGACTCACGCAGGTCCTCCAAATGGGATAAGCTGGGAGGTGCGCTCTTTCCTTGGTTTGGGGTTTCTCAAAATGCACACGAGATTGACAAAGTGGCATATGAATTGGAAACATTGACCAACCTAACCACTGAGGGGTTTCAAATGATGCAACCTGAAATGAGGGCTATCAGAATCATGGTAATGCAGAATCGAATGGTATTGGACATGTTATTAGCTGAGCAAGGAGGTGTTTGCCATATGGTAGGTGAACATTGCTGCACATACATACCTGATGGAGACACAAATCTAACTGAAGTGGTACAGCATTTATCCACACTCCGGGAGAGACTGGTTAGTGAGCATGCCCAGGATACTGATTGGGATCCTTTTTCCTGGATCCAGTCTCTACTGGGAGTTTGGGGAACAAGGTTGTTTCACTGGTTTATATATGGCGTAGTGATATTGTTGTTGTTTTTGCTTATCATAACCTGCGTGAAAAAGTTATGTACTAAAACTGTTGACACTGTTTTAAACATGCCCCTGCTTACTAATGATGACCAGTGTAGTGATTCAAATGATGACCCTTTCAACAAAATGGCAGATGACCTGATGAGTTAAGATAGTGGGGAAAAACTGCAAGTGGGATACGTTGGGTCGTCACTTTGTTCATATTACACTACATGTTAAACTTTGTAAATCTCGCTTTAACTTGTACTATTGTGTGTGTTTTTGAATCCATTTTCTGAATAAGGTTGAGACAAAGTCTCAAAAGGGAGGATATGTAATAGAAATGTTACAGAAAATAGAACTGACTCGACATAATGTACTGGCATTTTGTACTCCCATAACCTTGGTCACATAACCTTGTATGCTATGCTAAAGATAAGGAACTGCAAGATGCCTACACTGCAGCTGCGGCTGTGAGAAAAAAGGGATGAGCCAGACGTGTCTTTTTGCACGTATACCCAAACCACCCATCCTTTTTATCTGCTTGCTTAGTTTTATGCCAAGTATGCATAGTTATAAGTTTTCTCTTATATGCTAATACCTGAATCATCATTGGCTAACCCTCTGCCTTGCTGACAGTTTTAAGGTATATAAGAAACTGATCTAACTCTGTATGTTGAAACACTGCTCGATAATTTTCTAGCACCCTGTGTGTTGAGAGTGTTTTCAGTTTGCAAACTTAAGAAATAAAGGCCTGTGTGTTTGGAACTCGCAGTCTCTCTTCCTTTTATTAGAATTTCCACGACAAGTGCTGCATGGCATTTTTGCCACAAACCGTTATCTTAGCCGAGTGGAACCCGGGGTCAGTGTCCAGTGCCCCTTCTGTCTCGCGGAAGAGACTGTTTTCCATTTGTTTGTGGATTGCCCTCAGCTGCAGCCCTTCTTTTTGTTTTTAGAGAACCTGCTGGCTTCCTTGGGGGTTACTTTTACTAAAACTTTTTTTGTTTTTAGTGTAAAGTATAGTTTTGCACGGAGGGATAGGTGCTCATTGGTTAACTTTGTCCTTGGTCAGGCGAAATTAGCTATTTTAAAATCCCGAAAAAATAAGATTTTAGCCACTGGTTTTATAAATCCTATTAGTGTTTTTAGGATCCTGATGGTCTCCAGGATCAAAATGGAATTTGCTTATTTTAAAATGGTGTACGACCTGGACAATTTTGAGAGACGTTGGTGCATTGGGGAGGGGGTGTGTGCCATGACTGAGGAGAACAATTTTTTTGTTCTTCTTACTTACAATGATAAAAAAAATATTTAAATGTATTTAACATATTCATATATGTACATAGGCTATATTTGATACAAAATGGATACAATGCAATTCAGTGCAAAGGCAAGGAAACACACTATCTTACAATCAGGTAGTTTACAACATGTAAGGAAAAACAAGCAAACAAAGCAAAACAGTTTAGATTTTAATATTATGCAGGGTGACTTCAAATACAGAAACCTTGATGCATTCTCCATTTTCTTCTTCAAAAAAATTAATTCGTTTTTACATTGTGTGTCATATGCATAAATAAATAAATAAAATAAATAGAATAAACAAACTAACATGTTTGTGTTTAATTTGGGAACCTCCTGTCTGAATACGAGAGAGAAATGAAACAATGTATTCTTGCTCTAAATGAGTTGCTGCTATATTAAACTATGTAACAGTGTAATGCATGAGAAAGCACGACTGAACCCTTGAAACAATGTATCGAATTGGGCTTTGTATCGAATTGAAGTATTTGGCTGAAACGCTGTAACTAACAGATAGCACTAGTTTGTGCAATATGAGAATTAAAACGAAATTGTGTTTTAAATAAATTTGACTATTTTACATCCCTGGCATTTTTATTGTGTGTTTGTGTTGTACTTGGTCAAGACCTTATCCTCTGGCCCAAATGAAAGAACCTGGTGCTAACAACCTCAAATCTTTAACTTAATCTGAAGGTGCACTCTAAAAAGTAAAGGTTCTAGTAAGAACCTTTTAGGGTTCCTGGGGTTGATACTGTGGAGGAACCTTTTAAGGTGCTTCGAAGAACCTTTTTACTGGGGTTCCATGAGGAACCTTAGAAACAAGGAGCTTTTAAGAACCTTAAGGTTCTACTTGAAACCTTTTATGTTTATTTACAAACTCACATGCATTATATATATATATATATATATATATATATATATATATATATATATATATATATATATACATTGCCTTCCAAAAGTATTCAGACCCCTGACCAATTCTCTCATATTACTGAAATACAAATGGTACTTTGAAATTTTGTTCTGTTTGATATTTTAAAACACTGAAAATCAAAATCAATTATTGTAAGGTGACATTGGTTTTATGTTGGGAAATATTTTTAAGAAAAATAAAAAACTGAAATATCTTGCTTGCATAAGTATTCAACCCCCACACATTAATATTTGGTAGAGCCACCTTTCGCTGCAATAACAGCTTTAAGTCTTTTGGGGTAAGTATGTACCAGCTTTGCACACAGCGTCAGAGTGATTTTGGCCTATTCTTCTTGGCAGATTTTCTCCAGGTTGTTCAGGTTGGTTGGACGATGCTTGTGGACCGCAATTTTCAAATAGTGCCACAGATTCTCAATGGGATTGAGATCAGGACTTTGACTTTTCCCACATCGCAGCTGGGTCACTCTCATGCTTTCTGGCAAACTCCAGATGTGCTTTCAGATGGTACTTTTAGAGTAACGGCTTCTTTCTTGCCACCCTCCCATACAGGCCAGTGTTATGCAGAGCTCTTGATATGGTTGACTGGTGCACCATTACTCCACTTCCAGCCACTGAACTCTGTAGCTCCTTCAAAGTGATTATTGGCCTCTCTGTGGCTTCTCTCACAAGTCTCCTTCTTGTTTGAGCACTGAGTTTTGAGGGACAGCCTTTTCTTGGCAGTGCCTGGGTGGTGTGATGCAGCTTCCACTTCCTGATTATTGATCCAACTGTGCTCACTGGGATATCCAAACACTTGGATATTATTGTGTACTCTTTCCCTAATCTATGCATTTGTATTACTTCATCTCTAACTTCTGTAGAATGCTCTTTGGTCTTCATTTTCCTTCAGATTCACAGCCTGACCAATGATCCTTCAACAGTAGGGTTTTTATCCAGAAAATGTGACAGCAACTTTAATGGTTCTTCTACAGCACAGGGGTTGAATACTTATGCAAGCAAGATATTTCAGTTTTTTATTTAGTTTTCTTAAAAATGTTTCCCAACATAAAACCAATGTCACCTTACAATAATTGATTTTGAGTTTCAGTGTTTTAAAATAAAATATCAAACAGAACGAAATTTCAATGTACCATTTGTAATGTCTGAGAAGCCAGTGAAGAGTCTTGGGAGATGGTACGATGGGGATCTAAAGGACACAGTTCGTGTTGGAGAAGTTAGACAACAAGCAGTGGAAGGGTTGAAGAGCATAGACAGCTGCGCTCTACCAGGTAAACTAAAACTCTGGTGCTTTCAGTTTGGTCTACTGCCGAGGTTGCTGTGGCCACTGACTGTGTACAAGGTTTCTTTGACAACAGTAGAGAAGCTGGAAGCTTTAATCAGTTCATACATCAGGAAATGGTTGGGAGTTCCACGCTGCCTCAGCAGAGTGGGACTTTATGGTAAAGGTATACTGCAGCTACCAGTCTCTGCTCTAACTGAGGAGTTTAAGTGTGCCAAGGTCAGACTGGAAATGACATTAGTAGAGTCACGCGACAAATGCGTAAGGGAGGCAGCACCTGTGTTGAAAACTGGAAGAAAGTGGGCGGCAAAGAAAGCTGTGGAAGATGCAAAGGCTGCCCTTCGAATTGGTGATATCACGGGGTAAGTTCAGCATGGAAGAGGGGGTCTTGGTCTCAGTTCAGCTCCTCCTACATGGCACAAGGCAGCCCCAGCTCAAAGGAGGAAGCTGGCAGTCAACGAGGTGCAAAAGCAAGAAGAGAGGATGTGGTGTATAAAGGCCATTTCCCAGGCCAAGCAGGGAGAATGGATGAGATGGGAGAGTGTGGAACAACGCAAGATTGGCTGGCAAGACCTATGGTCAATGGAACAGAGCAGGATTAGTTTCTTCATCAGGTCAACATATGATGTTCTCCCATCACCACAGAACCTAAACCTCTGGGTAGGAGAGGATCCCTCATGTCCTTTGTGTTCATCACCTGCAACATTAAGGCACATTTTGACAGGATGTAAGGTGGCTCTTAGCCAAGGACGGTTTACTTGGCGCCATGACCAGGTGCTGCGATGTTTGGCCTTAGCATTGGAAGACAAGCGTAACATGACCAATAAGTTGCCACCTGTTCCATCAAAACATTACACACAAAAGACAACATTCCTCCGCCCAGTAGAGCAACCACCAAGAAAAGGTGTTAAAACCAATCCTCGCCCAGGACAACTGGAAGCTGCTAGAGACTGGAAAATGCTGGCAGATGTTGGCCAACGGCTTATTTTTCCACCTGAGATTGCCACCACTAACCTTCGACCAGATATTGTCTTGTGGTCTGGATCAGCACGCCTTGTTCACCTGGTAGAGTTAACAGTGCCATGGGAGGATGCTGTAGATGAGGCGTATGAGAGGAAGAAACTGCGGTATGCTCAACTAGCCACTGAAGCGGAACAGCGAGGATGGAGAGTCCGGGTTTACCCAGTGGAAGTGGGTTGTCGAGGATTTGTGGCCCACTCTACAACCCGGTTTCTCAGAGACGTCGGATTCAGTGGCCAAGAGTTGTGTCGCACAGTGAAGAACTTATCCGAAACAGCAGAGAGGAGCAGCAACTGGCTGTGGTTGAGATGGAAAGATTCTGGCTGGGGATCTCAAGCACAACAGAAAGAAAGAAACGCTGATGTACAGGTAAGTAAGCTGGGCTGAGTTGAGTGGGAGACGGAGGGGGGTGATGCTTGGACGCCAGAATCACCGTCAAGCCCTCTTGAGGTGTCGTGGGCTAGTCGACAAAACACTGAGGATGGAAGGTGCCCACTTGAAGACCACAGAGATGTACCCTACTTAGCTCAATCCAGACGGTTGTAATGCTGTTGCGCTGGGGAGACCGCACTGTGGTTGATCCCCGGAGCCAGCATCGCAGCCGTTGTGTGTGCTGATGCGCCAGGGAGGCAAAATAAGCTGATCCCTGGAGCCAGCATTACACTTCAGCCATTAACACCAGACAGAAGGATATCTACATCATCATATGGAAGGAAACGTAAATGGATGGAGACAGATATGGATCACATTAGTTTACTGTAAAGCTGCGTCTCAGTTGGTGCTTATCTTGGCGAGAGCCAAGTTCAAATCAGCGTGAAGTTTTAACATCTACTCTCGTGTAATGGAAATCAGTAATATGAGAGAATTGGTCAGGGGTCTGAATACTTTTGCAAGGCACTGTATATATATACAGTATATAATATGCGTGTCTGCATAATTTGTCTGGTTAAATAACATGCATGCACACACTAGGAATGACTGGTTTGCAATATCAATAAAAACAAAGAAATACTTTTTATAGAAACCCTTTATTACAGGTAGACCAATAAAATAAATAAATACAGTATTCAGAGTTATACTTTTAATTATAACGCATAAATAAATGCATACAAATAAAACAGTCTGTATATGTTTCGTCACTCTTAGAATAACAAATACACAAATAAGTGAAAGGCTGACAATCTTTCTTAACAGGTAGATATATAAATATATTAATTATAACTAATCATAATATATTATCCATAATGTAATTAATTTAATTACAAACAAAACAAACCTAACTTTAGTCACAAGTATTTTATAAAACAACTATTATAAAAAATATTAACACATTTATTTTTATTTATTGCATTTATATAGCGCTTTTTATACAAAAGTATCGCAAAGCACTGTATAGTACATAGCAGGAAAAAAAAGAACAAATCACAATCCGTTTGTATAGCAGGTCACACATATAACTGCTACACTCAGCCCATTTAAATACAGATTTCAACAGTATACACAATACAAAAGCACCCATTTTAAAGTTACATTAAAACCCTCTAAGATAAGAGAGCCATTTATAAAAGTGTGTTTTTAGTCTTGACTTGAAAACCCTTGTGCCAAGCACAACATGGCCTAAATGGCCACCTCCCCCCTCAGTCTCAGTCCCGGTAGAGGAGGAAGCACAGTGTCCATGGTGGTGGCCATGGTGGGACGTCCGGCACCACCCAATTCTTCGTGGCCAGCAGCTCCCTCTTCCAGGGCTCCGGCCACACACTATCTTGCCACAAAAGTGCCGCTGGGGGAGCTGGTCTCCTGACCTCCCTCCCCCTCTTCATGGCCAGCAACTCCCCTCCGTGGGGCTCCGGCCATAGTGTAGCGACCCCAGGCGAAGCAGGATCCCTGGCAACCCCAGGCGAAGCAGGATTCCCGAAGACCCCAAGCGACGGCAGCAGCAGCGGACCCTCGGGAGGCGACGGCAGCGGCAGCGGACCCTCGGGAGGCGACGGCAGCGGCAGCGGACCCTCGGGAGGCGGAGACGGGAACAACAGCTCGTCTCCCTCTGCTGGCGGAGGCGGGAACAGCAACTCGTTTCCCTCTGCTGGCGGAGGCGGGAACAGCAACTCGTCTCCCTCTGCTGGCGGAGGCGGGAACAGCAACTCGTCTCCCTCTGCTGGCGGAGGCGGGAACAGCAGCTCGTCTCCCTCTGCTGGCGGAGGCGGGAACAGCAGCTCGTCTCCCTCTGCTGGCGGAGGCGGGAACAGCAGCTCGTCTCCCTCTGCTGGCGGAGGCGGGAACAGCAGCTCGTCTCCCTCTGCTGGCGGAGGCGGGAACAGCAGCTCGTCTCCCTCTGCTGGCGGAGGCGGGAACAGCAGCTCGTCTCCCTCTGCTGGCGGAGGCGGGAACAGCCTGTATTCTTCCCCTACAGGTCCCTTCAGCCCTAGGCCTGTGGGCTTCCCCTTCTCGGGCCGTGGACGCACCGACTCCTCCCGCTCGGGCCGTGGACGCACCGACTCCTCCCGCTCGGGCCGTGGACGCACCGACTCCTCCCGCTCGGGCTCCTCCCCCTCGGGCTGTGGACGTTCGGGCTCCTCCCTCTCGGGCTGTGGACGTTCGGGCTCCTCCCTCTCGGGCTGTGGACGTTCGGGCTCCTCCCTCTCAGGCTGTGGACGTTCGGGCTCCTCCCTCTCGGGCTGTGGACGTTCGGGCTCCTCCCTCTCGGGCTGTGGACGTTCGGGCTCCTCCCTCTCGGGGCGACGGCAGCGGCTCCCATTCTGGCTCTCGGGACGGCGGCTCCTCCCCTTCTAGCTCTCGGGACGGCGGCTCCTCCCCTTCTGGCTCTCGGGACGGCGGCTCCTCCCCTTCTGGCTCTCGGGACGGCGGCTCCTCCCCTTCTGGCTCTCGGGACGGCGGCTCCTCCCCTTCTGGCTCTCGGGACGACGGCTCACCCCTCTCTGGCTCTCGGGACGGCGGCTCCTCCCCTTCTGGCTCTCGGGACGGCGGCTCACCCCTCTCTGGCTCTCGGGACGACGGCTCACCCCTCTCTGGCTCTCGGGACGACGGCTCACCCCTCTCTGGCTCTCGGGACGACAGCTCCACCTTTATTGGAATGATTGGGGCGTCTCCCATATCTACCGCCAGGTAATTAACGACCATCAGGGCCAGCTCTGCGAAGGACGCCGGGTGATGCTGTTCCTCCCACTTTTCCCACCTCCCCCCATCTCGACGCCACAGCGTGTTGATAACTATGGGGAGGTCGTGGAAGAGGTCTGCCTCAGGGTGCATCAACCAGTCCCATATTTCCTGGGATGGTGGTGAAGGCGGTGATGTTAGAAGTGGTGGGGTGGCTGCCGAGGACGGGGTTTGCAGCTGCTCCTGGTCCCGATTGTGGGGGCATCCTGCCCAGTTGTGGCCATCCACCTCACAGCGCCCACACCAGTCAGCTGGTGGCCCATCTGGACAGGACCTCCACCGATGATCCAGCATCCCGCACCATGAGCACCAGGGGAAAAGACTGGCTGGGTCCTCCAGCTGGGGTGGCTGTTGTTGCAGCAGCCTACATTTCTTCGGCTGCTGCATCTCCTGCCTTTGCCACTGTCTGCTCTTCCCCATTTTCCAAAAAAAAAAAAAACTCCCAAAAGAGAAAGAAGAAAAAAAAATTACTGCTCTGAGCCTCCAGGTGGCGCTATCCCGTTTCTGACCACCAACTGTGACAGGATTGACCGAGGTTTGAGACTCAGAGACAGTATAAAGTTCAAAAATAAAGTTTTAATAAACAAAAATACAAAATAAATAGGCACAAGGGCCAAATAAAAAGGTTTAAACATAAAATAAACACAAAGCAAAAAGCAAAACTTACAAAAATAAAGGTTTCCAGGCTGGGCGTTGCCTTCACTGGAACAGAAAACACAGCACAAACAAAACACTCCTTCTACAATTCTCTCTCCAACTCTCTCCTAGCCAGGGCCTCTCCCCTGGCTTTTATCCCCTGTGGCTGGAGCCCAATTAATCAATAATTGCTAATTAGTCAATTAGGGCTCCAGCCACATTCTCACATGTTTTTCTGGCAGGGAGGAATTTTAACCCCCTCCCTGCCAGTCCCAACCATAATCATAAAGACGGGGCAGTCCCCCGTCACATTCACATTATACAGATTCACATTATTTTACATACATTATACAGATATCACATTATTTTACATACAATTACCCATTTATACAGCTGGGTTTTTACTGGAGCAATCTAGGTAAAGTACCTTGCTCAAGGGTACAACAGCAGTATCCCCCACTGGGGATTGAACCCACAACCCACCGGTCAGGAGTCCAGAGCCCTAACCACTACTCCACACTGCTGCCCACCATTTAAAAAAGTGCATTACAATAATAAATTATAGATGAAACAAAGGCATGTATTATTCTCTCAGCATCAGATACGGAAATAATTAGAACATAAGAAAGTTTACAAACGAGAGGAGGCCATTCAACCCATCTTGCTCGTTTGGTTGTTAGTAGCTTATTGATCCCAGAATCTCATCATGCAGCTTCTTAAAGGATCCCAGGGTGTCAGCTTCAACAACATTACAGGGGGATTGGTCTAAGTTTGGCTAGATTTCTCAAATGGTAAAAATATACTTTAGTAACTTCCCTAGTATGAGTCTAAAATGATAGACCAGGCTCAAAGATTACCCTCAAACTCTTAATTTCTAGTTTCAATTTTGATGAGAGACTGCAAGGGTCGAGCTCATGTAATCCCACATTTCCTTTTAGTTGGTTCTGTGAGCTCACTAGCATAACCTCTGTTTTATCTAGGAGATTCTGTGACATCCAATGCTTGATGTCTGTAAGGCAAATAGCAAATAACACCCAGGCAGAAGAATTTCCTTGCTTTAGGGACAGATATAGCTGGTTATCATCAGCATAGCTGTATACAACTGTAAGTTGCCCTGGGTAAAGGTGTCTGCTAATAAATAAATAAATAAATAAATAAATAAATAAATAAATAAATAATTAATAATAATAATAATAATAATAATAATAATAATAATAATAATAATAATAATAATAATAATAATGGCTAATCCCTGGGTCTGTGATTATTATAGCACAACCAACACCCTTATTGCTTTCCTGACCTGGCGCCTGACAAAATAAAGTTTGCTATTCCCACTATACTAGGTGGAGTTTTCTGATATTTTTGAGTACCCAAAATACATTTCTCAATTTAATATTACGCTGTTTTTTCTCTGTGGGTATTTGATATTGTACACAAAATACAAGGAAAAAAGAAGCCCATATCTCTGGGTGAGGGCTTCAGGTTATTATTATTATTTGTTTATTTAGCAGACACCTTTATCCAAGGCTTACACAGACTAGGGTGTGTGAACTATGCATCAGCTGCAGAGTCACTTACAATTACGTCTCACCCAAAAGACAGAGCACAAGGAGATTAAATAATTTGCTCTGGGTCACACACAGTGTGAGTTGGGATTTGAACTGGTAACCAACAGGTATGAAGCCTTTGTCTTTAACCACTGGGCCACCCTACCCAAGCGTCATCGAATACCTAGCTAATTCACCTTTTTAACTCTCGACTCTCGCTCTAATGTCATTAGACGAGTGCATGACAATTCGTCCAATAATTACACTGTAGCCTATAATATTCTGTGCACAGAGGGAGCACATTTACTAATGAAACAGGAGGAGGGGGGAGGAGGTGTTTTGGGCAGGGGTGTTTTGGAAGCTATTGTTGGTTGTTCGGCGAGGGAGGGAGGGAGCAATTACTGAATGGCTGGATATTATGAGCATGGGTGTGGAGTGTGATTGTGGGGTTATCTGGGGGGTTTATTATTGGGCTTTGTAGTGGCCGCCGGGATATACAAATAACTTTTATTGCTCCAAATTCCCGTTACCTTATTAATTTAATAAACATTGGCTTGAGATGTGGTGTAAAAGAAATCTGACATGCTTTGCCTCATTCGGACCCACAGGGGTTGTATCTTACATTAAAGGCTAATGAAACCCAATCTCATCAGGCCCAACAGATACCACGTTAAAAATGAGATACAGTTTAACAATCCGACCCTACATCTCACTCGTTTTACATTGCAATCTTAATATCACACATTTACTACTGCCGCTTTTGCATCTCACTCTAAAAACAACATCAGCAACACTAGCTTGTTAAAGTGAACAAACAACAATTTATATGTGGTTACACAGTCAACATCTTAAAAGTACACACACACATTTTTCTTATATCATGACTAAAATATGTACATCTAGTAATATGGATGAATTCTCTCTCTATTAGTGATGCATGGACCAAGAAGAAGCGCAGGGGAACCCAGGAGCAAGCTGATGTTCTCTAACACATATATTCTCATCATTCAGTCTACAACAACATCCAGTGTACCACAAACTTACCAAGACAAGCTTGAATGGTTGTCAACGCAAAGCACATTCAGCAGTTTACAGAAGTCATGACATTTTGGAGAACTGAGTACAGAGTTCTCAGCATACAGCATGGACTATTAAACTGATTATTATAAAGTACTGTGACAGGATGGCTCGCAGTGGTGAGGTGTGGCGATGTCACGGACCAGGAAGTAACTGAAACCAAACAATGGATGGGCGGGTGAAGCTGAATGCTACTGCACTCAGCTGATTTATTAACAAACAAAACAAAAGATTTAAACAATAACAAAACACAAACAAAAAGGCACAAGGGCCAAACGAATCAGACAGACAAACAAGTAAGTGTTGTGCTGGCTAATCCAGCATGTTTTAGAAATTGTTACTAAATGTCGTTTTTTCTGCTCGCTCGCTCTCTCCGCTCCCCATACTCTCCTCTGTACACTCCAACCCTGCAGAACGGACAGCTGCAGGTTCTTATACTCTGGCCGAGGGGTTAACTAGTTGTTAATTATCTTATTACCCCTCGGCCAGAGTCTGCACGCGTTTGGTAAGGATGCATGACTGTCAGCTAGTTACATAATCAGTAGCTGATCAGTCATGCATCCTCACAGGTTTTAAATTATAAATAATAAGAAATACGCGGCGCTGTTATACGCGCTGCAAACAATAATACAAATAATAATAATAGGGGTGGGACACTCCTCCACAAGTACAAATACAGAATCTTACACGTGGTTTCAAACAGCACCAGATAAACGGTTCCATATCTCTTCGGCTGAATACCCATTCTTGAATTTGCAGTAGATCTACTCATATTAACCCATTTCATGCAGGGAATGGGCAATTAAAGGTCGGACAATTTTTGTAAGTATGTTACTCACTGTATTATGTGTCTTTTTTTCATCTCCTGTGCAGCTTCTGGACAGCTTTATTAATCAAGCTGTTTGTTGCACACAGTGGGTCGGTCCGGTGGGTATTTTCAATAGTGTTATGAGGTCCTCACTTAGTTGTATTGTGTGTAACATTTTCATACTCTGTGCAGCTTCGGAACCCGGTGTTCCGGGCGGTTTTGTCTATACAGCTGTTTATTGCATGGAATGGGCAGTTAAAGGTCGGTTCGGTGGGTTTTTTCAGCAGTGTTATGTTGTTCCCACTCAGTTCTATTATGTGTATAATTTTCATCGTCTTTGCACCTTCCGAACACAGTGTTCCGGGAGCTTTTTGGTGAGAAAAAGAGGGTTCTGGCCCAGAACGGGTTAATGACAGCGCGTTATTAATCGGTTCTGATTGCTAAAATATTCTCCTCACGTGTGTACAACTTTCTATGGTGTTTTTTAAAGCAATTGAATTCATTAAAGTACCGTTCCGGGCCGTTCCGTCTCGTTCAGGCTTTTACACCATCCCTTCCGACTACACATACAACAAAAATGGAAACCCTGTTTCAGATTTCCCTTGAGACTCTTACGAGTGCCGATCCTTGTGGTCTTTCACCCACGAATGGAGAGCTCCCCCTTAGCGTCCCAATCCCGTCAGACGCCGATACCAATCTGTCTAGACAATAACAACAACAACAACCTACTTTCACAAATGCAACACTGGTGGATTACCTCTTTAAACAATAGTTCTTAGGTATTCCACAAACCACCGAATAACCAATGAGCAGACAGAGTGCAAATAACAAAGGTACTTACCCTCTTTCTGTCACTTTCACCAAGGAACCTTGGATCGGGGAATACCCTGCTCGCAGCGCCAGTTGATGTAGGGGGAAATAAATTCACACCAGTCCATTGCCTTTGTAGTAAGGAAAAGCTTTAATCACGAGCCCAGGAGGTTACACGAGTGGCATTCCACAAGCCAAGCTCTCAGAACAACAGTTTGCAACGTTATTTATACCTCATTATAATTGCATGATTAGTACCACTTATTGGTTAAAGTTTGCTGCATAGGTGTGTAAGTCAATTTGTCACTTGGTGATTGGTGCTGCTTCTGCCGCAGGGGCTGTCTAAGACGAACTTTGTAAAAGTTCTGTTCTTGGCTCCGGGGTGTTCTCCCTCTGTCCTTGCATGCAGCTTATCAGGTACACAGCCCACGGTTGGTTTCGGCTCCTAGTGTTTTTCCTATCACATGTTATCTAGCGGCTGCAGCTGGTGTAATGTCTATATACACACCCTGGTTAGTCGTTAGTTTGTTAAGCTTATAATCCCTACTTCAGTCACGCAAGCGCATTCCAACCTTATAGTCTCAGCAATGAGTGAGAAAAAAGCACAGCGCATCGCTGCCTTAACTGTGTCACCTGACTACACTAATTCCATTGCACAGTTAATATCGATGCATGAGTTCTTGTGGAAAAAATGCTGTGGGAACAACTGTTGGCAAGGCACAGACCTTCTCTGCCTTTGGGGGCGTGTCCTTGAGTTGCCGCTCTTTAGCAAACCAACCAAGCTATGCTAACAATTCTAACATCAACCGAAAATCGATCCGAAAACGAAAAACGTTATATGTCAACTTAAACGGATCAAAACCCACACTCTGAATCGGACCGATCAAGGGCAGCTCTCATCCCTGGCGCTTATTTCCATTGAAAAGGAGAGACTTTTAAAACTTCAGGCCAAGAGAGAGCAATTCTACAATGATGTCACGGACATCTTCGTCCAGAAGGAGAGAAGGATGGACTTCATATACAAGTAGATATGCAAGTGCAAGTATTTATTTTCATTTTAATTGTCGGTTATTGGTGAGCAAATGTTTAAAGAACGGTAACAGGTTAACTGTAGATTTGGGCATTTATATAAAAACACTAATAGTACGAATTAAATCAGTGTATACGCTTTACATTCTTTTGAGGACAATAGTAACCATCAATTTGACATTGAGCTCAGATAATAATAAAGTAGGTATTGAAATTCAGTGCCATCCATTGGTTGAAACGTGTAATTACATCGGTGTTTTCATTGAGCTGCGTCAATAACAGTCTCGTTCCCAACCGTGCATAATTAAATTCTGCTCTCTATGAGCCTGCCAATCGAATCTATGTAAATTGGGGTGTGAGACTGGCCAGTGCCTACCCAACCACTGACCTCACTGCACGTTACTGATATATATATATATATATATATATATATATATATATATATATATATATATATATATATATATATATATATATATATTGTGAGGAAAGGATAGCGTCGCCTTTAAGAAATGGCGGCGCTAAGGAAGAAACTATACAACCCAGAAATCCGAGTGTCAATTAATGGGGTGGGGTTTCTGGGTTTAAAAAGGAACAGGGCAGAGCCATAGGGGGGTGAAGTGTGGGGAACACGGGCCTGTTGTCCTCCAAGAAAGTAGCGTGGAAACTCCAGTGTTTTTGGAAAAACATCGCAAGGTAAAAGTTATCGTTTTGTGTTAAAATATAGTCAGCGTTTAGTTTTTACAAAGTGCGATTTTTCCTCTTGTTGAGGTAGCCTTTTGTTTGTTAAAGTTTATTTTTATTTTCTGTTGTCGGGGTGTGACTTGAAGATAGTGTACTCCTTAGCAATTTAAAAGAGAACCGCGGTATTCTGTGCTGTGCGGTTGTGCGCCGCCACAACCATAGTGTGTTGTGCTATATGCTTTATAACCCGGAGAGGTATTGGTTATTTATGTGTTGCAGAGACAGTAAATAATAACCAGAAAGAACAGACTTGTGAGACTGGAAGTGCAAGACATTGTTTATTCATAACACAGACACAAGATACTTTGCATATAATGAATACAGGAAAAATGGACACTGGCTTTTAGAAGAAATACAATTTGCTTTTGTGGACGACCGGGAGCTGGCAGCAGGAGTTCTTTCTCCACAGCCCGGATATAACTTGTTTTATCCTTGTTCACTTCTCTGGACGTCTGGGGTTACCGCTATTGTGTTCCTGGAAGTCTTCATTAAAAACTGATCCATTTTTTTACTCACCTGTGTCCCAGGACTACTGCATCAGAGGGAGCTTGTCTTGTAATTACCGGTGTTACAGGACTACTCCAGCAGAGGGAGCTGGTCTTGTACTTACCCGTGTTCTAGAACTACTCCAGCAGAGGGAGCTTGCCTTGTACTTACCTAGGTTACAGGACTACCCCAGCAGAGGGAGCCTGTCTTGTTCTTACCTGTGCTACAGGACTACTCCAGCAGAGGGAGCCGATCTAATACTTTCCTGTGTTACAGGACTACTTCAGCAGAGGGAGCCTGTCTTGTTCTTACCTGTGCTACAGGACTACTCCAGCAGAGGGAGCCGATCTAATACTTACCTGTGTTACAGGACTACTCCAGCAGAGGGAGCCGGTCTAATACTTACCTGTGTTACAGGACTACTCCAGCAGAGGGAGCCTGTCTTGTTCTTACCTGAGTTGCAGGACTACTCCAGCAGAGGGAGTCTGGTGGATAGTTACCTGTGTGGCGGATATACTCCAGCAGAGGGAGCTCAACCTACACTTACCGGTGACTCAGGACAGCTCTAGGGAGGAGAGCTGACCCTGTTCTTACCCGCGGACTGACTCACTTCAGTCGGAGGATCCTTGGACTTCTTTGCTATTTCCCTATCCTGATGTAGCTAGAGAGGGTTGAAGAAGTGAGTTAGTCAGTGGCCCGTGCAGGGCGAGAACCGTGACAAAAACTGTTTATTTGATGTAAATATTGTAAATAAAAATTACTTGCCTGCAAACGTATTGAGTCTGTGCCAGTTGGTGGAACGGGAAAGAAACAGTTCAACAGCACGTGTCTACTGGATCGTTTACAATATATATATATATATATATATATATATATATATATATATATATATATATATATACAGTGGCTCTCAAAAGTATTCACCCCCCTTGGACTTTTCCACATTTTATTGTGTTACAACATGGAATCAAAATGGATTTAATTAGGAGTTTTTGCCACTGATCAACACAAAAAAAGTCCATAATGTCAAAGTGAAAAATAAAATCTGCAAATTGTTCTAAATTAATTACAAATACAAAACAGAAAATAATTGATTGCATAAGTATCCACCTCCTTGAGTCAATATTTGGTAGAGGCACCTTTGGCAGCAATTACAGCCATGAGTCTATTTGGAGAAGTCTCTACCAGCTTTGCACATCTGGACAAAGCAATTTTTGCCCATTCTTCTTTGCAAAATTGCTCAAGCTCTGTCAAGTTGGATGGGGACCTTTGGTGAAAAGCAATTTTCAACTCTTTCCACATATTCTAAATTGGATTGAGGTCCGGGCTTTGACTGGGCCACTCCAGGACATTGACCTTTTTGTTTTTAAGGCACTCCAGTATGGCTTTGGCTGTATGTTTGGGGTCATTGTCCTGCTGGAAGATGAATCTTCTCCCAAGTCCCAGGTCTCTTGCAAACTTCAACAGGTTTTCCTCCAGGATTTCTCTGTACTTTGCTTCATCCATTTTGCCCTCTATCTTCACGAGCTTTCCAGGCCCTGACGCAGAGAAGCATCCCCATAGCATGATGCTGCCACCACCACGCTTCACGGTAGAGATGGTGTTCTCAGGATGATGTGCGGTGTTAGGCTTGCGCCAAACATAGCGCTTAGCGTTGAGGACAAAAAGCTCTATTTTGGTCTCATCAGACCATAGAATCTTCTTCCACTTGCTCTCAGAGTCTCCCACATGCCTTCTGGCAAACTCTAGTTGAGATTTGGCTTTCTTTTTGCCACTCTCTCATAAAGGCCACTTTTGTGAAGCATCCGGGCTATTGTTGCCGTATGCACAGTGTCTCCCAGCTCAGCCGTGGAAGACTGTAACTCCTTTAGAGTTGTCATAGGCCTCTTGGTGGCCTCCCTGACTCATGCCCTTCTTGCCCGGATAGTTTTTGAGGACAGCCTGTTCTAGACAGATTCACAGTTGTGCCATATTCTCTCCATTTCTTAATAATGAACTTTACTTGCTCCGGGGGATATTCAATGCCTTGGAAATGTTCTTATATCCTACCCCTGATTGGTGCTTTTGAAGAACCTTATTCCGGATCTGCTTTGAATGTTCCTTCGTCTTCATGATGTAGTCTTTGTTAGGAAATGTACTAACCAACTGTGGGACCTCCCAGAGACAGGTGTATTTAACCTGAAATCATGTGAAACACCTTAATTGCCCACAGGTGGACTCCATTCAACTAATGATGTGACTTCTAAAGACAATTGGTTGCACCAGAGCTTATTTAGGTGTGTCATAGCAAAGGGGGTGAATACTTATGCAATCAATTATTTTCTGTTTTATATTTGTAATTAATTTAGAATAATTTGTAGATTTTATTTTTCACTTTGACATTATGGACTTTTTTTGTGTTGATCAGTGGCAAAAACTCCTAATTAAATCCATTTTGATTCCATGTTGTAACACAATAAAATGTGGACAAGTCCAAGGGGGGTGAATACTTTTGAGAGCCACTGTATGTGCTGTTTTAAAACATAAATAAATTGTTTAATATAAATGGTGTGGATATCAAATTGCTTGCATTCCCTGGTTTATTTGGATATTGACCAACATGTGGAATGACATGATTAGTAGATCTCCAGTTATTTAGCTTTTCTGTTTGAAAAGTCGCTACACACGCTTAAAAAGTAGACAGAAGAGGAAGAAGAATAACAATTTGACCTTAGACTTATATCTCATTGTGTATAAGAGGTATGTCCGTTTTTTTCACATTTGATGTAAGAAAGTTTCAGACTTTTGATACTGGTACAGATGGTAATTCTAAGTGATTTAGTCTTGTCGCTGCAACATGGTAAAAACAAGTAAACTCTTTGAGGTGTATAGAGACTCTCGGTAGTTTCAAACAAGTTTTTCTAACTTGTACGAGGAACTACCGTTCCTCTCAATATATATACAGACGTGCTCAAATTTGTTGGTACCCCTCCACAAAAAACGAAGAATGCACAATTTTCTCTGAAATAACTTGAAACTGAAAAAAGTAATTGGCATCCACCATTGTTTATTCCATATTTAATAGAAATCAGACTTTGCTTTTGATTTTTTATTCAACATAATATTGTAAATAATAAAACAAATGAAAATGGCATGGACAAAAATGATGGGACCGCTAGCCTAATATTTTGTTGCACAACCTTTAGAGGCAATCACTGCAATCAAACGTTTTCTGTAGCTCTCAATAAGACTTCTGCACCTGTTAACAGGTAGTTTGGCCCACTCTTCCTGAGCAAACTGCTCCAGCTGTCTCAGGTTTGATGGGTGCCTTCTCCAGACTGCAAGTTTCCGCTCTTTCCATAGATGTTCGATAGGATTCAGATCAGGACTCATAGAAGGCCACTTCAGAATAGTCCAATGTTTTGTTCTTATCCATTCTTGGGTGCTTTTAGCTGTGTGTTTTGGGTCATTATCCTGTTGGAGGACCCATGACCTGCGACTGAGACAGAGCTTTCTGACACTGGGCAGTACATTTCGCTCCAGAATGCCTTGATAGTCTTGAGATTTCATTGTGCCCTGCACAGATTCAAGGCACCCTGTGCCAGGCGCAGCAAAGCAGCCCCAAAACATAACCGAGCCTCCTCCATGTTTCACTGTAGGTATGGTGTTCTTTTCGTTGAAAGCTTCATTTTTTCGTCTGTGAACATAGAGCTGATGTGACTTGCCAAAAAGCTCCAGTTTTGACTCATCTGTCCAAAGGACATTCTCCCAGAAGGATTGTGGCTTGTCAATATGCATTTTAGCAAATTCCAGTCTGGCTTTTTTATGTTTTTCTGTCAAAAGTGGAGTCCTCCTGGGTCTTCTTCCATGGAGCCCACTTTCGCTCAAAAAGCGACGGATGGTGCGATCAGAAACTGACGTACCTTCACCTTGGAGTTCAACTTGTATCTCTTTGGCAGTTATCCTTGGTTGTTTTTCTACCATTCGCACTATCCTTCTGTTCAATCTGGGGTCGATTTTCCTCTTGCAGTCGCGCCCAGGGAGGTTGGCTACAGTTCCATGGACCTTAAACTTCTTAATAATATTTGCAACTGTTGTCACAGGAACATCAAGCTGCTTGGAGATGGTCTTGTAGCCTTTACCTTTACCATGCTTGTCTATTACTTTCGTTCTGATCTCCTCAGACAACTCTCTCCTTTGCTTTCTCTGGTCCATGTTCAGTGTGGTGCACACAATGATACCAAACAGCACAGTGACTACTTTTCTCCATTTAAATAGGCTGAATGACTGATTACAAGATTGGAGACATGTGTGATACTAATTAAATAAACTAATTAGTTATGAAATATCACTATAATCCAATTATTTATTATCTTTTCTAAGGGGTACCTACAAATGTGTCCAGGCCATTTTAGAATATCTTTGTAGAAAAAGCAATAATTCATCTCTTTTCACAGCTTCTTTGCTTTATTCTATGACATACCAAAGGCATGCAAGTATACATGATAAAATATCTTTTAATTTCATCACTTTTCAGGAGGAATGAAGCATTATTTCAATGAGCTGTAAGGGTACCAACAAATTTGAGCACGTCTGTATATATATGTGACAGGGCGAGGTGCCCTGTACATTGATTTGTTTATTTATTTCTTTAGAGATCGGGGTACCCCTCCGTCCCTGTGCAGTGTATTGTATTGTTTTGCATTTGTTTGTTTTAGTTGTTGCAGTAATAGTCGTAGTAGTAGTAGTATGTATAGATGACAGCGAAGCACCGTGGGTATTGTTTTGTATTTATTTGCCACACCTGGATCTCCTGGGGCTGCCTGTTGCTCCGCATCGCTTGGGGCTGCCTGTTGCTCCGCATCGCCTGTGGCTGCCTGTTGCTCCGCATCGCCTGCTGCTCCCGTCGCCTCCCTATGGTCCGCTGCTCCAGCTGCCGTCTTCTCCCGAGGGTCCGCTGCTGCAGCTGGCATCGTCTCCCGAGGGTCCACTGCTGCTGCTGCCGTCTCCTCCCGAGGGTCCGCTGCTGCTGCTGCCGTCGCCTCCCGAGGGTCTGCTGCTGCTGCTGCCGTCGCCTCCCGAGGGTCCACTGCTGCTGCTGCCGTCGCCTCCCGAGGGTCTGCTGCTGCTGCTGCCGTCGCCTCCCGAGGGTCCACTGCTGCTGCTGCCGTCGCCTCCCGAGGGTCTGCTGCTGCTGCTGCCGTCGCCTCCCGAGGGTCCACTGCTGCAGCTGCCGTCGCCTCCCGAGGGTCCGCTGCTGCTGCCGCTGCCTGGGGTCGTCGAGGGTCCTGCTTCGCCTGGGGTCATCGGGGGTCCTGCTTCGCCTGGGGTCATCGGGGGTCCTGCTTCGCCTGGGGTCGTCGGGGGTCCTGCTTCGCCTGAGGTCGCCGGGGGCTCTGCTTCACCTGGGGTCGCTACCAGTCCTGCCATGCAGCAGGAAATAATGTGGCCGGAGCCCCATGAAGGGGAGCTGCCGGCCACGAAGAAGGGGGGGAGAGGTCAGGAGACCAGCTCCCCCCGCAGCAGTTTCGCTGCCGGAAATTGGGTGGCCGGAGCCCCACGGAGGGGAACTGCCGGCCATGAAGAAGGGGGGGGTGGTCAGGAGACCAGCTCCCCCAGCCGCACTTTCGCGGCAGGAGATAGTGTGGCTGAAGCCCTGAAAGAGGGAGCTGTTAGCCACAAAGAAGTGGGGGGTGGAGGACATTCCACCATGGCCTCCCCCAGAAACACCTTGCTTCCCCCTCTTCCGGGACTTTGAGACTGAGGGGGGAGGTAGCCGTTGGGGCCAAGTGTGCGTTGCACAAGGGGGGGGGGGGACATGTAACAGGGTGAGGTGTCCTGTACATTGATTTGTTTATTTATTTCTTTTGAGAACGGGGTACCCCTCCGCCCCTGTGCAGTGTATTGGAGTAAAATAGAGAAAACATCCACAGAAAAAGGATGGCTATTTTTTTAAAATGTAGTACAAGAAGCGAAAAACAATTACATCCCAAAAGTAGACAAATCTAAATCTAAAACAAAATGGCCAAAATGGTTTAATAGATAAAAAAAATATATATATATTCAGCGAAAAAAGGCACTTTTCTGAGCGTTTAAAAGGGACCAAAAACAAAGTACACAGAAAGAGTACTTGGAACTGTAAACACAAGTCAAAAAGGAAGTTAGAAAGGCCAAGATGTTTTTCCAATATTATAACAGCAAGAGAACATTCAAAGTGGAGGTTAAATGTCTAAGAGACACAAATGGCTAAATCATAGACGAAGAAAAAAAATAGCAAATATATTAAATGATTACTTTTCACAGGTTTTTACAAAGGAGGACACGGACAACATGCCCCACATGTCGTCCTGTTCCTATCCAATTTTAAATAACTTTAGCATAACAGAGGCAGAAGTGTTAAAGGGACTAGGAGCTCTTAAAATAAACAAATCCCCTGGGCCAGATGAGATCCTCCCAATAATACTCAAAGAAATGAAAGATGTTATTTACAAACCGCTAACCAAGATCATGCAACAGTCTCTTGACACAGGGGTTGTACCGACAGACTGGAAAATTGCAAACGTAATACCGATCCACAAAAAGGGAGACAAAACCGAACCAGGTAACTACAGACCAACTACAGACAGCTGTGTGGTCCAGTGTAGGAGGCTGTGTGGTCCAGTGGTTAAAGAAAAGGGCTTGTAACCAGCAGGTCCCAGCTCAGTCACTGACATATTGTGTGACCCTGAGAAAGTCCCTTAACCTCCTTGTGCTCTGTCTTTCGGGTGAGACGTAGTTGTAAGTGACACTGCAGCTGATGCATAGTTCACACACCCTAGTCTCTGTAAGTCGCCTTGGATAAAGGCGTCTGCGAAATAAACAAATACTAAATACTATGTAAACTTATGGAAACTATAATAAGATCTAAAATAGAAAATCACCTTTGTGGTAACAATATCCTGGGAGACAGTCAGCATGGTTTTAGGAAAGGGAGATCGTGTCTAACTAACCCTGCTTGATTTTTTTGAGGATGCAACATCGACAATGGATAATTTCAAAGCATACAACATGGTTTATTTAGATTTCCAGAAAGCTTTTGACAAAGTCCTGCATAAAAGATTAATTCTCAAACTGAACACAGTAGGGATTCAAGGAAATGCATGCACATGGATTTGGGAGTGGTTAACATGTAGAAAACAGAAAGTACTGATTAGAGGAGAAACCTCAAAATGGAGCAAGGTAAACAGTGGTGTACCACAGGGTAATTAGGTCCTCTGCTATTCCTAATCTACTTAATGATTTAGATTCTGGTATAGTAAGCAAACTTGTTAAATTTGCTGACAACACAAAAATAGGAGGAGTGGCAAACACTGTTGCAGCAGCAAAGGTCATTCAAAATGATCTAGACAGCATTCAGAACTGGACAGACACATGGCAAATTACATTTAACCCTTTGCGGTCCTATGTCGGACCTGGTCCAACATCATCGCCGGAAAAAGCCAAGAAAACCATTCAATGGCCGAGTGGGAGCGACAGGAACCGAGACAAGCCGGAAAAAATATATAAAAAAGGGCGTATCTCATGAATAGTCTTACTTGCCCCTGGCATCAGATAACGGCGGCCATAAGGCAACAAGCTGGCTGTGACTGCATCAGCGCTCAGACAATATCACGGACATTTGCAGAGCTTTTTTCAGATGTTATAGTAATAAAATAATGACTTGGATCGCATTATTGAGGCGTTTGGTGATAAAACGAGTGATCAGGAGATGATTGATCGGTATGTACGACTATTATTATTATTATTATTATTATTATTATTATTATTATTATTATTATTATTATTATTATTATTATTATTATTTATTTCTTAGCATATGTGAAAGCTATAGCAAACGAAAGCGTGGGGCGGGGCTGGAGATGCCTAGTGAGTGCTTTGCTGATATGCAGGGCCTTTTAAACCCATTTGACTGTGGAAAAAAAAAACTTTTAAACAGCGCGTCTAAAATTAACTGCGCGTGTGAAAATAAATTGGACCTGACGCGCCTGACACGCACTTAATAAATGGACTGCAAAGGGTTAATAGAGAAAAGTGTAAAGTATTACATGCAGGCAATAAAAATGTGCATTATAAATATCATATGGGAGATAATGAAATTGAAGAAGGGAACTGTGAAAAAGACCTAGGAGTTTATGTTGACTCAGAAATGTCTTCATCTAGACAATGTGGGGAAGCTATAAAGTTTTAGAACACATCCATTTTTCCAGTTTTTCTTGAAATTTACGCAGTTTAATGTCTCAATGTACTCTGAAATTAAACCATAGAACAAATAAACAATTGGAGATAAAAAAAGAAATCATGGAATCGTTTTGTTTAACAAAATTTAATCTAAATTTTTGACTCATCAAAGTAGCCACCTTTTGCAGATATAACAGCCGAACACACTTGTGGCATTCTTTCTACAATGGAAATCAAATATTGTTCGGAAAGTTCTTCCCAACACTGTTGCAGCAGTTCCCACAAATGTGTTGCACTTGTAGGTTGCTTTGCTTTCACCCTTCTGTCCAGTTCATCCCAAACCAGCTTGATGGGGTTTAAGTCTGTAGACTGTGCTGGCCATTCCATAATTTGAAGCCTACCGTCTTGTTCTTTTCTTCTAAGGTAGTTCTGACATAGCCTGGAGGTATGTTTTGGGTCATTATCTTGCTGTAGGATGAACCCCTGACCAACTAGGCGTATACCAGAGGGTATTGCATGGCGCTGCAAAATGCTGTGGTAGCAGTTTTGGTTCAGGGTGCCACTCACTCTGTGCAAGTCGCCGACTCTGGATCCATAAAAGAGCCCCAGACCATCACGCTTCCTCCTCCATGTTTGACAGTTGGTGTCACACACCGAGGAACCATCCTTTCGCCTACTCGACGGTGTACAAAAACCCTGCGTGATGAACCGAAGATTTTAAATTTTGATTCATCGGTCCATAAGACCTTCTTCCAGTCTTCAGTAGTCCACTGGCGGTGCTTCATGGCCCAAGCAAGCCTCTTTTTCTTATTTTGCCATCTTAGCAATGGCTTTCTTACTGCCACTCGACCTGTCAAACCTGCAGCTCGAAGTCTTCTCTTCACAGTTGAAACTGAGTTGCTTACTTCGACCAGTGTTAAGCTGTGCTTGAAGCTGTTGTCCTGTGAGCCGCCTATCACGCAAGCTGTTGACTCTCAGAAACTTGTCTTCTGATTCTGTTGTGGCTTTGGGTCTGACAGACCTCTTCCTGTCAGAGTTTCCTCCAGTTTCCAAGTGCCTTTTGATGGTGTAGGAAACTGTACTCACTGACACCTTGGCTTTCTTTGCAATTTCTCTAAAGGAAAGACCTACACTTTTAAGGGTTATAATGGTCTGTCTGTCTGTCTTCCTTTGTTAATTGCCTTTTTCTCGCCATTATGAGAGCAATATACTACTTCCTGCAGTACAATACTGTCCAAATAATGCTTAAGAGGGTGTAGTAACACAGTGTGTTCCAACACTGCTTTTATACAGACAGAGGGTTTGTAAGTAATCAACAAAAGTTGGGACACCTGTAGGAATTGTTAGCATCAACTTTCAAGGCTTACTTTACTTCCATTGCTGCAGAACAGCTGTAAGTTGTTAACCCATTACTTCTTCCCTGAAAAAGGCCTTTTTGTATAACTCTGAAATGTACATTATTTTTCAGTTTTTGGTAACCTAAACTTTTTTTTTAACCTCTGGCAGTTTACCGCTTACCTTTGTACCATTTCAGGTTATTCACTGGACTTCAACTGCTTAAATTTCAATAAAAACTGGAAAAATGGGGGTGTTCTAAAACTTTTGACCGGTAGTGTATATATATATATATATATATATATATATATATATATATATATATATATTGTGAAGAATGGTCAGGCTATAATAAGAGGAGGGAGTACCAGGGACGTGGGGAAACTGGTATTTCACCCTCATATAAAAGAAAACCAAAACAACAAAACTTCAGTTCCCAAAAAGCCAAGCGCAGTAAGAGATCAGGTGACCTGGTAGCAGGGGAAATGCACGATAAAGAGGACCCCCGGAGTGTACAAGTGTGGGTGTAGGAGCGTGTAGCAAAGACACAACTGGGTTGCTGTGAGACTTTCAAAAAGTAGAAGAGAATAAGGTATTACAGGCGTGTAGTACTGTTTTATCATTTTGTCAGACCTATGTTTGGTCAAAAGAGATAACGTGTTAAAGAACCGTGTGTGACGTGAAAAGGATTGCGAGGAGCAATACAAACCGCTGTGAAGCAAATGATTACTAGGAGCAATAGAAAACGTTGTGAGTACTACATCATGGATAGCCACACCCAAGAGTTAAACAGCATTTAAACTACTCTCTGTTTCTGTGAAGTGAAAAGAAAGTTTGCACCGCTGAGTGAAACCTGCTTACCCTAGTGAACTGGAACAGGGCTAACCTAACATTGACTGGTGTGAGGCGACAGCGTGGGAGAAGTACGAGTGGACAAGTACATCAGTTAGAAGCAGTTTGAAAACAGGTTGACAGCTGCAGAAGCTAAACTGAACTTCCAAAAAAATAAAAAATTAAACATGGTGTAACAGGGCGAGCAGCCCTGTACATTGTTTATTTATTTTTAGATCGGGGTCTCTCCCTCCGCCCCTGTGCAGATTGTTTTGTAGTGTTTATTTATTTTTAGTGTATTGTATTTATGTCGGCGAGCGCCGTATGTTTTATTGTTTTGATTATATGACGGCGTAGCGCCGTGTTATTTTAATTACTCCTGGCAGAGGACGAGCACCGATCTCGCCTCTGCCAGGAGTAATTAATTAAAACTCGTGCAGAAGGTGGCCATCTCCCGAATGAATTAAGTGGTTTAATTTGTTGCTAATCGGGAGATGGTCACCTGTTAATAAAAGCCTGCAGCTCTCGGCACTCGGGGTGGGTGTCAGAAGGAGAGAGTGTGTGAGAGGAGATACATTTATTTAAAACGTACGGATCAGTGAAGGCAGTTGCTCAGCCTGACCGTATTTATTTTGTGTTCGAGATTTATTTTTGTTTACTTGTTTTATTTCTGCTCTGCGAGCAAGTGTTTATTTTTGTTTAAATATTTATTTTATTTTTGGATTCTTTGAATAAAACGGCGCCCGCGCCACTGCACAATACCTTTTTGTTGTTGTTGTCCCTTCTTCTGCCGTGACGTCACCACTCAGCCATTCCTGTCACACGTGGCCACTAAAAATAAATAAACACTACAAAACAATCTGCACAGGGGCGGAGGGAGAGACCCCGATCTAAAAATAAATAAACAATGTACAGGGCTGCTCGCCCTGTTACATATCCCCCCCCCTTGTGCGAAGCACACATGGCCCCAACGACCACCTCCCCCCTCAGTCTCAATGTCCCGGAAGAGGGGGAAGCAAGTTGTTTCCGGGGGGTGGCCATGGTGGAATCTCCGGCACCCCCCAATTTTTCGTGGCCGGCAGCTCCCTCTTCCGGGGCCCCCTCCACACTCTCTCCTGCCGCGAAAGTGCGGCTGGGGGAGCTGGTCTCCTGACCTCCCCCCCTTTCTTGATGGCCGGCAGCTCCCCTCCGTGGGACTCCGACCACATTGTAGTGATCCCAGGCGAAGCCGGATCCCTGGCGACCCCAGGCGAAGCCGGATCCCTGGCGACCCCAGGCGACGGCAGCGGACCCTCGGGAGGCGACGGCAGCGGACCCTCGGGAGGCGACGGCAGCGGACCCTCGGGAGGCGACGGCAGCGGACCCTCGGGAGGCGACGGCAGCGGACCCTCGGGAGGCGACGCAGGACCGGCAGCAACCCTAGGAGATGCAAGGGAGACACAGGCGACCCTAGGCGATGCCGACGGCGGGAGGGGAGCCCCTGGCCATGAAGGCGGCAGCAGGAGCTCCACTTCTCCCAATGGTGGTGGTGGTGGAGGTAGAGGTAGCTCCTGCTCCGCTCCTCCTGACGGTAAAGGTGGCAGGGGCTCCTCCTCTTCTGGCGGCCAAGGCTTCTCCCCTTCTGGCGGCCAAGGCGGCAGGGCTTCCTCCCCTTCAGGCTGCGAAGGCGGCAGGGCTTCCTCCCCTTCAGGCGGCCAAGGCGGCAGGGCTTCCTCCCCTTCAGGCGGCCAAGGCGGCAGGGCTTCCTCCCCTTCAGGCGGCCAAGGCGGCAGGGCTTCCTCCCCTTCAGGCGGCCAAGGCGGCAGGGCTTCCTCCCCTTCAGGCGGCCAAGGCGGCAGGGCTTCCTCCCCTTCAGGCGGCCAAGGCGGCAGGGCTTCCTCCCCTTCAGGCTGCGAAGGCGGCAGGGGCTCCTCCCCTTCTGGCTGCAACAGGGAAACCAGCAGGCATGTTCCCTCTGCTGGCGGTGGTGGTGGGAGCGACATGTCGTCCTCCCATGGAGACGGAGGTGGCACCAGCAGGTATTCTCCCTCTGCTGGTGGTGGGAGCGACACGTCGTCCTCCCAGGGCGGTGGAGGTGGAACCAGCAGGAATGCTCCCTCTGCTGGCGGAGGTGGGAGTGACTCACAGTCCTCCCATGGAGATGGAGGCGGCACCAGCAGGTATTCCCCCTCTGCTGGCAGGTACCTGGGCTGTGGACCTTCGGCCTTCCCCTTCTTGGGCCGTGGACGCACCGACTCCCCCCTCTTAGGCAGTGGACGCACCGACTCCCCCCTCTTGGGCCGTGGACGCACCGACTCCCCCCTCTTGGGCCGTGGACGCACCGACTCCCCCCTCTTGGGCGCAGGACGTTCGGGCTCCTCCCTTTTTGGCGCAGGACGTTCGGGCTCCTCCCTTTTAGGCGCAGGACGTTCGGGCTCCTCCCTTTTAGGCGCAGGACGTTCGGGCTCCTCCCTTTTAGGTGCAGGACGCTCGGGCTCCTCCCACTCAGGCGCAGGACATTCAGTCTCCCTCTCCAGGTCTCCTCTCTCAGGTGGTGGTGGGACCAGCAGGCACTCTCCCTCTGCTGGTGGGAATGGGCATAGCAGGCACCCCTCTGACAGGAGAGGGCAGTTGAGTGGAGAATGTCCCCGCTCACCGCAGATGGGGCACCAGCGCCCGGAGGATGGCATCCCAGCTGCTCTCCCGCTTGGTGGCCGCGGCTGGTAGCTCCCGCTTCTGGGGTCTCCCCCGGGGTATCTGGTCCTGGCTCGCTTGGGCAGCCCACTCCTCTCCCTGGTATTGGGTGGGGCAGATGGCCACTGTGTGCCCAAACTCCCCACAACCAGGGCACCACTCCTCCACCACAACAACCCCTGGTGGCTGCTGTTGCAGCTCCTTTTGCTGCCTTCTGCAGCTCTTCCTCCTCTCTCCTCTCATCTTTCTTCCTCCCATCCTCCTCTTCACTCTCCTTTTCTCCACACAATCAAAAACGAAAAAAAAATGAAAAAGATGCAGTACCCTACTTCTGCCTGCGTCCTGGAGGCGCTGCAATCCCACGCAGGACACCACGTGTGACAGGAATGGCTGAGTGGTGACGTCACGGCAGAAGAAGGGACAACAACAACAAAAAGGTATTGTGCAGTGGCGCGGGCGCCGTTTTATTCAAAGAATCCAAAAATAAAATAAATATTTAAACAAAAATAAACACTTGCTCGCAGAGCAGAAATAAAACAAGTAAACAAAAATAAATCTCGAACACAAAATAAATACGGTCAGGCTGAGCAACTGCCTTCACTGATCCGTACGTTTTAAATAAATGTATCTCCTCTCACACACTCTCTCCTTCTGACACCCACCCCGAGTGCCGAGAGCTGCAGGCTTTTATTAACCGGTGACCATCTCCCGATTAGCAACAAATTAAACCACTTAATTCATTTGGGAGATGGCCACCTTCTGCATGAGTTTTAATTAATTACTCCTGGCAGAGGACGAGCACCGATCTCGCCTCTGCCAGGACACGTTTTAAAAATAAACAAAATAACACGGCGCTACGCCGTCATATAATCAAAACAATAAAACATACGGCGCTCGCCGACATAAATACAATACACTAAAAATAAATAAACACTACAAAACAATCTGCACAGGGGCGGACGGAGAGACCCCGATCTAAAAATAAATAAACAATGTACAGGGCTGCTCGCCCTGTTACACATGGTCTTCAAGCCAGTAATCTGTGACAACTGCATGATCTGGGAAATCCGAGAAAACCCAACAGAGCTCAACCAAGTTTGTGTAAAGTGCCGCACGATCCAGGACTTGCTTCAACGAGTAAGTCTGCTAGAAAAGGAGCTGGAGGAAATGAGACAGCAACAGGAGCTTGAGGAGCTGACACACCCACAATTCATGGAAGTCTGCACCCCTAGCAGACTGAAAGCCACCAGGGAGATAGAAGAGAGTCGAAATTGCTGGGTTCAGATAGGCAGAAGCAGGGGAAAAAAGAAACTTCGTCAAACACAACCACCAGAAATCCAGACATCCAACAAATTTGAGCCACTTCAACATTTAGATGACCAAAACCAACATCAAGAGAATGAAAGGAACAACATCCAGGACCCTATAAACACTGCTGGCCAGGCAGCAAAAAGAAGGGAGGTCATGATTGTTGGGGACTCCATAATGAGAAACACAGCAAGTTCAGTTCGCAGTTTGGACCCCCTTACTACAACAGTGTGCTGCCTACCAGGAGCCTCTGTCAAGCACATCACTGAGAACGTGGACAGGCTCCTAGTACGAACAGGAGATGACCCGGTAGTAATCGTCCACATCGGTACAAACAATATTGAAAGAGACAGACCAAGATCCCTGCAAAACAAATTCAGAGAGCTAGGAAGGAAATTAAAAGACAAGACCAAAACTGATATTTTCTGGGATACTGCCGGCACCTTGCAAAGGACCATATGGACAGCTGGAAATACAAAATCAAAATGCATGGCTGAAATCGTGATGCACACAGGAAGGCTTCACCTTTCTTGAACATTGGAGCACATTCTACAACAAGGACTATCTATATAGGTGGGAGGGACTGCACTTAAACAGAAAGGGAACCAATATATAGATAGTCCTTGTTGTAGAATGTGCTCCAATGTTCAAGAAAGGTGAAGCCTTCCTGTGTGCACCACAATTTTAGCCATGCATTTTGATTTTGTATTTAAAGATGTCCATATGGTCCTTTGCAAGGTGCCGGCGGCATCCCAGAAAATACCACAGTTTTGGTCTTGTCTTTTAATTTCCTTCCTAGCTCTCTGAATTTGTTTTGCAGGGATCTTGGTCTGTCTCTTCTAATGTTGTTTGTACCGATGTGGACGACTACTACCGGGTCGTCTCCTGTTCGTTCTAGGAGCCTGTCCACGTTCTCAGTGATGTGCTTGACAGAGGCTCCTGGAAGGCAGCACACTGTTGTAGTAAGGGGGTCCAAACTGCAAACTGAACTTACTGTGTTTCTCAATATGGATTCCCCAACAATCATTACCTACCTTCTTTTTTCTGCCTGGCCAGCATTGTTTATAGGGTCCTGGATGTTGTTCCTTTCATTCTCTTGATGTTGGTTTTGGTCATCTAAATGTTGAAGTGGCTCAAATTTGTTGGATGTCTGGATTTCTGGTGGTTGTGTGACGAGGTTTCTTTTTTCCCCTGCTTCTGCCTATCTGAACCCAGCAATTTCGACTCTCTTCCATCTCCCTGGTGGCTTTCAGTCTGCTAGGGGTGCAGACTTCCATGAATTGTGGGTGTGTCAGCTCCTCAAGCTCCTGTTGCTGTCTCATTTCCTCTAGCTCCTTTTCTAGCAGACTTACTCGTTGAAGCAAGTCCTGGATCGTGCGGCACTTTACACAAACTTGGTTGAGCTCTGTTGGGTTTTCTCGGATTTCCCACATCATGCAGTTGTCACAGATTACTGGCTTGAAAACCATGTTGTTGTTTTTTTGGGGTTTTTTTTGGAAGTTTAGTTTAGCTTCTGCAGCTGTCAACCTGCTTTCAAACTGCTTCTAACTGCACTGTACTTGTCCACTCGTACTTCTTCCACGCTGTCGCTCTGAAACTGCCTGCCTTTTGTTTGTTTGTGCTTGTGCTGCGGGCTCCACCCCTCCCCCGTGTCTCAAAACGCCACGGAATTTGAATCAGCTGCTCCAAGTTTCAGCTTGTTATCAGAAAAATACAAGCAGCTGCAAGACTTTAAGCTGCAATGTTTTCTGATTAAAGCAACTCCAGATTTAAAGATGTAATTCCTCCTTTCTGCTTCTAACTGCGCTGTACTTGTCCACTCATACGTCTCCCACGATGATTATGACAACAGAGCAAAAGTGGTTTGAATGACAGACTGAAATGAGACAAAATCTTGTTTGACTAAAACGCTGCCTTATTTAGCGGTCCATTTATTCAGCGCGTGTCAGGCGCGTCAGGTCCAATTTATTTTCACACGCGCAGTTTATTTTACACGTGCTGTTTAAAAGTATTTTTTTTCACAGTAAAACAGGTTTAAAAGGCACTGCACATCAACAGGACACTTAGTACTGCATCTCCAGCCCCGCCCCACCCCTTGTTCGCTGTATTTATCGCATACCTCTTCATAGTCATGCAAACTGATAAATCATCTCCTGATCACTCGTTTTATCACCAAACTCCTCAATAATGCGATGCAAGTCATTATTTTATTACTATAACATCTAAAAAAAGCTCTGCAAATGTCAGTGATATTCTTTGAATGCTGGATGCAGAAGCAGCTATCTTGTTTGTTTATGTCCGTGTTATCTATGTGGTGCCGGGGCTATCTGTATTCATGAGATACACCCTTTTTTTCGGCTTCTCTTGGCTCCTATCGATCGTTTTTCTTGTTTTTTAGATCCAACAGCAGCTAATTTTAATCCACTTGCTGCTTCCTAGACCCTACTGTTGCAGTAGAGACACTCATTGAAAATGAAGACAATGAGTTACAAGAGGTGCTGAAGAAAGCTGAAGAATACATTGCGGATTCAGCCCAAACTCTTTCTGACAATGACAGTAGCACAGAATCAACTTCACCTGCTGAACTTGGATCACAAAGTTGTCCCTCACCAAAAAGAGCTAGATTCCATTTCTTTTCAAAAGCACCACAGAAGTTACCGGTTTCAGGAGCTGCTCCTTTAGTCAGGCATGAAATCAAGAAGTACAAGCACATTGTGTCAGAGCTCTGCAGCAATGATCTAAATGGAGTTACACTTTGGAAATCACAAAGTCCTGTTACTTTTCTAGTCCTAATGCCGTATGCACTTGATTTACTTGCCATGCCAGCCTCTCAAGCATTTGCTGAAATAGTGTTCAGCATTACTGGTGATCTTTCACAGGGAAAAAGAAACAGAGCCAGAGTTCACCTGGAAAGATGTGCATTTTTAAAAACGAACACTTAAAGTTTCTATTTTGTATAATTTAGATTTTATCTTGATTTTAAATATCAAAGCTCATAACCTCTACCATCCACGTTTACTTTACTTTAAGTGTGTACTCCAGTTATCTAAGGAGTTGCCTTTCTATAACAAATCCTTAACTTTTTGTAGGGAGGACATTTTTTTAACCTTAAATACAGTATCTTAATAGCTCCATTGTGGAGATTTCCAACTCTATATAATTCATGACAAATATGCTGTATTTTTTGTTTTTCCAGCTTTAAATGTTTTGCAACTTACAAGGGCTCTAAATATGGTCTGAAATATGACGATTATTCAGACACATTTAAAAGAATAAATATATCAAATAAATATTTAAAATGAATAAGTGTATGAGTTGTTTTCTTTAAACTGTTCATATTGCTTCTGCCTAATTTACTTGCTCTTTAAATTGTTTTGGTGTGTATTTTAATAGATAAGGATTTTTTTCAAAAATTAATGTCATTACACTGATATGTTGCACAAACCAGTGGTTTCACAGACCCTGATTAGCAAAAATCCTGGACAACCTAATGTTGATCTTTAGGTGTTAGTCTAGGACTATTGCTAATCAGAGTCTGTGAAACGATCTTGGACTACTCAATGTTAATTTAGGTAGGGTAGTCTAAGATTAGAGCTTATCTGTGTCTGTGAAACCATCTTAAAAAGTATATATGGACTAAAACATGACTAAGTCCCTGGCAATAGACTAACTGAATTTATATTTAAGGTATGCTGTTTTGTTAATAGATCATTATTTTTTTGTAAATAGATGAGTTTGCATTGTAATATTTACTTTTTGTTACTTTCACCTCTCATACACTGCTAACTGTACCACAGTAAAAACTGTAGCTGTGAAAACTGTCATACGTACGGTCCATACTGTATTTCTGCGCATGCGCTAAATAAGTTACTGTTCTCAGAAATCTTAATAATGACGTTAAGTCATTTGCCAAACATACCGTTTCATTACAGACATATTAGTGAAAGTAACTTCAAAAGTTTGAGACATTGCAATAACGTATCGCAAATCCACAAAACAGCAAAATTTGACAAGACTCAGTTGACTCTCCCATAGAATATTTTCACTGGAGAACTCAAATCCCATAATTCTCTGTGCGGCAAGCCGCGCTTTCCTGTCTCTTGCATTTTGGGATTTGTAGTTCAAATTAGTTTGCTTTGCACAAAGGGAAAGAAAAGACTCCAACTTCCATAAAGCATAAACACGGAAACGCAGTTGTTACAGTACTAGCCTGTTTGACCGGTAAGTTTCAACACTATGTTTTTCAAATTTGTGATAGCTTAGCATATTTAAATTAAATTAAATGTTCTTACATTTAAATATGTTTTAGTTAAACGCAGCAATTGTGCAGCAGCGGAACTAATATGCACCATGTGAAAATATCCCCGCTGTTCAGTTTATGATATTTTTTACGTAAATTAGAATTGTTGATTCAGAAATAAGAATAGTGATTTCACATATTTTCACAGCGTACGTTAACTGAAGATCTATGGGGAAAACAGTCAAATAACGTTCCGAAATATATAACGTGTGTGTGTGTTTTTTTTTTTTTTTAAGGCTTGTTTGTGCCATTGTTGGGTCAACATAATACAGGTACCAGTTGGATGTTTATCTTTGCTAGTTGCCATACTATCTCAATGTTTGTATTCCCTTCCTTACAGAATCCAGGGTTCCATCAGATATCTGAAAATATCATATCTCGGAGGGAGTCGTTATTACTTATTGTACTAGGTGCATCCGTCTGTCTACACCAAAGTACGGTACTATAAAAAGAAAATCTGAAAATAATTGCAAAACAAAGCACTGTAACAATATTTGGCAATTGCAAAACTGCTTCCAAAAACAGTTTTACTGTGCTTATTCAGTCCATGCAAAAGTAATTCGACTGTATATATATAACACACACACACACACACACACACACAGTAGAGTCAAGTATCCGAACCAACTGTGACCGATACTTGTAAGCATAATCGATTTGTATGGATAATCGAACAGGTATTTATAAATGTATAGAATAAAGTTAACATACACAAATACTTAGAACACAAGTACCTACTGATGATGATATATAGCTAGTAACCTATTCTATCACATTAAGCATACAAAATTACAAAAGCTTTACAAATCATTAAATTAATGCAATTTCAAAACTTAACACCTACAGTTAAGGTAATTAAATGCTGTAATTAAACGTACCATGTACCGAACTTTGAAAACCACAGAATACAATTCAGTACGTTTATTTTGGGTCATTGGATAACGAGAAAACAGGTTAAGGTGATGGACTGTCTGTGTCTGCTGCGGCGCTGCCTGTGTTCTGTGTGATTCGAGTTGTTTCAAAAAGCAACTAGCTATTTTGTGAGTTCCATTATGTGCATTAATTTTTAAGTTGTACATACAAAAAAGTGAAAAGTACCTAAAAAAAAAACGATCGTCATTTATTTAGCTATTATCGCAAATCTGTTACTCCGTCACCCGTTCAACACAAGGAAATGACACGGTGGTTGAGGTGAAACATTTAATTTTATAACTTATTTCAAATTTATCATTAACTCCTTAATAATACAACGCACTCGGAGTGAACATTGTACATTCAACAACGAGTGAAACAATAAATACTTATTTTGCCAACTGTACCGAACACAAAGCCATTGTGTTTATTGTGCAATGAATGTGTGTCAGTAGTTCAGGAATACAGTATGAAAAGGCATTTTGAAATCAAACAAGGAGCTTTTAGAAATACGTATCCAGACGGCACCGTAGTTAGAAGCTCAAAAGTAGAAGCGCTGATCTCTTCTTAACAGTTTTACTATTAATATGTCACATACATTTTAAAATGTTTGTAATGATGTACCGTCATTCTCAGACTGTTCTATTATTAAAGTATTATTCATATTGTAAAATGTGTAAGTCTTGTTCAATATATGAACATTAAGTTATGTAATGTTTATTATTGCTAATGTGCAGAGTAAAATACTCTGGCCTGCCTACTGCTAACTTTTTTCCAGTCTGGCCCCCTTAAATTTTGAAAAAAAAAACTAGTTGAGGAGCCCTGCTCTAACTAAGGCAACTCTATCTGTCCAGGGTATACGACAAACACATGCAAGCAGTTTCACAGCAAGTACAGCATAAACCAGTCTGCATTGTTGCAGATGAAACTACAGATGGGAGAGAAGTGTTCTGAACATTGTATTTAATTTGTAATTTTATGAAAAATGTAAAACCTATTTATTTATTTATTTATTTATTTATTTTTATATCTACAACTGAATCCATTTTGTAGGAGGTGAATTTAAAATGTGTATTAATCAGCTTCCATTTGTACCGTTCAGTTTGTAGCAGTATGTGTAAATGTCACATGCCAGAGGTCCATCAGTTATTTTAGGGTATTATGATAGGATCAACTGTATAGTATTTGGTGTTACTTAAGAACTTAGTTATAATGCTCCTAAAGCCCCGTTCACATTGGCATGCTCTACCTGGGTCAGAACCTACGCGGGTGAGGACCTGGTGTCATGCGGGTCAGATACGTGATTTCACACTGCTTTAGATAAAGCAGAATTGACTTGGGTGACAGACGCAGGTGCACGATATGCGTATCAATGCCCTGGAACAGCTTGTTACGGACGCTTCCATCCAAGCTTCCCTGGATTGAACCATCGGCTCAAATGTTGATTAGAGCAAATGTTTCTTCATCCCTGCTGCAGTCTGGCTCATGCTGTGTCTCATTCAACAAAAATGTAGCTAAACAGAAATGTTCCTTGCAGAAGTGAAACCTTCACGCAGACTTGGCTGTTTGTTATTGCGTCGGCTCACGAACGACCATCAAGCATTTTGTCTCGCTCAACCCGGGTCAAAGCGTGTCAACCCACCTGGGTTAACCCAGGTATGTGGTTTCACACTACGTAGGATTGTGATCCAGGTAGCCAGGACCCGGGTCCGAGTGCAAGTGTGAAAGGGGCTTAAGCAAGAGACAGCTCATATAGGTCTCCATTTTAATGTGCTCTGTACAAATCGCTAATCTCCACTTCTTCCAAGCTTCTAAAAATCCAATTGCTGATTTTAACTGTCATCTGGTATTAATATTACTGTCTTGTTATTCCTTGTATTTTTCTAAACGTATAACATTTATAAAAATAGCAAACCAATACCAACATAGCATGTAAAACTACAGAATAATATGATTTAACAAAGACCAATAAATTGTATTACAAAATCACCACAGCTTGAAATATTTTATTTAATGGGGAGTATCCAACCCCTGCAGTTCTTTAAATTAGTATCTCTTCTGAGCTTTTTGTTCAAGAACAACATATTTTGAATACCGAAATGCAATAATAATACAAAACAACTTAATAGTTCCACCAATTTTGTTTTCTTTTGTACTTTCAGGGTTTCTCCTCCTGTCAGAGGTATGTCAGGCATGGTGGTTTCTTTTAGTGCTGTAAACTCATCTTTGTCATCTCTGAAAATGTGCCAGACCTATATCAGTACAGGGATGGAAATAGTGACCAACGTGGCCCTTGACTTGACAGAAACAGAAGGTAGGTGACACAGACTTCATTCACGTTTACAAGTCACTATTATGGCCTAGGCATACCTGTGATGGAAACAAAGGAATTACAGACCTTTTAATATCGCCTCTGTGAGTATAAGCTGTTCCTTCATTTTGCTTCCCGTGTAACGTGATGCAAACCCAACGCTCGCTTTTGGTTGGTTTAAGCCCTGGACACACTGCCCGATGCGATCAGTTGGGCAGTGTGTTATACTTTGCGATGCGATTTCACAGGATTGGCCGATCAATTGCAAAGTTTAAACATGTTTTAATATTTTGTTATGTGATTCCCTTGCATAATAAAATATTAAACATGTTTAAACTTTGCAATATTATAAATAGGGCTTCTGTTTTTCAGGTTTAATTAATTGTATTTTTCGGTGCTTATTTTGAGCTATTTTCGATGATTTTATGTAAATCGTTTTTTTTCGGGGCTTTCGTTTTTGATATTCTGTATGAAATTAGCGTTTTCGGTTAGTTTTTCAAAATGCTTGAACGTTTTTTTTTCTGTCAAAATATGTATAATAGTAACTCGACAGTACTTGCACACTTAAGTTGTACCTTCTTTCCTTTGCTGTCTTCCACAACTAAATCCCTATGGTCACAGGCACATTCTTCTGGGGTTTTTGTGTGTAGGCATTTTTGTACATTTCGCCACAATTACATTTTAAATCCTCCGTATCTTAAATGTAATACAGCTTTAAATCCTGCTAGCAAGCCTTCATCCTGATTGTAATCTCGTTTTAAATCTCGCAAGCGGAGTCTCCAATAGGAATGTAGGAATGTGCTATCACTAAGTAGTTGGGGCTGGTTTAAAGTATTCAGAACGAATCAATGATGCCCAGCAGCACTGGGAAATGTATTTATTATTATTTTTGTAGTAGGTTTTATTTTTTAATGAGAAAAGGGTAAAGTCACCATGACTTGATTAACCATTTCCACAGTTTTTCCGGTGTTTTCCGGTGTTTATTGGTTAGGGGTTTCGCTGTCGCTTGTCACTCTCGTAATTTGCGAATGTTTTTTGAAAGTGACGACAAAAAAAAAAGTGGAATCGTCACTAGTGATGATCGTTTCTGTTTGTACTATAAAAAAAAAAAATCCCTTTTGTTAAAGTCACACACAACGTCTCTTTCTTCAAAAGAAGGGACCGCTAAACCATAGAGTTACTGCTGCTGATCAGATCAGCGCCTCTGCCTCATCGATTCATTGGCTCTGCAACGTTCTCATCCCGTGGTAGGCGACGTAAATGCAGTCAGCCATTCAGCGCCTCAGTTTCATGTTGCGCAAATATAACCTCGTATCCCTGTTACACCCGACCATTACTTCTGGAAGAATAAGTAATCAGCTTCGGCAGTGACTGTTGAAATGTAGGTTATTATAGCTGTGCTTAAAAATACTGTGTGCAGAAGATTTGTGAAACGAAAACGCATCATTAACTAAGAAAAAAAAAAGCCTACGGTAATGTTATAAAATATGTGAAATGTGTCTTTTCTATGTGTGTTTTGGGGTTTTTATAATATATTTTATATTTGTTATATATATTTGTTTAGGACGCGCGTTGCGTTGGCCTTTGGCCAGGCGCGCATTGCAGCCTCGGTCTTGCCTCTGGCTAGACCGCGTGTGTGTGGAGCCTGCTCTGCAGCCTCTATATATTAATCCACTGCGGTGTGTTCCATACCTACCGCGTGGTAGCTGTACGGCCTGCCCTTACAGTCACTAAGCACTATATAGTGTTGCTGCAGCGTCCCACAAAAAAAAATAAAATAAATAAATAAATAATCCCTTTTTTCACCATTAGGAAGACGACCACCAAACACATACTCCCTTAAGCACCTAGGTAAGTATTAATCAGCATCAGACACTGTACCAGCACTAGCGTCTCCGCTCTGCGGGTTAGCTGATGCTTAGGCGTCTTGTGCTAGCGTGTCAATGCTTGGTACTCGCACTCCGCGTGGTGTCAGCGCCTCGGCGCTTGGTGCAGCTCTTCCGCGCTTGGGGCTCGACGCTTCGGCGCTCGACGCTTTGGTGCTCGACGCTCGGTGCTCGACGCTTCGGTGCTCGTTGCTTGGTGCTCGACGCACTTTCGGCGTTCGTTGAGCCACGCTCGACGGAGATGTCGGGTTTTCATCGTTGTGTGACCTGTCAGGCAAAGCTGCCTGCCAGCAATCCGCACAATGATTGTGTGACGTGTCTGGGACCAGAGCATGCCGCATCCGCGTTGGCGGATAGGGCTTTTTGTCATCTCTGTGCTGGCTTCCAGGCATGCACCCTCCGCCAAAGGGCGAAGAAAGCAGTGGGTGGGCACTCTTCTTCCTCGGGATCATCCCACACCATTTCTGCCCCGCCGTCGTCTACGGCGACGCCGCCAGGGTGGCTACAGCTCTCCAGGAGCCCGTCCTCCCAGCTAACAGCTGGTCAGAGGTCCCCCACCAGACGCGCTCGGGAACGCAGCCCCTCCCCTCGTAGGGTACGCCCCCGTCGGGAGTCTAGGTCGCACTCCAGATCTCCTCGATGGAGAGGACGCTCTCGCTCCCCTCGTCGGGACAGGCGATACAGAGACAGGTCGGGGGTGGCGGAGCTAACCTCCAAAATGTCTCAATTTATGGAGGTTATGATGGGGCAGCAGTCCATCCTCATGTCCCTAGCAAACGTGGTGCCCCCAGTCCCAGAACAACCGACTGGGCCCATTGCTAGCCAGCCAGTGGCCCCTCCACAACCTGCACTGGTCGTCGCCCTTCCAGTGCAACCTCAAAGGGAGTGGGATATCGATGCAGTTTCCAGAGACGCATCTGACATCCTAGAAGGGGAGAGTATAGAGGCTGAGGTAGCCTCCCAGCACTCTGAGCAGGACATCGAGCTCCAGGTGCTGGATACCGATGACCCGACGTTGTCTGTGGTGGAGAGAGCAACCCGCCACTTGGGCATCGAGTGGCCTATGGCGGAACTACCACGGCGATCCTTGTTTGAGTCGCCTTCAGCCCGGCCTCATCAGTCCAGGATGCTCCCGGCATTCCCAGACTTTATTAAGGAGGTGCAGTCCACCTGGGGGGCTCCAGCCTCTGCCCTGCGACTTCTCGCAAGGCCTCGGCCTTTAACATGCAAGGGGCAAGTGAAGCTGGGTTTGCGTCCTTTCCACCGGTGGACGCTGCGTTCGTCGCTTTGGTGAAGACGCCAACATTATCGGGGCTGACAAAAGATCCTGCATGCCCCAATAAGCAATGCAGGACCACAGAGGTACACCCGAAAAAGGGGTACGCTGCGGCCACAGAGGCGGTCAAACTGTCAAATGTGGCCAGCTTGCTGACAGTCTACCAAGCGGCACTCATTAGAGACCTGCCTGAGTGCCCTTCTGCGGTCCTCAGAAGCGAGTTGGGAACGGTCAGTCAGCTGCTGGTGAAGCTGGCCCAGCTTAACGTGCGGGCTCAAGGCAGGAGCATTGCGTCTCTGGTGGTGGCCAGAAAGCAGCTCTGGCCCTCGAAAACGAGAGTGCAGGGACCTGACAAGGCCCCGTTGCTGGATGCCCCAATTACACCGGGACACACATTTGGTCCGACGGTGGAGGAGATGCTGCAACGCTCCGCCATGGCGCGGGAGGCGTCGCAGCAAATGGCGAAAATGTGGCCAAATAAGCCGTTCCAGCCGAAGCGGCCTCAGGAACATCAGTGGTGCAGGACACCGCCACAGCAGCAGGCACAACCACGGGGTAGTAAGACCTCCCCTTCAGGTCCATCAGCGCCTCGGGGCTCTGGCCAGGCCCTTCGCAAACAAGCGCAGTCAAGACAGCCCTGAAAACTCCAGGCAGCTGTTAACCCACCCCTACATTGTCCCACAGCTCCAGTTCTGGCAACAATGCACCAACTATATTCACCAGGTACACCCTTCAGTTCCAGTTAAAACCTCCCCCCTTCCGGGGAGTGGTGGTAACTGCAGTGAAAGACTCAGTTCTGAATGTGAAAATACAGGCATAGCTCAGGAAGCGTGCCATTCAACAAGTAGACCCTGCTCTGATCGACCAGGGGTTCTATTCCAAATACTTCCTGGTGCCCAAAAAGGACGGCGGGCTCCACCCTATTTTAGATCTGCGAGTACTGAACAAATACCTGTGGATCTTAGCTTTCAGGATGCTTACGCACAGGCACATCATCCAGTCAGTCCGACACGGCGACTGGTTCACCACCATGGACCTGACAGATGCATACTTTCACGTTCCCATCTGCCCAGGTCACAGGAAGTATCTGCGTTTCGCATTTCAGAGCAGGGTATACGAGTTTTGTGTCCTTCCATTCGGCCTGTCACTAGCTCCTCGAACCTTTTCGAAATGTATGGATGCCATTCTAGCTCCCTTGCGGGCTCAAGGCGTCCGACTGCTGAACTATCTGGACGACTGGCTCGTCTGCGCGCAGTCGAAGGAGCAGTTGGCACAGCATACAGTGATGGTTACAGACCATCTTCAGCGGCTAGGTCTGAAGGTCAATTCAGAAAAGAGCCGCCTCATGCCGAGCCAACAGACCGAATTCTTGGGTCTGCATCTGGTCTCAGTGTGCATGGAAGCGACCCTGTCGACACAAAGAGTTGCCTCGATGGAACGGTTTCTCTCCCTATTCAGGTTGAGAGAAACAGTCAGCATGGAGCTGTGTTAGCGCATGCTGGGGTTGATGGCTGCCGCCTTGCAAGCCCTTCCCTTGGGCTTATTATACCAGAGACCTCTGCAGGCCTGGTTCAATGCCTTCGCGTTGCATCCACGGAGAGACAAACACCGCAGGTTGATGGTATCCCGAACCTGCTGGGAAGCGCTGCGCTGGTGGAAAGTTCCGTCGAACATCCGCCAGGGTGTACGCTTGGGTCCCATCTTCCGAAGGGAGGTTATCACGACCAACGCTTCCAACCAAGGTTGGGGAGCAGTCTGGAACGGCTCAGGGACCCGCGGAGTGTGGTCAGGACCATGGAGGTCAGCCCACATCAATGCTCTGGAACTCTGGGCGGTGGACCTCGCCCTTCGGCACTTCTTGCCAGTGCTTCTAGGCAAGCACATGTTAGTGCGGTCAGACAACACCACGGTTGTGGCGTATATCAACCGCCAGGGCGGCCTACGATGCCCTTGCCTTCACCGGATGGTAACACGGATGTTGCTATGGGCACAACCGCATTTGACCTCTCTGCGTGCGGTTCACCTACCGGGCAGAGTCAATTATGCAGCGGATCTCCTATCCAGAGGAGGTCCTGTTGCGGGGGAATGGCGTCTCCACCCTCAGGTGGTAGAGCTTCTCGAGAGACCACGCACTGCTCCCTATGGTTCTCGGTGAGGGACCTCGACAGCCCCCTAGGAGTCGATGCACTGGCTCACGAATGGCCACCAGGGCTCCTATATGCGTTTCCGCCGATTCCGATGCTCCCCGCCTTCTTAGAGAAGGTCAGGGTAGAGCAAGCGACAGTGATCCTGATTGCTCCTCGGTGGCCTCGGAGGATATGGTTTCCGAGCCTGGTGCAGTTGCTGCACGGTCACCCGAGGGAGCTTCCCCTGCGAGCGGCCCTATTGTCCCAGGCCCAAGGAGGGCTTTGGCACCCGAACCCCAAGCTCATGCAGCTATGGGCTTGGCCCCTGAACGGGAACGCCTGTCAGCCTTAGGGCTCTCGATGGCGGTGATTTCGACCATTCAGAGTGCTAGAGCGCCCTCTACTAGGTCGCAGTACACGTACAAGTGGCAGTTGTTTCAAGATTGGTGTCTGGCGGAGGGCCATGACCCAATATCCTGCCCTATGGCAGTGATATTACAGTTTCTACAGAAACTGTTAGATGAAGGGAAATCTCCCTCTACACTTAGTGTATTTAGCCGCCATATCGGCATGCCATATACACATTGACGGTTTATCACCAGGTTGCCATTTTCTGACATCACAGTTCCTGAAAGGCGCAAGACGTTTGCGGCCTCCAAGGATGACCAGTTTACCGTCATGGAGCCTTGACGTGGTGTTAGAAGCCCTTACCAAGGCACCGTCGAGCCTCTCCACAGCATGGATATGAAGCTCGTGTCTATAAAAACTGCGTTTTTGCTGTCGGTGGTATCAGCCAAACACGTGAGCGAGTTACATGCACTGTCAGTTTATTCATCATGTACTCGTTTCGTAGGAGACGGTTCTAAGGTCTCCATGCACCCAAATCCAGCCTTTTTACCCAAGGTCATATCCCCGTTTCATATGAACCAACCAGTCGAGTTGATGGCGTTCCATCCTCCTCCTTTTTCTTCCCCAGAGGAAGAACGGTTACACATGCTCTGCCCCATGTGGGCATTGAGATGTTATATTGACCGTACAACGACTGTGATGCAAACGGAACAGTTGTTCATATGCCATGGTTCTAGGACTTTGGGTCAGCCGTTGTCTAAACAACGCCTTTCCCATTGGATAGTGGATGCTATTAAATTAGCTTATGAATCTGCAGGCCTTCCGCCACCAGGGCAGTTGAAGGCGCATTCCACTAGGGGTATGGCGACATCCTGGGCCCTCTTTAGAGGGGTGCCGGTGTCTGACATTTGCGCGGCAGCCAGTTGGGCTACACCGCATACTTTCATGAGGTTTTACCGGTTGAACGTACTGGATTCCTCTGCTCCACTATTTGGAGCATCATATAGAGTGGTTGACAATATGGTGTTCACTATTCCACCTTAGGACAGGTGTCATTGCGAGCATAGACGCTGAGGCGCAGCTCTGCATATGCATAGATGTATTACCTACGCAGTTGTGTTATGACGTAAGTCTGTCCTACTGCCGAGAATCCTCCCTCGCGACGGCTTGGGTACACTGTTCCCATACCTTGATGGTTATTTTCGACTTGAAAGGGAACGATAGGTTGTGGATGCAACCCCGGTTCCCTGAAAGAGAAAATAACCATCAAGCCGCGAGGTCACTCTGGAAGCCTTCACGGCCTGAAGAGCAAAAGAGGAAGAGAGTCTTCCTCTATAAAGCTCAGCCAATCACTACTGCCTGACGGCAATGTCCCATACCTTGATGGTTATTTTCTCTTTCAGGGAACCGGGGTTGCATCCGCAACCTATCGTTATCATATTATCAACAACACCAACGTGTGTTGTAAAAATAAAGCAACAATTGTTTTGAAAACTGTCCAAAATATTTACTTGGTGGCTAAGAATGAAAAATGTCAAGATAAAAATGCCATTTTTTATATGGAAATTGTCAAAATAAAAGAGGAAGCTGGAAGAATGTGCCAGTCAGGACAACGGCATTTAAATACTACTACTATTAAACTATATCTGTTGGTAATGTGGTTTCTTCTAGCAGTTTTCAAACTGGGGTACACGTACCCCTGGGGGTACTCGAGAATAATTCTGAAATGGCAGACAACGCATTTTATTTAGTACCACTTGCCAATCTATTGCAAACTTTTGTCATGTAATCAACGTTTAATCGCTAACACCAGACTGATGTGCTGTGACAGAGCGTTCAGTGCACACACGGCTAATGTACATACTAAATATGTACATTTTAAATAAGCCCTGTTGTTTAAATGTAATATAAACAGTTGGGCGGTTACTGCAGTCTGTCTGGGATACAAAAAAAGACATTTTAAAAAACTAAACGCCTACTCATTTTATTTCCTGTGTGCGTTCATGCCTGCAAGTCGATATTTATTTGTTTCAATGACCCGATTAAAGTTTATTGTAACTTAAGTACTATTGGTTCATTTCAAAATGCAGAATGTATGGCCAATCAGAAACCGCAGTATTGTTATGCGGTCTAGTTTGACATGCCGTTACGTCTGGTGTGAGAGTAGTAAGCGTTTTTAGCTTTCAATTCAGTGAAAAAATGTGGATTGTTTGCTCAATACTAGTACATTACTAGCAAAGGGCGATCATGACGAAATACCATCAAAGATTAAAAACGCCAAAAATGTCTTGCGACTAAAGCTCTCTCCAATTTCCCTGCCATCATCAGTGATTTGTGTGGTAACAAGCAGGGACATCCATCACACTGATAACTAGGTAAGCGTTTTATTATTCTTTTTTAATTAGCATCAGTACTGTACGTTTTAGTCACCAATAATTTAAAAATGCCAGTAATATGTTTTCGTATTGAGGTCAGCTGTAGAGATGTGCGGATAGTGAACTTTTCTTTGCCTTCTTTTCTATAACTTTATCATCAGTATAAATACATGATTGCGGTAAACTTGTGCGCGCGAATTAAAAAACAAAACTGTTAGCCAATACTGTAAAATGTCGCAGAAGAAAATCCACTCGAACAACAAGTTGTAGAAAATGAAGACTTGGATTCGGAACACCAGAAAAAAAAAGAACAAACAAAGCTCACAAGCGTCAGATAACAGAAAAAGAAAACAAGCAGCAAAGTTTCAGCCTTATTGGAAAACTCTGTTTCCATGGGTTGTATATAATATTCTAACACTGTGTTTTTTTTCTTTTTATTGTAAAAAGACATACATGGTATAAGTAATTCATAATGCATTCTGTGTCTGTGTAGCTTTTCAGGGCAAATAAATCTGGTTCTTGAGTTTTAATGTTCTAAAACTTTACAGCTGTAAATTACCAATTTATTTAAACTGTAGAGCATTATTAAAATGGTTTAATTAAATAATTGTTTTGGTCAATACAGTAATTTAAGGTATAAAATAAAAACAGGACTTAACACCCTTGAAGACTTGAGCTGTGTGCCAGTAGTGACTACTGAATATCTGGAGTGACTAATGTTTTTAGAAAGTATTAGTCACTAGTGACTACAAAAATCTAGAACCCAGGGGAAACCCTGTTATTGGCTATCCATTGATTTCATTTTTTTTGTATCGGGGGTGTTTTATCAGGTTTTAGCGGTTAAAACCGAAAATCAGAAGCCATAATTATAAACTATTTATGTATCTGCTTTGCTTGTTTTGTTTTCTCACAATTTACAGGATCAGAACCACTGTTTATTTTTTGTTATCAAAAAAAGATATTCATAATATAGTGTAAAATTACTTTGTCCAGAACTGTCGACAGATAAATACACGTAAAAACAATTAAAATTGCACTGATACAGTTCTTAAATTGGTGACTAATAAAAAAAATAACTGAGCGTTTGTGTAATTCATAAATTTATTAGCTGCAGAGTGATTGAAGTTCTGCGCTGGAGATGACCTCATAATCGAATAGAAAAAAAACATGATAAAAATAGCCAAAAAATAACCAAACCACCAAAGACATTTACCCAATAGATGCTTTCAAAAGCCACATTTGGCTGGAAAACTGCCAGTTTGGCACCACTGATCAAGGGGAGTAGCCCAAAAATACAAAGTTCAAAGTACAAATAAAACATGTATTTGTATAAGCAGCAGTGTGAAGTAGTGGTTAGGGCTCTGGACTCTTGACCAGAGGGTCGTGGGTTCAATCCCAGGTGGGGGAAACTGCTGCTGTACCCTTGAGCAAGGTACTTTACCTAGATTGCTCCAGTAAAAACCCAACTGTATAAATGGGTAATTGTATGTAAAAATAATGTGATATCCTGTAACAATTGTAAGTCGCCCTGGATAAGGGTGTCTGCTAAGAAATAAATAATAATAATAATTTGTTTTAGAAAAATCTATATTTTAATTGGCGTAGTGGTACTTTAAGATGCAGGATTACACCACTGTATGTAAGGTTGGTGGCACCGCCAGCATATTTGACTTCAGTCTTGCATAAACAACATACCGCAATGTTTGATGCTATACAGCCATCCGTTTTAGATTTTTTTTATTAGTAAATGATTCCACACATAGGACTTTGCTTTGCAGAATTTAAGCAGCTCAAAATCTCTGTGTGTGCTTCTGCCATATTTTCTTTTGTGTTAGCACTGCTCGCATTACGAGTTCTCATGGGAAGTGATTCTCGCGAGATAATAGCCGACATTTTCCAGTAGATGTCTCCCTGAATCAGTTTAACGAAAAGTACCAGTACTGTTGTTCAAATACCAGTTATTGTATTGCCTGATGAATATCTCAAAATACCAGTATAAATTGTATTATTGCCCACCCCTGATTTAATATTTTATATACATATATAGTGTATATGTGTGTGTGTGTCTATATATATATACAGTACTGTGCAAAAGTTTTAGGCAGGTGTGAAAAAATGCTGTAAAGTAAGAATGCTTTCAAAAATAGACATGTTAATAGTTTATATTTATCAATTAACAAAATGCAAAGTGAGTGAACAGAAGAAAAATCTACATCAAATCAATATTTGGTGTGACCACCCTTTGCCTTCAAAACAGCATCCATTCTTCTAGGTACACTTGCACACAGTTTTTGAAGGAACTCGGCAGGTAGGTTGGCCCAAACATCTTGGAGAACTAACCACAGTTTTTCTGTGGATTTAGGCAGCCTCAGTTGCTTCTCTCTCTTCATGTAATACCAGACAGACTCGATGATGTTGATATCAGGGCTCTGTGGGGGCCATACCATCACTTCCAGGACTCCTTGTTCTTCTTTACGTTGAAGATAGTTCTTAATGACTTTCGCTGTATGTTTGGGGTCGTTGTCATGCTGCAGAATAAATTTGGGTCCAATCAGATGCCTCCCTGATGGTATTGCATGATGGATAAGTATCTGCCTGTACTTCTCAGCATTGAGGAGACCATTAATTCTGACCAAATCCCCAACTCCATTTGCAGAAATGCAGCCCCAAACTTGCAAGGAACCTCCACCATGCTTCACTGTTGCCTGCAGACACTCATTCGTGTACCGCTCTCCAGCCCTTCGGCGAGCAAACTGCCTTCTGCTACAGCCAAATATTTCAAATTTTGACTCATCAGTCCAGAGCACCTGCTGCCATTTTTCTGCACCCCAGTTCCTGTGTTTTCGTGCACAGTTGAGTCGCTTGGCCTTGTTTCCACGTCGGAGGTATGGCTTTTTGGCCGCAAGTCTTCCATGAAGGCCACTTCTGACCAGACTTCTCCGGACAGTAGATGGGTGTACCAGGGTCCCACTGTTTTCTGCCAATTCTGAGCTGATGGCACTGCTGGACATCTTCCGATTGCGAAGGGAAGTAAGCATGATGTGTCTTTCATCTGCTGCAGTAAGTTTCCTTGGCCGACCACTGCGTCTATGGTCCTCAATGTTGCCCGTTTCTTTGTGCTTCTTCAAAAGAGCTTGGACAGCACATCTGGAAACCCCTGTCTGCCTTGAAATTTCTGCCTGGGAGAGACCTTGCTGATGCAGTATAACTACCTTGTGTCTTGTTGCTGTGCTCAGTCTTGCCATGGTGTATGACTTTTGACAGTAAACTGTCTTCATCAACCTCACCTTGTTAGCTGAGTTTGGCTGTTCCTCACCCAGTTTTATTCCTCACACAGCTGTTTCTGTTTCAGTTAATGATTGTGTTTCAACCTACTGTAACACGGCAGGGAGGGGGTTAAAATCTTCCCTGCCAAAAACATGTGCGAATGCACGTTTTGTTTAAATTAATTGTTTTATTTGTTTAATTATCACCCGCACCTGGTAGTTTTTCTCAATTAGTACCAGGTGCAGGGGTATTTAAGATGTGCAGTCAGTCTGCACGGGACTGCTGAGTAGAAGGAGGCAGAAGGTGCGCTCTGCTTCCGAGCAGTCAAAGTGCTGTGTTAAACTTGTGTGGTTTCCAGTGTTTTTATGACAGGTAAACGGCTTAGCCGTCCTGCGAGCTAGTCAGGGACCTGCGTAAAATGTTTAGTTAGTGCTCAAAACGGAGCTAGGTGTTTTGTTTCGTTTTGTTTATTTATTTTTGTGTATATTAAAAGTAGCGCATAAGCGCTTGAAAATCCATTTCTTGTGTCCTGGGTCCTGCTTTTAAAGGGTCAACGAACCAGAGTGAGTGCCGCTCTGTTACATATGGTGGCAGCGAGTTTGGGCGCCCCTACGACCCAGAGAAAAATGGAAAGCATTGAAGAGTTGATCGCAAGGATCAACCGGAACACGGCTGCTCAGTTAGAGCAGACTGAGAGATGGGAGAGAGAGCTGGGGTTGGCCCCGTTGGAAGCAAGGGAGCGGGAGCCAACAGAGCTGGAGCTGCTGCTCCAAAAATGGGAGCAGGCAAGGGAGGCACCGCTGTCTGCAGTCCCGGCGAGAGAAGCCCCACGGTCTCCTGCACCAGAGGACGTGGTGCTGTGTCCTGAGCAGGAGGAGTCCTTCCTGGAGCCAGAGGAAGGACAGCCGAGGGAGCAGGAGGTACCGCCGCCGGTTTCAGACAAGGGGGAGGAGGTGAGGAGCCCACCTCCACCACAACCCCGAACAACACCCCTGCGATCCAGTCCGGCGCTGCTGCAGGTGATCCCGTGCCCCTTGCTCCTGGACACCCTGCCGGTCTGCCGGGACATCCCTGCGTTAGACCTGGAGCCCAGGAGTGTGCACCACCGGCCACAGCTCTACCCCTGGTTCCCTTCTCCGCTCTCCCCGAACACCCAGACGTCGCTTGGCTGCTGCCAGGCGTCGCTGGTGCTCCCCCTGTTCTCTGCTTCGCACCCCTTGGGTGATCGGACATCGCTGCGCCGGGCCCCAGGTGAAGACCTCTTCTCGCTGCTGCATCCTCCGGTTCCCCAGCCGTCGCTTCACTCACCCCTGTCATCCTAGTGGGCTCCCGTGTCGCCGGTTTGTGGTCCCACCTTGGAAGTGCCGGAGGGACTGACCCACCCGCAAGCCCGCCCGTGGATAAGGACGAAAATTAAAATTGGTGGACTTGAGGGTGGGTGGTTGTGTTTTAGGGGTGGAGGTGGCCTTGGAACGGCCGATCAGTGCTGCACACTTAAGGGGGAGGATGTGTAACACGGCAGGGAGGGGGTTAAAATCTTCCCTGCCAAAAACATGTGCGAATGCACGTTTTGTTTAAATTCATTTTTATTTGTTTAATTATCACCTGCACCTGGTAGTTATTATCAATTAGTACCAGGTGCAGGGGTATTTAAGATGTGCAGTCAGTCTGCACAGGACTGCTGAGTAGAAGGAGGCAGAAGGTGCGCTCTGCTTCCGAGCAGTCAAAGTGCTGTGTTAAACTTGTGTGGTTTCCAGTGTTTTTATGACAGGTAAACGGCTTAGCCGTTCTGCGAGTTAGTCAGGGACCTGCGTAAAATGTTTAGTTAGTGCTCAAAATGGAGCTAGGCGTTTTGTTTCGTTTTGTTTATTTATTTTTGTGTATATTAAAATTAGCGCGTAAGCGCTTGAAAATCAATTTCTTGTGTCCTGTGTCCTGCTTTTAAAGGGGCAACGAACCAGAGTGAGTGCCGCTCTGTTACACTGCATATTGAATTGATGATCATTAGCACCTGTTTGGTATAATTGTTTAATCATACACCCTACTATATGCTTACAAAATCCCTGACTTTGTGCAAGTGTACCTAGAAGAATTGATGCTGTTTTGAAGGCAAAGGGTGCTCACACCAAATATGGATTTGATTTAGATTTTTCTTCTGTTCACTCACTTTGCATTTAGTTAATTGATAAATATAATCTATTAAGATGTCTATTTTTGAAAGCATTCTTACTTTACAGCATTTTTTCACACCTACCTAAAACTTTTGCACAGTATTGTATGTATATATATATATACATACAGTGCCTTGCAAAAGTATTCAGACCCCAGACCAATTCTCTCATATTACTGAATTACAAATGGTACATTGAAATGTTGTTCTGTTTGATATTTTATTTTAAAACACTGAATCAATTCAACTCAAAATCAATTATTGTAAGGTGACCTTGGTTTTATGTTGGGAAATATTTTTAAGAAATAAAAAAACTGAAATATCTTGCTTGTATAATTATTCAACCCCCACCCATTAATATTTGGTAGAGCCACCTTTTGCTGCAATAACAGCTTTAAGTCTTTTGGGGTAAGTATTTACCAGCTTTGCACACAGTGTCGGAGGGATTTTGGCCCATTCTTCTTGGCAGATTTGCCCCAGGTTGTTCAGGTTGGTTGGACGACGCTTGTGGACTGCAATTTTCAAATAGCGCCACAGATTCTCAATGGGGTTGAGATCAGGACTTTGACTGGGCCACTGTAGGACATTCACCTTTTTGTTCTTGAGCCACTCCAATGTTGCTTTTGCCTTGTGCTTGGGATCATTGTCCTGCTGAAAGGTGAATTTCCTCCCAAGCTTCAGATTTTTAGCGGACTGAAGCAGGTTCTCTTGCAGTATTTCCCTGTATTTTGCTCCATCCATTCTTCCTTCAATTTTAACAAGATGCCCCATCCATTCTTCCTTCAATTTTAACAAGATGCCCAGTCCCTGCTGATGGGAAGCATCCCCACAGCATGATGCTGCCACCACCATACTTCACTGTAGGGATGGTGTGTCTTGAGGCATGGGCAGCGCTTTGAGTTTTGGCCAAAAAGCTCTATCTTGGGCTCATCTGACCACAAAACCTTTTCCCACATCGCAGCTGGGTCACTCTCATGCTTTCTGGCAAACTCCAGACGTGCTTTCAGATGGTACTTTTAGAGTAACGGCTTCTTTCTTGCCACCCTCCCATACAGGCCAGTGTTATGCAGAGCTCTTGATATGGTTGACTGGTGCAGCAGTACTCCACTCCCAGCCACTGAACTCCTTCAAAGTGATTGTTGGCCTCTCTGTGTCTTCTCTCACAAGTCTCCTTGTTTGAGCGCTGAGTTTTGAGGGACAGCCTTTTCTTGGCAGTGCCTGGGTGGTGTGATGCAGCTTCCACTTCCGGATTATTGCTCCAACTGTGCTCACTGGGATATCCAAACACTTGGATATTATTTTGTACCCTTTCTCTAATCTGTGCATTTGTATTACTTTATCTCTAACTTCTGTAGAATGCTCTTTGGTCTTCATTTAATCTTCATTTAAAACAGTGGGGTTTTTATCCAGAAAATGTGACATTAACTTTAATGGTTCACAGGTGGAGGCCAATGGTAAGGTAATTGTGTCCTCGTTAGGGCAATTTCTTTCATCGGTGTAAACTGGGAGCTTCCACAGCACAGGGGTTGAATACTTATGCAAGCAAGATATTTCAGTTTTTTATGTTTCTTAAAAATATTTCCCAACATAAAACCAATGTCACCTTACAATAATTGATTTTGAGTTTCAGTGTTTTAAAATAAAATATCAAACAGAACGAAATTTCAATGTACCATTTGTAATTCAGTAATATGAGAGAATTGGTCAGGGGTCTGAATACTTTTGCAAGGCACTGTGTATAATATATATATATATATATATATATATATATATATATATATATATATATATATATATATATACACACACACGTGCTCAAATTTGTTGGTACCCTTACCGCTCATTGAAATAATGCTTCATTCCTCCTTAAAAGTGATGAAATTAAAAGCTATTTTATCATGTATACTTGCATGCCTTTGGTATGTCATAGAATAAAGCAAAGAAGCTGTGAAAAGAGATGAATTATTGCTTATTCTACAAAGATATTCTAAAATGGCCTGGACACATTTGTTGGTACCCCTTAGAAAAGATAATAAATAACTGGATTATAGTGATATTTCAAACTAATTAGTTTATTTAATTAGTATCACACATGTCTCCAATCTTGTAATCAGTCATTCAGCCTATTTAAATGGAGAAAAGTCACTGTGCTGTTTGGTATCATTGTGTGCACCACACTGAACATGGACCAGAGAAAGCAAAGGAGAGAGTTGTCTGAGGAGATCAGAAAGAAAATAATAGACAAGCATGGTAAAGGTAAAGGCTACAAGACCATCTCCAAGCAGCTTGATGTTCCTGTGACAACAGCTGCAACTGTTATTAAGAAGTATAAGGTCCATGAAACTGTAGCCAACCTCCCTGGGCGCGGCCGCAAGAGGAAAATCGACCCCAGATTGAACAGAAGGATAGTGCGAATGGTAGAAAAACAACCAAGGATAACTGCCAAAGAGATACAAGCTGAACTCCAAGGTGAAGGTACGTCGGTTTCTGATCGCACCATCCGTCGCTTTTTGAGCGAAAGTGGGCTCCATGGAAGAAGACCCAGGAGGACTCCACTTTTGAAAGAAAAACATAAAAAAGCCAGACTGGAATTTGCTAAAATGCATATTGACAAGCCACAATCCTTCTGGGAGAATGTCCTTTGGACAGATGAGTCAAAACTGGAGCTTTTTGGCAAGTCAGCTCTATGTTCACAGATGAAAAAATGAAGCTTTCAAAGAAAAGAACACCATACCTACAGTGAAACATGTAGGAGGCTCGGTTATGTTTTGGGGCTGCTTTGCTGCGCCTGGCACAGGGTGCCTTGAATCTGTGCAGGGCACAATGAAATCTCAAGACTATCAAGGCATTCTGGAGCGAAACGTACTGCCCAGTGTCAGAAAGCTCTGTCTCAGTCGCAGGTCATGGGTCCTCCAACAGGATGATGACCCAAAACACACAGCTAAAAGCACCCAAGAATGGATAAGAACAAAACATTGGACTATTCTGAAGTGGCCTTCTATGAGTCCTGATCTGAATCCTATTGAACATCTATGGAAAGAGCTGAAACTTGCAGTCTGGAGAAGGCACCCATCAAACCTGAGACAGCTGGAGCAGTTTGCTCAGGAAGAGTGGGCCAAACTACCTGTTAACAGGTGCAGAGAGCTACAGAAAACGTTTGATTGCAGTGATCGCCTCTCAAGGTTGTGCAACAAATTATTAGGTTTGCGGTCCCATCGTTTTTGTCCATGCAATTTTCATTTGTTTTATTATTTACAATATTATGTTGAATAAAAAATCAAAAGCAAAGTCTGATTTCTATTAAATATGGAATAAACAATGGTGGATGCCAATTACTTTTGTCAGTTTTAAGTTATTTCAGAGAAAATTGTGCATTCTTCGTTTTTTGTGGAGGGGTACCAACAAATTTGAGCACGTCTGTATATATATATGTATATATATATATAGGGCTTGAATTTCAGTGCTGGAATCGTGCATTTTCCAAGTTGCTCCCGGATACCTCCAACTTTCAGTGCGGGAAAATCCTGCAGAGATATTTTAAGACACCAAGCTACTGTATTTTTCACCCAATTTAGATGCCTGAAACACTACAGCAATCTCTAAGGAAGGGTGTCCGTGACAAAAGCACTATAAGCCGATTTTGAGTAGTTCTGGTTAAAATAAGTGCAGGATATTTTAAGTGCCTCCAGACTTTATTCTTTCGTACGTGATTCTCGGCCGCTATCTTGAAGGATTATAGAAACTCAGTATACTGCAGTAAGTAAACAGTTTTGAAAAAAAGACTATATTAAGTCTATCTAGGTGTTTTGCAAGTGGTGACTTTCGCTTTAATTCAGCCCCGTCCATTTTGGGGCGCTAGCGCACCAAAGGTTACACACATATTACTCAAGCACCATAAATGCCACCTACCTTGTTTTAAAAGTACAGACTCTGGGCTTTCCAAAGACGTATTCAGTGTGTGTATGCGGTACTCCTAACCGGAACTACAATCGCTTGAAGTTAAGAATCGTGACAGTTCACAGCTTAGGTTTCATTTTTAGTCTATTGCTCCGTGCGACAGAGATCGAATGGTGCTTGGTGTTAGATCTCCCTCTCGACCTGTGAGGGCACTGTGTAACTGGAACACCTTAAGTAAATGGCACGACAATTTATTCCGTAGGGTAGGTGGAAGTTGGTCATTTAGGAAAGGGGCACAGCTATGGTATCCAAACTCAATGACCCGGACGTTAAACGGTGTGGCATCTGAGGATTGGAGGAGCGGATGCACTCGTTAAACTAGGGGTCATGAGCGAGGATATAAATAGGGGTCATAGGTGACGTGATCTGTTCCTTGGTAAATGGTTAGAGACAACCTACAAGGAACCTGTGTTACCGTCCTGTAAACCGTGAGTTTTGTTTTGTCTGTTAGTGTTTGTTATAACTGTCTGTTTGTTTTAAACTAGACTTCCTATAACACGATCCGGAGCTGTAGCAGAAGCCAGCATAAACCCGGACATCACTTTCACCCCTGCATTTCACAGAGAATTGTAATACACCACTTGCACTTATTTCACTATCACTAAGAACTGTGTTTGTGTTTTGTGTTTAGTGTTGGTGTGTAAAACTGGACTTTTTGGTTGCGGGTCAAACCCGGGGATTTACAAATACCGAGTGATACACGCCGCTGTATCACTCCATCATTATTATTTACAGGCGTTTGCATTAAGGCTCTGGACATTGTAATTTATCAATAAACACAGTTGCACCTGTTAGTAATTGTCCGTGTGATTCGTACCTGCACTGCACCCACCTGTATCCACTCACCACTTTGCCACACTCCGTCATTGTAGCAGCTATACTGAAAGGGGCGGTATTGTTGGAAAGCTTAGAAGATCAGTTCCCCCTCCCCTCCCTCCCCAGTAGTTAAACATACATACATGAAAACAGTGAAAAACAGGTGGAAGTAGGGCTGAGAATTAAAAAAAAGAAATGGAATGCTGGTTTAAAAGAAAAGCACCTTTTTCTTCTGCTCCATGCAGGTCGGGCAATGGGAAAAGCATTGGAGAGTGCCTCCTGAAAGCAGATTATTTTAAAGCAACACGTGTGAATGATGATGCAGTAAAATATATTGTTTTTTTATGTGCAAAAGTGTCTTTTCTTTAGCCATTCCCCCCTAAAATTTTGGAATCTCCCCCCCCCCCCCCCCCCCCCCACTATTGGCTGCAAATGAAATTCAAGCCCTGATTTTATATATATTATATATAGTATATGACACACAGTGATCGAAATGGAAATTTAGAAGTCCCGTTATGAAACCTATTAGCCCTGCAGCCCTTGTTAACTACTGACTTTTGAAATAATTCCAGGCGTATTGACTCCCCAAAGTTCAAATAACAAGTTGTTTATTTACCGTCTTCCAATGGAATCAACGAGTGGAAATTCCTAAGTCACACATGCAGACACCCACACACAAACAGAACATGCAGTCCAGTGGCCATGCCCCCCCTGCTCACGCTGCAGTTCTGACCTGAGAGCGCTCAGTTGTCAGACTTGTGCTCACCGTTAAAATAACTTGTCTTTAACTCAGGATTTGCATATCACAGTGTAGTAGAAATGAGTAATGTTGGAGAAACATGCACTTTAAGAAATTATAGTTTAAAAGATTAACTATTTCTGTGTCCGTCCCTTATATAAGTGGGGAAATGCTCAACTGCCCAAATTAAAAGTGGGTAAACGTCTTTTTACCTGTGTATACCCTCGACTACACCACTGGTGTTCTGAGAAATTCTAGTATGGCATACCGTAGTATACCAGCCCATTTCGACCACTGTGTGTGTGTTTGTGTGTGTCATATATACACACAGTGGTTTGCAAAAGTATTCACCCCCCTACCAATAATGTCACATTTTGTTGAACAAATAATGTATGCACAGTTTTTCAAACAAGCTTTTTTTATTCAAAGCTGTAGTGGTTAAACTGAACACTGTTATATGACGAGGAGGTTAAATGTCAGCAAAACTTGCAAAGAAAATGTACTAAATGAAATTTACTGGTTGCATAAATATTCACAAAACCTTTTTCCACATGTCTGCAGTACCATCTACATGCTTTTTTGCAAACTCCATACGGGCTTTAAGATGAGGCTTTTTGAGTAATGGCTTCTTTTTTGCCACCTGTCCGTACAGGCCAGCTTTGTGTGGAGACCTGCTTATTGTTGATGTGTGAACACTGATTCCCATTTCAGACACAGAACTTTGCAGATCTCTCAAGGTCATTGTTGGCTTCAGTTTGGGAGGGCAACCTGATCTGGGTAGTGTCTGTCTTCCACTTTTTAATAATGGACTTCACTGTGCTGAGAGGGATAATCAGCGCCTTTGAAATTTGCTTGTAGCCTTCTCCTGCTATTTGCCATAACCAACTTCACTACATTGTAAAATAGTGAACAACTGCAATGGAAATGTCAGCAGGTTGTACAACAATATAAAGTTTTGGGATTTTTATTTTTTTTGGTGGTTCAGTATCTTCAGAGACATCCATATTTTCAAGTTGCAGCTTTGTAACTGTAAAGATGGCTGCCAGTACTGCAAATTCTGTGAGGCAGCACAGTGATTTCTAATATGTGATAAGGCTCGAACTGTCCGTATCCATCCAGTATGGACAGCTGGAACCTTGCTTGACCAATCACAGTGCTTGTTTCACGCTCCATTGCCAGCCCTGGATTTTACTTACACATATAAAATAGCGTCACCACCTACACTCTAATTGTTCAGTAAACACATTTATATAGTTATTATAATACAGATGCATAAAGGACTAGATTTATATAGAACAAAAACATAATTCCCTACTTTTTACTTTTAATTTCTACCTAAATGTATATTCAAAGTATCAAGGTTTTATGCTTCTGTTAAAAAACTAAATATTCCTGCATAAGTACAATGTAAGTGTATATCTCTAGCTAATATGCAGCATAGAAAAATTGTTAAACCGAGTATATGTATTATGAACAGGTTGTTTCCACAATTCATAATGAAATAAGTATGTTAAATCATGGGTATATATGTTATTTTAAACATACTCATTGTGGTAAATCCTTCTAGATATTAAAAAAAAAAAAAAAAAAAAAAAATCTCCAAAAATGTGTATTTGCCTTGCCCATGGTCTTTGTGTGTCAATATTTAGTGGGAAAAATCCACATTTGTTGCTGTACAATAATTTCACTAATAAAATATGTAAAACCCTTGCAATAACTATTATTATGTTTTACAGGTGACCTGGACGATGTGAACACATTGGAGCAAATGATGTTGGAGTATGCAGCAATAGACCGCGAAGTAAACCACTTCATACAAGCTGTCGAACAAGTGACACACCAGGTACATACTGTATAACAAACTCTGTTACTAACTGCAAAAGATCCCCACACAAACAAGCTTTCAATAACAACTGCCTTTAATCCCTTTACAGCCAATTAGATGTTATCCCACAGCCAAGAATTTTATGACCGTTTTTACCACACTGTCTTTAAGAACATAAGAACGTTTACAAACGAGAAGAGGCCATTCGGCCCATCTTGCTCGTTTGCTTGTTAGTAACTTATTGATCCCAGAATCTCATCAAGCAGCTTCTTGAAGGATCCCAGGGTGTCAGCTTCAACAACATTACTGGGGAGTTGGTTCCAGACCCTCACAATTCTCTGTAAAAAAGTGCCTCCTATTTTCTGTTCTGGATGCCCCTTTATCTAATCACCATTTGTGACCCCTGGTCCTTGTTTCTTTTTTCAGGTCGAAAAAGTCCTCTGGATCAACATTGTCAATACCTTTTAGAATAAACTTCTGGGTCTTTTTCATAGATTCCTTCTTCAATTTCAGTATCTCTCATATGATATTTATAATGCACATTTTTATTACACATTTCTCTATTAAATGTCATTTGTCATGTGTCTGCCCAGTTCTGAATGCTGTCTAGATCATTTTGAATGACCTTTGCTGCTGCAACAGTGTTTGCCACTCCTCCTATTTTTGTGTCGTCTGCAAATTTAACGAGTTTGCCTTCTATACCAGAATCTAAATCATTAATGTAGATTAGGAATAGCAGAGGACCTAATACTGATCCCTGTGGTACACCACTGGTTATCTCGCTCAGTTTTGAGGTTTCTCCTCTAATCAGTACTTTCTGTTTTCTACATGTTAACCACTCCCTAATCCATGTGCATGCATTTCCTTGAATACCTACTGCGTTCAGTTTGAGAATTAATCTTGTATGCGGGACTTTGTCAAAAGCTTTCTGAAAATCTAAATGAACCATGTCGTATGCTTTGCAATTATCCACTGTGGATGTTGCATCCTCAAAAAAATCAAGCAGGTTAGTTAGACACGATCTCCCTTTCCTAAAACCATGCTGACTGTCTCCCAGGATACTGTTACGATATAGGTAATTTTCCATTTTGGATCTTATTATATTTTCCTTAAGTTTACATATAATAGAAGTCAGGCTTATTGGTCTGTAGTTACCTGGTTCGGTTTTGTCTCCCTTTTTGTGGATCGGTGTTAATTTTTCAATTTTCCAGTCGGTACAACCCCTGTGTCAGGAGATTGTTGCATGATCTTGGTTAGAGGTTTGTAAATAACTTCTTTCATTTCTTTGAGTACTATTGGGAGGATCTCATCCAGCCCAGGGGATTTGTTTATTTTAAGAACTCCTAGTCCCTTTAACCCTTCTGCCTCTGTTATGTTAAAGTTATTTAAAACTGGATAGGAACAGGTCGACATGTGGGGCATGTTGTCCGTATCCTCCTTTGCAAAAACCTGTGAAAAGTGATCATTTAATATATTTGCTATTTTTTTTCTTCGTCTATGATTTTGCCATTTGTGTCTCTTAGACATTTAACCTCCTCTTTGAATGTTCTCTTGCTGTTATAATATTGGAAAAACATTTTGGAATTGGTTTTAGCCCCTTTAGCAATTTTCATTTCTATCTCTCTCTTGGCCTTTCTACTTCCTTTTTGACTTGCGTTTGCAGTTCTAAGTACTCTTTCTGTGTGCTTTGTTTTGGTCCCTTTTAAACGCTCTGTAAAGTGCCTTTTTTCGCTGAATATTTTTTTAAATTGATCTATTAAACCATTTTGACCAGTTTTGTATTATTATTATTATTATTATTATTATTATTATTATTATTATTATTATTATTATTAATTTCTTAGCAGACGCCCTTACCCAGGGCGACTTACAATTGTTACAAGATATCACATTATTTTTTACATTCAATTACATTATTTTTTTACACATTATTTTTTACATACAATTACCCATTTATACAGTTGGGTATTTTTCTGGAGCAATCTAGGTAAAGTACCTTGCTCAAGGATACAGCAGCAGTGTCCTCCACTGGGGATTGAACCCACAACCCTCCGGTCAAGAGTCCAGAGCCCTAACCACTACTCCACACTGCTGCCTGTTTAGATTTAGATTTGTGTACTTTTGGGATGTAATTGTTTTGCGCCTCTAGTACTACATTTTTTTAAAAACAGCCATCCTTTTTCTGTGGATGTTTTCTCTATTTTACTCCAATCTACTTCTGTTAGTCTCTGTTTCATACCTTCATAGTTTGCTTTTCTAAAATTGTAAACCTTAGCTTTAGTCATTACTTTTGGGGTTTTAAAAATCACTTCAAATGAGACCATGTTGTGGTCTGAGTTTGCCAATGGCTCTCTGTCCTCTGTTTTAGTTATTCTATCTTTTGTTATTTGAAAAAACTAAATCAAGGCATGCCTCCCCTCTAGTCGGTGCCTTGACAAATTGCGTTAGGAAGCAGTCATTTGTCATTTCCACCATTTCAATTTCGTTCATCGTGCTCCCCACCGGGCTTTCCCATTTTATATGAGGGAAGTTGAAATTAATGTTCAGCTTTCATATTTTGTTGTGTACTACTCATTTAATCAAACCAAGTAGTGTAAGAAGTTGCTTGTATTGTTCATGACTATTTTCAAATCAAGTAAGCTTATGTGTGCATAAAAAAAGACAATAGAGTTGCAGCTAGTGTCATCTTACTTGACCCTTTGCAGTCCGTTTATTCACCGCCTGTCAGGCGCGTCAGGTCCAATTTATTTTCACATGAGCTGTTTATTTTACATGCACTGTTTAAAAGTAATTTTATTCACACTAAAACAGGATTAAAAGGCACTGCATATCAACAGGATACTCAGTACTGCCCTGCCTCACTCCTTGTATGCTATATTTATCACATACAGTGCCAATAGAAAGTCTACACCCCCTTTCAAAATTTTCAACTTTTGTTGCCTTATAGCCTGGAATTAAAATGCATTAAAACATTTTTTTTGTTCTTTAATCTACACATCCTGCCCCACAACTTCCAAGTGAAAAAAATATTCTAGAAATTTGTAAAAAATTAATAAAAAATAAAAACTGAAATAGTTTGGTTGGATAAGTGTCCACCCCCTTTGTAATAGCAATCCTAAATTAGCTCAGGTGTAACCAATCGCCTTCAAAATCACACACCAAGTTAAGTGGCCTCCACCTGTGTTAAATTGTAGTGATTCACATGATTTCAGGATAAATTCAGCAGTTCCTGTAGGTTCACTCTGCTGGGTAGTGCATTTCAAAGCAAAGACTCAACCATGAGCACCAAGGCGCTTTCAAAAGAACTCTGGGACAAAGTTGTTGAAAGGCACAGATCAGGGTATAGGTATAAAAAAATATCAAAGGCTTTGAATATCCCTTGGAGCACGGTCAACACGATTATTAAGAAGTGGAAGGTGTATGGCACCACCAAAACCCTGCCTAGATCAGGCGGTCCCACCAAACTGGAGCAAGAAGGAGGCTGATCAGAGAGGCTACCAAGAGGCCAATGGCAACTTTGCAAGCGCTACAGGCTTTTATGGCCAAGACTGGTCAAAGTGTGCATGTGACAACAATATCCCAAGCACTCCACAAATCTGGCCTGTATGGTGGGTGGCAAGAAGGAAGCCATTACTCAAGAAAGCCCACCTTAAATCCCGTTTTGAAGTATGCAAGAAAACACTCAGGAGATTCTGTAGCCATGTGGCAAAAAGTTTTGTGGTCTGACAAAACTAAAATGGATCTTTTTAACTTAAATGCAAAGCGTTATGTTTGGCGCAAACCCAACACAGCTCATCACCCAAAGAACACCATCCCTATTGGGAAGCATGGTGGTGGCAGCATCATGTTATGGGGATTCTTGTTATCAGCAGGGACTGGGGCACTTGTCAGGATAGAAAGGAAAAATGAATGTAGCAAAGTACAGAGAAGTCCTTAAGGAAAACTTGCTGCTCTCTGCAAGAAAGCTGAAACTGGAACGGAAGTTCACCTTTCAGCATGACAACGACCCAAAGCACACAGCCAAAGCTACACTGGCGTGGCTAAGGAACAAAAAGGTAAATGTTCTTGAGTGGCCCAGTCAGAGCCCCGACCCTAAATCCAATCTAAAATTTGTGGCATGACTTGAAGATTGCTGTCCATCAACACTCCCCAAGGAACTTGACAGAGCTTGAACAGTTTTGTAAAGAAGAATGGTCAAATATTGCCAAATCTAGGTGTGCAAAGTTGGTAGAGACCTATCCCAACAGAATAACAGCTGTAATTGCTGCCAAAGGTGCTTCCACCAAGTATTAACTCAGGGGGGTGGAGACTTATCCAATTATCTTTCAGTTTTGTATTTTTAATATATAATTTTTTCTCAATAAAACCTTTTTTCCCCTTAACAGTGTGGAGTATGGTGTGTAGATAATGGAAAAAAATCCTCATTTAAATGCATTAAACTCTGAGGCACTGACACAATAAAATGTGAAAAAAGTTCAAGGGGGTGTAGACTTTCTATAGGCACTGTATCTCTTCAGTAGTGCATACTGATAAATCAACTCCTCATCACTTGTTTTATCACCAAAATCCTAAATAATGCTATCCAAGTCATTATTTTATTACTATAACATCTCAAAAAGCTTGACAGATATCGGCAATATTCTTTGAGCGCTGGATGCGGAAGCAGCTATCTTGTTTGTTTATGTCCGTGTTATGTCTGTGGTGTGTATTACTCAGATCCGCCTCCGTTTTTTTGTTTCTCGGCTTCTATCTACCTCACTTGGTCATTGAAAGCTTTTCTCGTCATTTTCCAGAGAAAAAATGACTAGGGACCTGTGCTTGACGTCTTTTTGATGACATCAGACCTGGTCCAACATAGGACCGCAAAGGGTTAAAGGCACTCAAGCTGAAATTGTAAAGTAATTTAAAGTAAGCTACAAACGTGCCAGCGGACTCTCTCTCTTTAGCGCGCGTGCAAGAACTTACAGACTTGATACAACTTGTTGAGAATTTAAAAGGAAAGCATTTTAACTAAAGGTACCGGAAATATGACTCTGTGACTCTGTGACGCTGCGCCCCGGCAAGCCCCGGCAGAAATTAAGCACTGGTTCTGACAGTTCAAGATATCTTGATTTAATCATGTTAATTTTACAGGAGATTAGCAATCTATATATATATATATATATATATATATATATATATATATATATATATATATATATATATATATATATATATATACAGTGCCTTGCAAAAGTATTCAGATCCCTGACCAATTCTTTCATATTACTGAATTACAAATGGTACATTGAAATTTCGTTCTGTTTGATATTTTATTTTAAAACACTGAAACTCAAAATCAATTATTGTAAGGTGACATTGGTTTTATGTTGGGAAATATTTTCAAGAAAAATAAAAAACTGAAATAATGTGTGGGGGTTGAATACTTATGCAAGCAAGATATTTCAGTTTTTTATTTTTCTGGGGGTTATGGATGAACTGGATCGACCTCGCCAAAGAAATGCCACCATTTTCACCAGTATTACCGGTGCTCTGCCTGAACTTGGTATAAATAGAACGCTCCTGCAGGTACGAGATAAATTCAAGAAACTGAAATATCTGTACCTGCAGGAGAGAAAACGCCTGCAGTCCTGCGGTCAAAGCTCGAGGTCCCAATTTTGGTTCTGGGAGGAAATGCACCGGTTAATGGGTGACCGGCCAGTGGCAGTGGCATCGGACCATTTGCTGGAATCCTCATCCTCCCAGACGTCCTGTGAAATACCAGCCCCATCAATACAATATGGTAATTGCGCCAGCCATCATTTACTTTTCTAAACTAAAACATGCTACCGCAGTAAAAGTTAGCTGACGTTTGATATTCGTTTGATGTTCGACTCACGCTAAACCTGACATGAATGAAAATGGCTGTATTTCGCCAACCACAGAAGCTAGAGTGCTCAAACCAAAGGAGACCAATTGTGAATTGTTTCACAGTCTCTGTTTTACATGTGAATCCTAAGAATAATTTCTGCAAAATAATAACATACCGCACATACGCACACTTAGCCTCAGCCATGCGTAAAAGGGCTTTATCTCTCCAACCACAGTAGCTAGAGCGTCCAAACCATAATTTGTGAATACAATAACATATTGCATATACACACCCCCAGCATCAATTAAAAGTGTTTGATATCCCCAACCACAGCAGCTAGCATTTTCAAAATGACCAGTTGTGAATTGTTTCACATCTTCTGTTTTACATGTGAATCCTAATAATAATTTGTGAAAAAAACAAATGGTTGGGGATATCAAGCCATTTTATGCATGTCGGGCTGTGTGCGCATGCAATATGTTTTGTTTTTCACATATTATTCTTAGGATTCACATGTAAAACAAAAGCTGTGAAGCAATTCACAACTGTTCTTCTTTAAATTAAAGTTGGTTTGAACGCTGTAGCTGCTGATCCAGGAGCATCGTCTGATGCGCCTGGAGTACAGAAGGATGTACCGTCTGATTGCACGCACTGCTGCCAGGCAGGATCGGCAATACAGCCTCCTCTTGGAAAGGCTGGACCACGCTGATCAACGGCACCAAGAGGTGGTTGCGTTGCACACCGAATTTCTGCGCATAATAACAAGAGAACTGCAGGTGCCTCTCCCAGCTCCCGCTGGGTATGTGAAAGGACATCAGTAGCCTAAGAAGCATAAGAAAAGCAGCACTGCGTACGACCAAGATGTGTGCTTCGGTTGTTGATAAACCCGCTCATTAACAAGTTGCCCCGCATGGAAACCCCATGATAGAAAATAAACAAGTTAAACTTTTTTTTTCTTTTGTTTTAGTGCAGGTTATCTGACTTCTGCTTGTGGAAATTAACTTGTTATGTACTGGAACTCAGTTTTAAAGTGCTGCTTACAAAACAGTGGTTACAAAAACATTTCCATTATGCTACAGTAATGCACTATTGGTCATGGGCAGGCCCAGACTGAATCTGCTGGGAATTTTTCCAAATTCTGCAGATCATTTTACCTAAATTCTGTGGAAAATCTGTGTTAATTAATATATTTGATTTTATGTAAAAGGTTATTTTGTTTTATGAATAAAGAATATATGAAACATACTGCAATGTACATATTTGCAGTTTAACCTCTGTCACAAAAATGTGCATTTAACCTTAATGTTAAAATCTTAAATTGTAAGATACTTAGTGAAATTAAACAAGATTTTTTTTATTACCAGCACATGTTACGTTTTAGAGTAATAATAATTATAAATAATAATATTCCCCACACTTTGATATTATAATATTTATTAAGACAGTGTTTCATAATGTTTATTTAAAAAAAAAAAAAAAAAAGCATTTGGTTGAAACTGTCAGCTAAACCCATTAAAAAAATATAACAAGTATCGTAAAAAAAAAAAAAAAAGGTTTGCATGTTTAACTAAATGTAAACAATGTATTTAATATTTGATTTAATATAATGGATAACTCCATTTAACCCCCACCAAATAACATTCAATGTTTTCATACAGTTACTAATGTGATTCATGCAGTTTATATCTGACATAATAAATGTATATTATTCGAAACTTAGCTACTTGGAGGAATCTTTAGACACATGAAACTGGACATTAGCTGATACATGATTTTGTGTTCTCTTAATATTACTAATATTAATGCTGCCGTTGGCTAATTCACAAAACTTGAAGACAAGATTTGCTATCCATGTCTATAGTGCAAAATGGAAACAAATGTAATAATAATAATATATTGTGTATTTTGACCTTGATTTTTTTGCTGTTCTGTTGATGTGCCTCTGAGATTTCATGTGCTCAAACACTGTCTGCTTCTGAAGGTAATCGATCGAGTGCTGACAGAATGTACAATGTGCAGATGAAAATCACACATACAGTAAAGTAGTATGCGGTATAGTAACATAAAAACATAAGAAAGTTAACAAACGAGAGAGGAGGCAATTCAGCCCATCTTGGTTGTTTGTAGCTTATTAATCCCAGAATCTCATCAAGCAGCTTCTTGAATGATCACAGGGTGTCAGCTTCAACAACATTACTGAGGAGTTGGTTACAGACCATGTTGTTGAAGCTGACACCCTGGGATCCTTCAAGAAGCTGCTTGATGAGATTCTGGGACAATAAGCTACTATCAACCAAAACGAGCAAGATGGCCTCCTCTCATTTGTAAATGTTTTTATGTTACTATACCGCATACTACTTTACCGTGTATGTGATTTTCATCTCGTCACTGATCACATGAGGGTGTTAACATTAAATCTCGCAATAAGAATTTCAGACGAGGAAATCCACATAGCTGAAGGGCAGAGACGGTAGAAATGATTCAAATGTATAAAAGAAAACTTAGTGCTCGAAGCTACCAGATTATACGGAACTCACCAAAGAGGCGCTCCAGTTTGAAGAAGGCCTGTTAATGGACTCTCTGTTCAGTGAAACTTAAAAAAAGGAAGACCCAAATATTTGTTTGCAGGTTAACATTACTCAGTTTGTTTGTTCTTTTTGAGTAATGAAAGAAAAAAAAAAAGTAGTTCAGGGGTATAAAGTTCTGCCTGCACAGCAAAATTGTTTTGATTTTTTTGGCCAAAAAGCACCATCTATTTTCTCCTGTGGACAAAACTCTACTATTTAAAGTGGTTAAGTCACAGTTTTGAAGGGGTGTCCAAAGACTCCTCAAAGCACTGGAACATTGGACACATTTTAAATAAAAAAAGGGGTCTTTTAAGTCACGTGTTACAAACATGTTTTAACTCTATTATATAGCCCTAAGGTATACCTGTAAATATATCACAAACTTAGTTCTAAAAAATGAATTATAAAAAAGTACTACAAAAAATGTGTCAAAACTGTCCAAAATAACCCCAGATTACAGTACCGAATAAGACCATTTGGCTGCCTACCTTTCAGGCAGACAGCAAATCCTCACTACTATCTTAGTTAACTTCTAGCCTTGCAATAACACACATTTTTTCTTGATATTTTCAAGATACGACATGAAGATCCAGAGAAAATATCTGAATTAAAGGCACTGGTTCAAGAAAAGTTCAATGGACTTCAAAACACTGCACAGGACTCAGACCTGCGACGCAATGAGAAGTATATCCAGTTTAAAGAAAACCTGCAAGAAGCAAGGAAACAAGGTAAATGTATAGTAAGCTTTCCTTTTACATATCACTGATGGACCAAAATATTAAAGTGGTGACATCTTAAGAGAAACTTTATTTTTATTTTTATTAGGAAAGACCTGCAGTAGGGTTGTTGACTGGTACAGAAGCAAAGCCATAGGCACTAATGTACATATACAGAATTTATACATACAGAAATTATATACAGCAGGAAAACACAACTGAGTAACTAGGAGATTTTTGCAGATGGGTAATAATCATGGCTGTCAATCACAGTTAACTTCTGCGATTAAGGCATTCATTTTTTGGGAGAGAATTTTTTTTACGCACATTAATCGCACTCCTGTCTTGTCCCTCTCAGCAATATTCTTTATTTCCTTGGCATAGGTTTGTTGCTTTTAGTTACAGCATTAGAATACAGACCTCAATGAAACTTGCTCAAAGTACCCCGTGGTAACGATCTCTCCCCCTCATCCCAAGACACCACCGCACTCCCCACAGATCAGCAGCCATGTCACACTGCGTAAGGTCTTTCAGTTAAAGCTACAGTAGTATTAGCTGTGCAGTACAAAACAGAGCATTTTTGCTGTATTAATTCTACACTAATAACATTAATAAAATAAGCTGAACAGCGCAAATAGTGTAACTTAGCCAAAACAATAGAAAATACATTCCAACATTATAGCATCAGTAATAAAACTAACTTAAATAAGATGGATGCAGTAATTGTATCAATTAAATATGTGATTAAAACCTAGTCTCAAGATTAATCATGATTATTTTTTTTAATCGCTTGACAGCCTAGTATAATTTATAAAAATGTTTCTGTAAGTAAAAATTAACTACACTCCAAACTTGCAATGTACTCGAAATCGCCCTATTAAGAATCATGATGTTTCACCTCACAGTCAAATTTAGAACCACTACTATGCAGTTATCAAACATACAAATTAAATAACAGAAAGAATAATCTATCTTGCATGATGTTTAGATCCCCAAGTCCATCCTCCTGTTTTTCACTGCAAACTTGTCAAGTACTTGGGTCTTGGTTTTACAACAGCCATTTAAAGCATGATTCGCACGGAACTAAAAACCAGGTGTCCTCAGAATTGGTCAAAAGCCGAGGATGCCTAGTAACCTAACAGATGTGGATTCGTTTTTATCAAGGAAAGTCGGTAAATTCTAAATGAAGTGCGATATTGTGGCCAGTGAGGGCGCGTTTTGTGCATGATTTGTAAACAATGAACCGTGTTTAAATAACTCATTTCACTGTACCTTCTTTTCCAAAGGCTACAATAACCATGTAGTTCCAATTTGATATGTACAGTCACCTCCAAAATTATTGACACCCTTGATAAATGAGCAAAAAAGACTGTATAAAATAAATACCAGTACTGAGCTATATTGTAATTTTCCAATATGTGGAATATATTTGACTTTATTAATGATTCAATGGAATCAACCAAAATTACACATTTCTCAAATTAAAAATTTATTTCCAAAAAAAAAAAATGAAGTGTCACAATTATTGGCACCCTTATTTTCAGTACTTTGTGCACCCTCCACTTGCAAGGATAACAGCTTTTTCTATAATGTTTAATGAGATTTAGAACACATTGGGAGGGATCTTACACCATTCCTCCATACAGAATCCATTTCCAGATCCTTGATATGGACTGCCCTCTTCCACATGTTTTCAATTGGGTTCAAGTCCGGAGACTGAGATGGCCATTGCAAAATGTTGATTTTGTGGTCAATTTACCATTTCTTTGTGGATTTTGATGTGTGCTTGGGGTCATTGTCTTGCTGGAAGATCCACTTGCGGCCAAGTTTCAGCCTCCTGGCAGAGGCAACCAGGTTTTTGGCTAAAATGTCCTGGTACTGGGTAGAGTTCATAATGCCGTTGACCTTAACAAGGGCCCCAGGACCAGTGGAAGCAAAACAGCCCCATAACATCAAAGATCCAGCACCATAGTTTACAGTAGGTATGAGGTTCTTTTCTGCACACGCATCCTTCTTTCGACGCCAAACCCACCGCTGGTGTGCGTGGCCAAAGAGCTCTATTTTCGTCTCATCTGACCAGAGCACCCGGTTCCAATCGAAGTGCCAATGCCGTTTAGCAAACTCCAGGCGCTTACTTTTGTTGGTTGCTCTCAATAAAGGCTTTTTTCTGGCAACCCTTCCAAATAGTCTATTGGCATGGAGGTGGCATCTAATTGTAGATTTGGAGACTTGGTGACCCCAAGATGCAACCAAGTTCTGTAATTCTCCAAATGTGGCGCTTGTATTTCCCTTTGCCTCCCGAACCATCTGCCTCACTGTGCGCGCGGGCAAGATACACTTGCGTCCTCTACCAGGCAAGTTTACCACTGTTCCAGTGGTTTTGAACTTCTTAATTATTACCCTAATAGTGGTAAGTGGTATATTTAGTTTTTCAGCTATTGTTTTGTACCCATTGCCTGATTTATGAAGGTCAACAACCATTTGTCTCTTCATTTGTGAGTTCTTTGCCTTTCCCCATGGTGATGGATGACAAATGGATTTCATATGTGTGTTACCTCATTTTTATACCTCATGGAAGGCCACAATACAGTTCCTTAAGACTGAGATGAACTTGAAGTAGAATGTTAATGCAGATTTAATTTTGTTTGATTTTATTTAGAAGAATCTTTTTGAGAACATTTTTTATTACTTGTTAATAAAAAAATCATTTTTCTCTGAGCAATTGTATTAGCATAAAAGAATATGGTTTTCACATATATTTGAGCATAAAATATAGCTCATTACCTGTGTTTATTTTATACAGCCTTTTTTGCTCATCTTTATCAAGGGTGCCAATAATTTTGGAGGTGACTGTATTTCTATACATTTCTTGAAATGCACCATTAAAAGCATTGATTTTTTAAGAGTTGCCAATTATGTCTTCTATTTTTGACCGGTCCCCTGAGACCATAATTTATATACATTGCACGTCAGTTTGAACTGTATGTGCACACGCGTTGTCCAGTCAAAGGAGTCGAAGACTGAATCTGGTGTAATAATGACAGAACTCTGCCCAATCAAGGGGTCACAAATGGAGATTAGATAAAGGGCCATTCTGAACAGAAAATAGGAGGCATTTTTTTACACAGAGAATTGTGAGGGTCTGGAACCAACTCGCCAGTAATGTTGTTGAAGCTGACACCCTAGGATCCTTCAAGAAGGTGCTTGATGAGATTCTTTGATCAATAAGCTACTAACAACCAAACAAGCAAGATGTCTCATTTGTAAACTTTCATCTGGTCTTATATGTTTATATATATATATATATATATATATATATATATATATATATATATATATATATATATATATATATATTAGATAAGGGCAGTGTATATGAGTGAGAGGTTAGATAAGGGCAGTGTACAATTTTTTACTTAAAAAAAATTATTAAATTTGTATATTGCCTGTATGCACATGCCTTCCTGAAAAAACTGTAACCATCATAAGTGTAATTTTTGTCACAGTTCAGATTTTACTTTTGGTTGAGAAAAATTAGGGTCTAATTTTAGCACACATTTTCTTTCCAGTGCATATATATAGAAGCACTGGAGCGTCAGCAAGCTCCGGTTATTTTTCTCAAATCTAGGTGTGCAAAGTTGGTATGAATTGCACAATATCAAAGCTGCTCCTGTAAGAGCCCTGTATCCGTCAGACGTCATCTCTGCCACCAGGAGATAATTACAAGTGACACATAAGGCTCGGCGCCATTTTCTCTTTCAGCCTGCCTGGGGAAGGAGTGAGCTCTGACTTTAAGTCATAACTAAGGAGAAGTTTATTAACCCTTTGCGGTCCATTTACTTAGCGCGTCTCGGGCGCGTCAGGTCCAATTTATTTTCACACGCACAGTTTATTTTAGACATATTTTAAAAGTATTTTTTTTTACAGTAAAACAGGTTTAAAAGGCACTGCATATCAATGCCGTAACTCAGTACTGCATCTCCAGCCCCGCCCCACCCCTTGTTCGCTATATTTTTCACATACCTCTTAATAGTAGTACATACCGATAAATCATCTCCTGATCACTCATTTTATCACCAAACTCCTCAATAATGCGATCCAAGTCATTATTGTATTACTATAACATCTAAAAAAAAGCTCTGCAAATGTCTGTGATATTCTTTGAGCGCTGGGGGCAGAAGCAGCTATCTTGTTTGTTTATGTCCGTGTTATCTATGTGGTGCCGGGGCTATCTGTATTCATGAGACACGCCCATTTTTTTATTTTTTTTTATTTTTTCAGCTTCTTTCGACTCCTATTGGTCTCACTCGGCCATTCAATGGCCTTCTCGGCTTTTTCCGGAGAAAAAATGACTAGAGACCTGTTTTTTTGATGATGTCGGAAATGGAAAATTGGAAATGGAAAATTGCAATGTTGGACCAGGTCCGACATAGGACCGCAAAGGGTTAATTCACTTTTTCTGTCTCACTCTTATTTCATATTTTGAAATAATGTAGCTTTTTTTATCGATAATTCTTCTTAGCTTTTAGTTTCTGATTAAGTCCCCTCCATGGCCGTGTGCCCTGTGCTAAGCCAGTGGCTCTCCCCGCCCCTTCCCTGGGATTCAGTACCTTGTTGTGGCTCACGCTCGTGCTCACGCTCTCTCCCTTGCTGCTCGGCTTTTCGGGAGACGATATTAAATTCTTGCATGCACCTTTTCATATATATATAAGGGCTTGGATTTCATTTTTGTGTGCTGGGGGGATTTCCCCCCCTATGCTCCAGCCAATGGGAGGGAATTCCAAAATTTTAGGGGGGAATGGCAAAAAAAAGGCTCTTTTGCATATAAAAAGCTATGTATATTTTACTGCAACAGCATTCACACTGGTATTGCTATAAAATAAGATGCTTTCAGGAGACCTAACAGCTGTTCATCACTGAGACAGAGCACTCTCCATTGCTTTTGCCATTGCCTATCGTGAAGTTTTTGCATGCAGCAGAAGAAAAAGGTGCTTTTCTTTTTAACCAGCGCTCCATTTCTTTTTTTTAGCTCTCTCAGCCCTATTTCCCCCTGTTTTTCACTGTTATCATTTGTGTATGTTTAACTACTGGATAGTTTGTGCTGCATGCATGTAACTTATCAAATGAAAGGCCACAAAATATCCTTTCATATTATGTATGTTGCAACAGGATCATGCATACTATATGTGTTAGAGATGAGAATATATGAAGAAAAAAAAACGCTTTTCCAAAAAAAATCATGTTTGGTCACTGCTATCATTGTAATCATAGATGGCTAAAAAAAAATAAAAAATGCACCATTGAACCCGCATATGAAATGAACCTGGGGCTGAGCTCCTAAGCTTTCCAACGGTACCACCCCTTTCAGTCTAGCTGCTACAATGACGGAGCAATAGACTCAAAACCTAGGACTATATAAAGAAGTATAGGACAGTCAATCCCATATAGGACAGTCAATCCCGTGATGCAGTTTGGTGCTCCACATCATGTCTTACCACGTTTACAGCTTGTTCAAAATGCAGCAGCTGGGGTTCTGACTAGAACGAAAAAACTAGCTCATATAACTCCTGTGTTGGCCTCAATACATTTTAGAATTGATCTGAAATTGAAGAAGGGAACTATGAAAAAGACCTAGGAGTTTATGTTGACTCAGAAATGTCTTCATCTAGACAATGTGGGGAAGCTATAAAAAAAAGGCCAACAAGATGCTCGGATATATTGTGAGAAGTGCTGAATTTAAATCAAGGGAAGTAATGTTAAAACTTTACAATGCATTAGTAGGACCTCATCTAGAATATTGTGTTCAGTTCTGGTCACCTCGTTACAAAAAGGATATTGCTGCTCTAGAAAGAGTGCAAAGAAGAGCAACCAGAATTATCCCGGGTTTAAAAGGCATGTCGTATGCAGACAGGCTAAAAGAATTGAATCTATTCAGTCTTGAACAAAGAAGACTACGCGGCGATCTGATTCAAACATACAAAATCCTAAAAGGTATAGACAATGTCAACCCGGGGGACTTCTTTGACTTGAAAAAAGAAAAAAGGACCAGGGGTCATAAATGGAGATTAGATAAAGGGGCATTCAGAACAGAAAATAGGAGGCACTTTTTTACACAGAGAATTGTGAGGGTCTGGAACCAACTCCCCAGTAATGTTGTTGAAGCTGACACCCTGGGATCCTTCAAGAAGCTGCTTGATGAGATTCTGGGATCAATAAGCTACTAACAACCAAACGAGCAAGATGGGCTGAATGGCCTCCTCTCGTTTGTAAACTTTCTTATGTTCTTATGTTCTACTCTGGACTACTTGGCCTGACACTTCATTTCGAGAGTTAAAAGGAAGTCGGTCATGTAGAAAAGAGACGGAGCTTCGGTACACTAACTCATTGACCCGGAAGGGAAATGATGTGGCAGCCGCGGATTGGAGGAGCGGCTGCAATCGTTTACCAAGGGGGTCCTATTTTCTGTCCTAGAAAAACTAATAAAGAGAGGAGGACCGCAAAATGGGAGGGAGCATCACTAAGACAAGGCTGGGGTCTGGTGGGAGAGTGCTCAGATGGTAACAAACGCCAGCCAAAGGGAGTCAGAACGCAGTGTGACCGAGAGGGCGAGGTTACTGGACCATCTAGAGCAGATGCTACTCCGGTCCCTCTCAATATACCGGACATGTGGCACTCAAGCTTGGTGTGGGGCCAACATAGACTCAAGACTCAGGTGAGGTCACTACTGGGATTAGCCGGTTATTACCGCTGCTTTATCCCCGAGTATGCCACAGTGGTTAACCCTTTAGCTGACCTCACCAAAAAGAGTGCTCCAAATTTAATTAAATGGTAAGATGAGTGTCGGGGCATTTGATACTGTTAAGCCAACATAATAAGCCGTCACTAGTGCACGCTTGGGGACAGGTCCGGTCTATTGAAGGTAAGGATGTTGACAGCGCTGGGGCGCTAGTATTTCTGCACTTCAGTATCAAGGGGCACTTACTGTATAGGGTAAACCTAGCCGCAGGCACAGGACAGCCTGTAACACAGTTATTGGTTGCCCTGTTTTGTCGGCCCGAGGTCACGAGGCATGCGCATGATATCCCTTTTGCGGGGCACCTCGGAGCTGACAGGACAAGGGAGCGGAATTGGCTCGATTCTATTGGGTAGGACTTCATACTGATGTGTCGAAATATGTAGCCACATGCCCAGACTGACAGCGAATATCACCGGGTCGAGTGCGCCCCACCCCTTTGGTTCCACTGCCGATTATTTCCACCCCATTTGAACACATTGCAATGGACATAGTGGGCCCTTTTGCTACCTTCTGATTCTGGGTATACGCATATATATGTGGTGGTAGATTATGCATTGAGGTTCAGACTAGGGATCCCCAAGGAGATTTTGACTGATCATGGAACCAGCTTCTTGTCTAACACGTTACAACAGGTATATAAAATATTATAAATACGTCCCATTAGGACATCTGTTTATCATCCACAGACGGATGATTTAGTGGAACGTTTTAATCAGACCCTAAAGCAGATGCTGAGACGTTTTGTAAACCAAGAGCAATAACATTGGGCATCGCTTCTTCCCTACCTCCTTTTTGCAGTGAGAGAGGTGCCGCAGAGTTCGACAGGGTTCGCCCCCTTCAAGCTCTTGTACGGCCAACAGCCTCGCGGGGATGGGAGGAGCACAAAGGCTCGTCCAAAAATGTAGTGCAGCATGTGCTCCTACTCCAGAGATCGCCTGGATTTGGTCGGTCGTTTGGCCCAGGACAACGTCAGATTGGCTCACCACTGGCAATAGTAGCATTACATTAAAAATGCATTAATTTGAACTTTTCGACCAGGTAATGCTGCTGCTTCCCTCATCAGAATCAAAATGATGTGCTAAATAGCAGGGGCCATATGAAGTGAGACGGGTTATAGGAAAGGTGAATTATGAAATTAGACAGCCCGATCACCGTAATGAACGTGAAATTTGTCATATAAATTTATTAAAGCCCCGGCAGACAAGGGAGAACTTATTTATATCCCCACGCAATGTAGAGGATGATTTAGGCCCCTGTCCAGAGACCCCTAGCACCAAAATCATTCCGATGGGGGAACAATTGGTTCCAGATCAGCAACGGGAGCTGCGTAAGCTTATTGAGGAGTTCAGCAATGTTTTTTCTGACTTGCACGGCAGAACTAACTTAGTTGAATATAACATTTTCTCTTCACCTGGTGTCACGGTACGAGAGAGACCTTATCGGATCCCAGAAAGTCAACGAAGTGGCCTTCGCAAAGAAGTATGGGACATGCTTGAACTTGGGGTGATTGAACCTTCCAGGAGCGAGTGGTGCAGTCCTATTGTCATAGTGGCCAAGAAAGACGGCACCAACCGCTTGTGTAGATTTCCGGAAGGTAAACGCTATTGCCAAGTTTTATACGTACCCTATGCCTCGGGTTGACGAACTTCTAGATAGACTGGGAAAGGCAAAGTTTATCTCTTCTCTGGACTTGACAAAAGGGATACTAGCAGATCCCCTTAACCTGCAGTTCTAGAGAGAGAACCGCATTTTCAAACCCTGATGGGCTGTTTTATTTCAAAACCATGCTGTTTGGGTTACATGGTGTGCCCGCTGCCTTTCAGAGACTGAGGTTTTACGCCCATATGAATGTGCAGCAGCGTATATTGATGACGTGGTTATTTACAGCTCCACCTGGCGAGAGCATTTGGCTAGGGTTACAGCCGTCCTTCAGTCTTTAACCCTTTGCGGTCCATTGTCGGACTGGGTCCGACATTGCAATTATTCCTCACAGGTCCTTTGTCGGACTGGGTCCGACATCATTATAGCAACGCAATAAACGGGTGTTTAGTCGTTTTTTCTCCGGAAAAAGCCGAGAAAACCATTCAATTGCCGAGTGGGAGCGACAGGAGCCGAGACAAGTCGGGAAAACAAAAAAAAACAAAAAAAAAGGCGTATCTCATGAATAGTCATACATGGTATCAGGTATTAGATAATGGGGTGTTCATAGTAAACAAGCTGACTGAGTGCGTCAGCGCACTGAGACTATCATGGACATTTGCAGAGCTTTTTTCAGATGTTATAGTAATAAAATAATGACTTGGATCGCATTATTGAGGAGTTTGGTGATAAAACGAGTGATCCGGAGATGATCGATCGGTATGTATGACTATTATTATTATTATTATTTATTTCTTACATAGCTGAACGCTATAGCAAACGAAAGGCTGGGGCGGGGCTGGAGATGCCTAGTGTGTGCTTTGTTGATATGCAGGGCCATTTAAACCCGTTTGACTGTGAAAAAAAATACTTTTAAACCGCGCGTATAAAATTAACTGTGCGTGTGAAAATTAATTAGACCTGGTGTGCCTGACGCGCGATTAATAAATGGACCGCAAAGGGTTAAGGGTAGCCCGGCCGACAGCTAACTTGGGAAAATGCGCGTTTGCCAAATCAGAAACTCAATATTTGGGATTTTTAATGGGGAATGGAAGTGTGAAACCCATTGTCACCAAAACCCAAGTTTTGGTAGACGTGGTGATCCCCAAAACCAAGACTCAGGTGAGGTCACTACTGGGATTAGCCGGTTATTACCGCTGCTTTATCCCCGAGTATGCCACAGTGGTTAACCCTTTAGCTGACCTCACCAAAAAGAGTGCTCCAAATTTAATTAAATGGTCAGCTGAGTGTCGGGGCATTTGATACTGTTAAGCTGTTAAGCGAAGACTCTCTCTCATCACACCAGATTTCACCAAGTCGGATGTGGGTTTGGATGCGGTCTTGTCCCAAAAGGTTGACGGAGTAGAAATCCTGATATTGTATATCAGCAAAAAGATTGTCACAGACCACGCCCCACTCAAGTGGTTAAGCACAATGAAGAACATAAGAAAGTTTACAAACGAGAGGAGGCCATTCAGCCCATCTTGCTCGTTTGGTTGTTAGTAGCTTATTGATCCCAGAATCTCATCAAGCAGCTTCTTGAAGGATCTCAGGGTGTCAGCTTCAACAACATTATTGGGGAGTTGGTTCCAGACCCTCACAATTCTCTGTGTAAAAAAATGCCTCCTATTTTCTGTTCTGAATGCCCCTTGATCTAATCTCCATTTGTGACCCCTGGTCCTTGTTTCTTTTTTCAGGTCTAAAAAGTCCCCTGGGTCGACATTGTCTATACCTTTTAGGATTTTGAATGTTTGAATCAGATCACCGCGTAGTCTTCTTTGTTCAAGACTGAATAAATTCAATTATTTTAGCCTGTCTGCATACGACATGCCTTTTAAACCCGGGATAATTCTGGTTGCTCTTCTTTGCACTCTTTCTAGAGCAGCAATATCCTTTTTGTAACGAGGTGACCAGAACTGAACACAATATTCTAGGTGAGGTCTTACTAATGCATTGTAAAGTTTTAACATTACTTCCCTTGATTTAAATTCAACACTTCTCACAATATATCCGAGCATCTTGTTGGCCTTTTTTATAGCTTCCCCACATTGTCTAGATGGCAATGTCCGGATAACTCGGTGTTATCAAGACCAGAGTACTCTGGACTACTTGGCCTGACACTTCGTTCCGAGGGTTAAAAGGAAGTCGGTCATGCAGAAAAGAGACGGAGCTTAGGTACACTAACTCATTGACCCGGAGGGGAAATAGTGTGGCAGCTGCAGATCATAAAAAGCAGCTGCAATCGTTTATCAAGGGGTCATGAGTGACAGTATAAATAGGGGTCGAAGCAATGTTATCTGTTCCTTTGTTTTGGTTATTAACCCTTTGCGGTCCTATTTCGGACCTGGTCCGACATTGCAATTTTCCCTTTCCAGTCCAATGTCGGACCCGTCATCATCAAAAAGACGTAAAAAACAGGTCTCTAGTCGTTTTTTTCCCGGAAAAAGCAGAGAAAACCATTCAATGGCCGAGTGAGACCGATAGGAGCCAAGAGAAGCCGAAAAAAGGGCGTATCTCATGAATACAGATAGACCCGACACCACATAGATAACACAGACATAAACAAACAAGATAGCTGCTTCTGCATCCAGCATTCAAAGAATATCACTGACATTTGCAGAGCTTTTTTTAGATGTTATAGTAATACAATAATGACTTGCATCGCATTATTGAGGAGTTTGGTGATAAAACGAGTGATCAGGAGATGATTTATCAGTTTGCACGACTATGAAGAGGTATGTGATAAATACAGCGAACAAGGGGTGGGGCGGGGCTGGAGATGCAGTACTGAGTGTCCTGTTGATATGCAGTGCCTTTTAAACCTGTTTTACTGTGAAAAAAAATACTTTTAAACAGCACGTCTAAAATAAACTGCGCATGTGAAAATAAATTGGACCTGATGCGCCTGAGACGCGCTGACTAAATGGACCACAAAGGGTTAATAAGTTACCCGGGAGGAACTGTATTTCTTTTGTTCTGTCTATTGTTGCTTCTATTCACTAGACAACTAACACGTTCCAGAGCTGTCGCCAGAGGCCAGCACAAACCCGGAACAGCACTTGTATCACTGTAAACTGTATTGTACCACAATCACTAATTCACGCACTAAACAGACTTATGTATGTGGTTTTGTGTTTAATGTGGGGATACAATAACAAGACTTATTTTGGGACCAACCCAGGGATTATAACGTAAGTAATACACGCTGCTGTAATAATTACCAGCATTATTATTTACTGTTTGTTTTTGGAGTTTTGCAAAAAAAATTGCTGAAATAAATAATTATAGACTTCTAATTCTTCTATTTTTTTCCCCTCATCCACAAAAGCAAAACTTTTGCTATAAAAGATTTTTTGTAAATTATATATATATATATATATATACACTACCAGTCAAAAGTTTTAGAACACCTCCATTTTTCCAGTTTTTATTGAAATTTACGCAGTTTAATGTCTCAATGTACTCTGAAATTAAAGCATAGAACAAATAAACAATTGGAGATAAAAAAGAAATCATGGAATCGTTTTGTTTAACAAAATTTAATCTAAATCTTTGACTCATCAAAGTAGCCACCTTTTGCAGATATAACAGCCGAACACACTCGTGGCATTCTTTCTACAATGGAAATCAAATATTGTTTGGAAAGTTCTTCCCAACACTGTTGCAGAAGTTCCCACAAATGTGTTGCACTTGTAGGTTGCTTTGCTTTCACCCTTCTGTCCAGTTCATCCCAAACCAGCTCGATGGGGTTTAAGTCTGGAGACTGTGCTGGCCATTCCATGATTTGAAGTCTACCATCTTGTTCTTTTCTTCTAAGGTAGTTCTGACATAGCCTGGAGGTATGTTTTGGGTCATTATCTTGCTGTAGGATGAACCCCTGACCAACTAGGCGTATACCAGAGGGTATTGCATGGCGCTGCAAAATGCTGTGGTAGCAGTTTTGGTTCAGGGTGCCACTCACTCTGTGCAAGTCGTCGACTCTGGATCCAGCAAAAGAGCCCCAGACCATCACACTTCCTCCTCCATGTTTGACAGTTGGTGTCACACACCGAGGAACCATCCTTTTGCCTACTCGACAGTGTACAAAAACCCTGCGTGATGAACCGAAGATTTTAAATTTTGATTCATCGGTCCGTAAGACCTTCTTCCAGTCTTCAGTAGTCCACTGGCGGTGCTTCATGGCCCAAGCAAGCCTCTTTTTCTTATTTTGCCATCTTAGCAATGGCTTTCTTACTGCCACTCGACCTGTCAAACCTGCAGCTTGAAGTCTTCTCTTCACAGTTGAAACTGAGACTTGTTTACTTCGACCAGTGTTAGCTGTGCTTGAAGCTGTTGTCCTGTGAGCCGCCTATCACGCAAGCTGTTGACTCTCAGAAACTTGTCTTCTGATTCTGTTGTGGCTTTGGGTCTGCCAGACCTCTTCCTGTCAGTTTCCTCCAGTTTCCAAGTGCCTTTTGATGGTGTAGGAAACTGTACTCACTGACACCTTGGCTTTCTTTGCAATTTCTCTAAAGGAAAGACCTACACTTTTAAGGGTTATAATGGTCTGTCTGTCTGTCTTCCTTTGTTAATTGCCTTTTTCTCGCCATTATGAGAGCAATATACTACTTCCTGCAGTACAATACTGTCCAAATAATGCTTAAGAGGGTGTAGTAACACAGTGTGTTCCAACACTGCTTTTATACAGACAGAGGGTTTGTAAGTAACCAACAAAAGTTGGGACACCTGTAGGAATTGTTAGCATTAACTTTCAAGGCTTAATTTACTTCCATTGCTGCAGAACAGCTGTAAGTTGTTAACCCATTACTTCTTCCCTGAAAAAGGCCTTTTTGTATAACTCTGAAATGTACATTATTTTTCAGTTTTTGGTAACCTAAACTTTTTTTTTTAACCTCTGGCAGTTTACCGCTTACCTTTGTACCATTTCAGGTTATTCACTGGACTTGAACTGCTTAAATTTCAATAAAAACTGGAAAAATGGGGGTGTTCTAAAACTTTTGACCGGTAGTGTGTGTGTGTGTGTGTGTGTGTATATATATATATATATATATATATATATATATATATATATATATATATATATATATATACTGTGCCGTGAAAAAGTATTTGCCCCCTGTCTGATTTTCTGCATTTTTCACATTGTATTTGGTCAGATTTTTTGTTATTTGTAGTTGTATATAGAGGGAGTCTGAGAGAAAAAATGACACCAAAGTTTGGTGCTTTTTTATTTGTTTGGTGTGCAAGGTAATCAAACATGCAATCTTCAGGTGTGAAAAAGTTATTGCCCCCCCTAGTTAAATCAACCCAATTAAAGGGATAATTAGGGTCAGCTGTTTGAGTACTTTGATTAACAACCAGGCCTGATTTGGGCCAGCCCTGCCCAATATAAATCTGACTAACTTTGGCCCTTACCACAGAGTGAAGTTGTCAGCACACAGGTTCTAGAGGCACATCATGCCACGAACAAAAGAAATTCCTGAAGACCTCCGGGAAAAAAAGTTGTTGATGCCTGTCAGTCTGGAAAGGGTTACAAAGCCATTTCTAAGGCTCGGGGGCTCCACCGAACCACAGTCAGAGCCATATTGTCCAAATGGAGAAAGTTTGGGACAGTAGTGAATCTTCCCAGGAGTGGCCATCCTGCTAAAATTTCTCCAAGAGCAAGGCGTAAAATCGTCCAGGAAGTCACAAAGAACCCTAGAACAACATCCAGGGATCTGCAGGCCTCTCTCGCCTCGGCTAAGGTCAGTGTTCATGACTCCACCATCAGAAAGACACTGGGCAAAAATGGGATTCATGGCAGGCACCCTTATGCAGGGCGACTTACGGTCGTAAACAAAAATACATTTCAGGAATCACAGTACAAGTATTAATATAATTAAGAGCAAGATAAAATACAATTACTTTGGTTCTAGCAAGTACAAGTATATGACAAAATACGATTCAATAATGGAGCAGGTAAGTGTCAGTGATAGTTACATCAGGATATAATTAAATACAAAATACTACAGATTAAATAACACTTGTGACAGATTAGACTACTCTAAAGTACAGGATTAAATGCAGTAAAATAGGGTGCAGATAAGAGCAAGTAAAGCGCATTTAAGGAAGAGTGATAAGTGTCCAGAGGGAAAAGGAGTTCTACAGGTGCTGTCTGAAGAGGTGAGTCTTGAGGAGGCGCTGGAAGGTGGTCAGGGACTGGGCAGTCTTGACATCTGTAGGAAGGTCATTCCACCACTTCGGGGCGAGGGTGGAGAAGGAGCGGGCTCTGGAGGTAGGGGAGCGTAGAGGAGGTACAGCCAGTCTTCTAGTGCAGGAGGAGCGGGGAGGTCGAGTGGGGGTGTAGGAAGAGATGAGGGTCTGGAGGTAGCTGGGTGCAGTCTGGTCAAGGAATCTGTAGCCGAGTACAAGGGATGCTTTGCTGCATCAGGACCTGGACGCCTTGCCATCATTGAAGGAACCATGAATTCTGCTTTGTATCAGAGAATTCTACAGGAGAATGCCAGGCCATCCGTCTGTGAGCTGAAGCTGAAGCGCAGCTGGGTCATGCAGCAAGACAATGATCCGAAACACACAAGCAAGTCTACATCAGAATGGTTGAAGAACAAGAAATTTAAAGTTTTGGAATGGCCTAGTCAGTCCAGACCTAAACCCCATTGAGATGTTGTGGAGGGACCTGAAATGAGCAGTTCATTTTCGAAAACCCACAAATGTCACTGAGTTGAAGAGTTGAAGCAGTTCTGCATGGAGTGGGACAAAATTCCTCCATGGCGCTGTGAGAGACTAATCAATAACTACAGGTTGGTTGCAGTTATTGCTGCTAAAGGTGGCGTAACCAGTTATTGAGTCTAAGGGGGCGATTACTTTTTCACACAGGGGCATTTGGTGTTGCATAACTTTCTTTAATAAATAAATTAAATCTGTATCAAATTTTTGTGTTTTGTTCACTCAGGGACCCTTTTATCTAATAGTAGGTTTTGGTTGAAGATCTGATAACATTCAGTGTCAAAATTATGCAAGAACACAGAAAATCAGACGGGGCAAATACTTTTTCACGGCACTGTGTATATATATATATATATATATATATATACACATACATGCTCAAATTTGTTGGTACCCCTCCACAAAAAATGAAGAATGCACAATTTTCTCTGAAATAACTTGAAACTGACAAAAGTAATTGGCATCCACCATTGTTTATTCCATATTTAATAGAAATCAGACTTTGCTTTTGATTTTTTATTCAACATAATATTGTAAATAATAAAACAAATGAAAATGGCATGGACAAAAATGATGGGACCGCTAACCTAATATTTTGTTGCACAACCTTTAGAGGCAATCACAGCAATCAAACGTTTTCTGTAGCTCTCAATGAGACTTCTGCACCTGTTAACAGGTAGTTTGGCCCACTCTTCCTGAGCAAACTGCTCCAGCTGTCTCAGGTTTGATGGGTGCCTTCTCCAGACTGCAAGTTTCAGCTCTTTCCATAGATGTTCGATAGGATTCAGATCAGGACTCATAGAAGGCCACTTCAGAATAGTCGAATGTTTTGTTCTTATCCATTCTTGGGTGCTTTTAGCTGTGTGTTTTGGGTCATTATCCTGTTTGAGGACACATGACCTGCGACTGAGACAGAGCTTTCTGACACTGGGCAGTACGTTTCGCTCCAGGATGCCTTGATAGTCTTGAGATTTCATTGTGCTCTGCACAGATTCAAGGCACCCTGTGCCAGGCGCAGCAAAGCAGCCCCAAAACATAACCGAGCCTCCTCCATGTTTCACTGTAGGTATGGTGTTCTTTTCTTTGAAAGCTTCATTTTTTCGTCTGTGAACATAGAGCTGATGTGACTTGCCAAAAAGCTCCAGTTTTGACTCATCTGTCCAAAGGACATTCTCCCAGAAGGATTGTGGCTTGTCAATATGCATTTTAGCAAATTCCAGTCTGGCTTTTTTATGTTTTTCTTTCAAAAGTGGAGTCCTCCTGGGTCTTCTTCCATGGAGCCCACTTTCGCTCAAAAAGCGACGGATGGTGCGATCAGAAACTGACGTACCTTCACCTTGGAGTTCAGCTTGTATCTCTTTGGCAGTTATCCTTGGTTCTTTTTCTACCATTCGCACTATCCTTCTGTTCAATCTGGGGTCGATTTTCCTCTTGCGGCCGCGCCCAGGGAGGTTGGCTACAGTTCCATGGACCTTAAACTTCTTAATAATATTTGCAGCTGTTGTCACAGGAATATCAAGCTGCTTGGAGATGGTCTTGTAGCCTTTACCTTTACCATGCTTGTCTATTATTTTCTTTCTGATCTCCTCAGACAACTCTCTCCTTTGCTTTCTCTGGTCCATGTTCAGTGTGGTACACACAATGGTACCAAACAACACAGTGACTACTTTTCTCCATTTAAGTAGGCTGAATGACTGATTACAAGATTAGAGACATGAGTGATACTAATTAAAGAAACTAATTAGTTTGAAATATCACTATAATCCAATTATTTATTATCTTTTCTAAGGGGTACCAACAAATGTGTCCAGGCCATTTTAGAATATCTTTGTAGAATAAGCAATAATTCATCTCTTTTCACAGCTTCTTTGCTTTATTCTATGACATACCAAAGGCATGCAAGTATACATGATAAAATAGCTTTTAATTTCATCACTTTTAAGGAGGAATGAAGCATTATTCCAATGAGCGGTAAGGGTACCAACAAATTTGAGCGTGTGTGTATATATATATATATATATATATTATACACAGTGCCTTGCAAAAGTATTCAGACCCCTGACCAATTCTCTCATATTACTGAATTACAAATGGTACATTGAAATTTCGTTCTGTTTGATATTTTATTTTAAAACACTGAAACTCAAAATCAATTATTGTAAGGTGACATTGGTTTTATGTTGGGAAATATTTTTAAGAAAAATAAAAAACTGAAATATCTTGCTTGCATAAGTATTCAACCCCTGTGCTGTGGAAGCTCCCAGTTTACACCGATGAAAGAAATTGCCCTAACGAGGACACAATTACCTTACCATTGGCCTCCACCTGTGAACCATTAAAGTTGCTGTCACATTTTCTGGATAAAAACCCCACTGTTGAAGGATCATTGGTCAGGCTGTGAATCTGAAGGATTAAATGAAGACACAAATGTGTCCAGGCCATTTTAGAATATCTTTGTAGAATAAGCAATAATTCATCTCTTCTCACAGCTTCTTTGCTTTATTCTATGACATACCAAAGGCATGTAAGTATACATGATAAAATAGCTTTTAATTTCATTACTTTTCAGGAGGAATGAAGCATTATTTCAATGAGCTGTAAGGGTACCAACAAATTTGAGCACGTCTGTGTGTGTGTGTGTATATATATATATATATATATATATATATATATATATATATATATATATATATATATAGTAAGGGATTGGTCAGTAAAACTGGGAAAACAATGTAAACAAACTGGTTGGTAAATACTTCTTATTGTGCAGAGACAATATTTGGCGGCATTAGGACTATGTGGAAGCTACTGGAGTCAGGGTCCAGTCCAAATTAATGAATTAATAATTCAATTCAATGTTTTGTTAATTTTCTTCAACAATGTAATTGATTGGCATTTAAAAACTCTGTTTGTGAGTGTTGGACGAGGGAGAACGTGAGGAGTTTGGTTAGTGACTGGAAGAAATTATTTGTTATTTGATTTACCGGTAAACGAACACTGAAACAGGTATTTGGATTTTGACTTTGGATTGTGATTTGGTTTTGATGACGAGGGAACAGGCTTCGCCTGCCTCGTATTCAGATAGTATCAACACCTGTTTAGTTAGGGCCCGAGAACGGGTTAGGCTTTTGTTTGGTTTTCTTTTATTTTGTGTATGTAAATAATAAACACATGCTACAGCGTTTTCACCGCATTCTCGCTGTCAAGTCTTTGTTTAAAGGAGAAAAGATCTGTGACTGGAAGGCAATCCATCATATATATATATATATATATATTGTAAAAGGAGGGAGGGAGTTAATTGCTCCCTGTGAAGGAATCCATGTGCGAATGCACAATTAGTGTGGGGTTTGTTTTGTTAAATTGTAATTGAATGATTTGTTAATTGTTATGGCAGTTTGGCACGATCAGTGCAAATTAGTGCCAGCTGCCCACACTCGTTACTGTGGGGCATATAAGCCTCACAGTTAGTTGGTTCGGGGTTGCTGAGTAGAAGGAGGCGGAAAGGTGCTCTGTCTCCGAGCAGTCGTACAAAAAAAAAAGTAAGTGCTGTGTCAAACCTGTGTGGTTTTCGTGTGTGCTTGTTTTGGCAGGTAAACGGCTTATCCGTCCTGCGAGCTAGTCAGGGACTTACCTGTGTAGTCAGCGCTCCAAAATGGAGTTAGGTGTTTGTTTTTGTGTTGTTTTGTTTTGGTGTTCTGTTTGTTAATTAAAAAAAATAGCACAATCTCTCTGGAAAACCATACTTTTGTGTCAGAGTCTGATTTTAAAGGGCTAAAAAAACCCGAACCGCAAGGCTTGTTTTACTATATATATAATATATATATATATACACACACACACACAGCGGTGCAAAGTCTTAGACATGTTACATTTTTTTACTCTGATGCATTATGAACAATTTTATCAACAATTTACACATAAGGGTGCAGAGTTAAGGTTGTGTGCAATTTCCTAACCTTTTGGACTTTTGCAACCAAACCTTAATGTTATCTTTGACCATTGTTCCGTAGTCCAATTTCTGTGTTCATGTGCATATTAGCCTTTTGATTTAATTGTATAACCCCTTTCATATGTAGCAATAGATAGTCCACCCTTACCAAGTTTACTTTGGAAGCGAGAGCAAGCAAATATCCACTGGTTGCAGATTTGCTATACAGAAACTTTTGTACAAGTGGGCTATGGAGAATGTACAGTATATACATACATACATATATACAGTGCCTTGCAAAAGTATTCAGACCCCTGACCAATTCTCTCATATTACTGAATTACAAGTGGTACATTGAAATTTTGTTCTGTTTGATATTTTATTTTAAAACACTGAAACTCAAAATCAATTATTGTAAGGTGACATTGGTTTTATGTTGGGAAATATTTTTAAGAAAAATAAAAAACTGAAATATCTTGCTTGCATAGGTATTCAACCCCCACACATTAATATTTGGTAGAGCCACCTTTCGCTGCAATAACAGCTTTATGTCTTTTGGGGTAAGTATGTACCAGCTTTGCACACAGTGTCAGAGTGATTTTGGCCCATTCTTCTTGGTAGATTTGCTCCAGGTTGTTCAGGTTGGTTGGACGACGCTTGTGGACGGCAATTTTCAAATAGTGCCACAGATTCTCAATGGGATTGAGATCAGGACTTTGACTGGGCCACTGTAGAACCTTTTTGTTCTTGAGCCACTCCAATGTTGCTTTGGCCTTGTGCTTGGGATCATTGTCCTGCTGAAAGGTGAATTTCCTCCCAAGCTTCAGTTTTTTAGCGGACTGAAGCAGGTTCTCTTGCAGTATTTCCCTGTATTTTGCGGCATCCATTCTTCCTCCAATTTTAACAAGATGCGCAGTCCCTGCTGATGAGAAGCATCCCCACAGCATGATGCTGCCACCACCATACTTCACTGTAGGGATGGTGTGTCTTGAGGCATAGGCAGTGTTAGGTTTGCGCCACACATAGCGCTTTGAGTTTTGGCCAAAAAGCTCTATCTTGGTCTCATCTGACCACAAAACCTTTTCCCACATCGCAGCTGGGTCACTCTCATGCTTTCTGGCAAACTCCAGACGTGCTTTCAGATGGTACTTTTTGAGTAACTGCTTCTTTCTTGCCACCCTCCCATACAGGCCAGTGTTATGCAGAGCTCTTGATATGGTTGACTGGTGCACCATTACTCCACTCCCAGCCACTGAACTCTGTAGCTCCTTCAAAGTGATTGTTGGCCTCTCTGTGGCTTCTCTCACAAGTCTCCTTCTTGTTTGAGCGCTGAGTTTTGAGGGACAGCCTTTTCTTGGCAGTGCCTGGGTGGTGTGATGCAGTGGGGTTTTTATCCAGAAAATGTGACAGCAGCTTTAATGGTTCACAGGTGGAGGCCAATGGTAAGGTAACTGTGTCCTCGTTAGGGCAATTTCTTTCATCGGTGTAAACTGGGAGCTTCCACAGCACAGGGGTTGAATACTTATGCAAGCAAGATATTTCAGTTTTTTATTTTTCTTAAAAATATTTCCCAACATAAAACCAATGTCGCCTTACAATAATTGATTTTGAGTTTCAGTGTTTTAAAATAAAATATCAAACAGAACGAAATTTCAATGTACCATTTGTAATTCAGTAATATGAGAGAATTGGTCAGGGGTCTGAATACTTTTGCAAGGCACTGTATATATATATATATATATATATATATATATATATATATATATATATATATATATATATATATATATATATATATATATATATATATATTAGCAAGTGTCTAATAATGTGTCTGTTTTCTTTCAGAAAACCAGTGTGCGCTGTCTCTCTGCCTCTGTACACAGACAGTATTCTGCGCTAGCCATCTGGTTTTTCCAGTCAGCTTTTTGCGCTACAGAGACATCGCCAGTGCTAATGGCTTTTTAGCTACACCGTGCTGTCAAATTGTCAGGAGCCTTCCGTGTGTCTCTATGCCATTGATGTGTTTGCTTTACTGCACAGACGGCGAAGGTTACTAGATTTTTCTAGTTAGCGGGCAACTGCAGACCCTATCCGTTTTACAGTGCATGCTTGCAGACTGCCAGTGGCCTTTGCAAGTTTTTACCTTCACTCCACTTGTCCTGGTACCAGCCCAGTACCAGTGACTCACTCTGCCGGTACCAGAGCCTGTACGAGCGACCTGGTCGGTGCCAGAGGCGATACAAGAGCTGTAACAGTGACCTGGTACCAAAGTAGCTACCAGTCACCTTTATTGGTACCAAGGTTGGTACCAGTCATCTGACTCTTACCAGAATCGGTACCAGTGACACCAAGACCGTTACCAGTGCTCCATTTTTGTGTACATTGTACACAACAGTTTTCAGCACCAGTCAGCTTACTGTCTGTTCTTGCACCATGCCTGGGTTTCACGTTTGTGCTGGCTGCAAGAGAAACAATCCGGCAGAGGATAAGCATGACAAGTGCATCCGCTGCCTGGGAAGCGAGCAGGCAGAGGGAGGAGATAAAGACTGCAGCTCTTGTGCGGTTTGTGTTCATTTTTCTAAGAGGATACTGTAAAGCAGGCTGGCCCGCTGTTCCAGGGACCGATCTGCATCTCTTATGCCGTCGCAACATGACTCACTCCATTTGTCCCCTGCAGTGTGGTCAACAGAGTGCCCACTCCCTGTTACACCTGGAGCTAGGAAACAAGCCGCCAGGGGTAGGAGCAAGAGTTTGCGCTCCTCTAAACCCTCCACGTCACAATTAAAAATGCGTCACATACTGGAGTGCTCAGAGAAGCGTTTCGTCCACGTGGATTCGCTTACACTTATACAGTACATTACTAAGGCACGGACCGTGAAATTCATTCTTCACCGTGAAAACTCTCTATTTTGTGTACCCTGCACTTAAATCCAAGTAAGTTATGTGTATCGGTCCAGGTTCCTGATGTGATTATAAACTTGTTTCAATTTCAAAAAGAAAACTGGACAGGATTTATTGATTGACACTTAACAGCAGCCAATAACTACTCTGGGCTCTGCTCACTGATTGGTAGATATAATCCAGGGCGGGTTTAGTATCCTAGGCGATCTCAACTGATATTGTTAAGCAAGTGTCAAGTTAATTTTAAAAATCTACAATAATTACTGCAGCAGATCGTGTACAATAGTTTTGCATTATACTGGTGGCAGACTATTGCATACGTTGAGCTACGATCCAGCAGCATTTAGACTCAAACAGCAATCAAAAACAAAAAAGGTTGCAGATAGTGCATTGCTTCAAAACTAAAAGGTAAAAAAATAAAAAATTCTACGGACCAATTTAAAACAATATAATATGTATAAAAAAGCATTAACAAAGCAGGTTACTCTTGATCGCTGCATTGTTATCCTGTATTTGTTCACAGATGCATATTCGCAGTAACTTTTAGAAGCAACAACACAGATTACGTTCTTGACGTAAACTAATATATACAAGACACGTTTTTAATTTAATAGAATATCACATTTCATTAAAATATTATCGATTTGTTATCGTGGGGTCCCAATCGATAAATAATTTGATTATTATCGTTACAAGCCTACTGTCGTATATAACTAATATCGATGTACTCTAGTTAAAATTTGAAAACTTTAGCCTCTTGAATGCTGTATTGGATCAGCAAATAACTGAATTATACAGTATGCAGTACACAAAGATATGCATGCATTGCCCCTTTGGCATATAGACCGACCCTGGTTATATGTTACTGGCGTTTTGTAAAACTATTGTATACAAATAATATCCAGCTTGTTGAAATCTAGACTCCAGATGAGTGTAAATGACTGATGCGACTCCTTCTGTATAGGCTAATACAGAAACAACTCTGAGGTATGAAACAGATTACTGTCCAGGGGTGTAATGGGGTCAAAGCAGACCACCATTTACTACCTTAAGTCAAAAATTTATTTTGGGATTTTACTTTAATAATACAGACACTTTAACTGAATCCCTGCTGCAACTCACATTTGTAAAGGATGCCGTAGCCTAATATTGGCTAATGTCTCTGACTGTCGGACAGCTCACAATGTAGAGATACATGTGTTTCATTGGACCAGAAAAAAAAAAAAAGTATATATCTAGGTTTGAGTAAGGAGGAGAGATAGAGAGCCGCAGTACAGTTTTTCGAGTGAGAAGGGACAAACAGCAGAGGTGAACGTGCATGGAGGAGTAGCAACTAACAGAGGGTTTTGTTGTTTGTTTTTTGTTGTTGTTTGAAAGTAATTATTGTAGTATTGAGTTAAACTGGAGTTGGCAGCAGTTTTCCAGTTTTGATGTACATGCAACTATTTACTCGATTTATTGAAATAACAAACATTCAAGGGCAGTCATTCAGAGATGGTGAGGATCGTCTTCAGCGTTTAAGTTTTTGTTAATCTTTTTTTTTTTAGTTTTGGGGAATGGGGGTGGGGTCTAAACTTATACACTCTAGCAGACAACGATTTTTTTGGTTCTGCAAAGCTACCTTTCTGTCTTTTGGAAAAGTAAGATTCTTTGACATCCTTGCTGATAAAAAGGGCAACTGTCTGTAAGGCTATGTGTTTGAATAAGGGGAATTCCACAAATGAAACGTTTACTTATTATTATTATTATTATTATTATTATTATTATTATTATTATTATTTATTTATGTATTTATTTATTTATTTATGTATGTATTTATTTTCTATATCAAAATTGACTACACTGGATTGACTGTGGACTATTAAGGTTTGCCAGAAATGTACACTCTGTATCCTGTGTTGTTCAGATTGTGATTATTGAAAAACATTATTATTTTTTTATTTTTTTTTTATTTTATAATGAAGTATGGACTACATTTTTACAGGTTGTTTTTTGTCCTTTTCTGCGGTGCGGTATACTAGTTGTTACACTGTTTTCTGACTTCATCCACCATTATTCCTCTGGTAACTGGTGCTGCTGTGTATTGTTTTGTTAATGTTATTTTTTTTGTCCCTCAATTTGCTCTCTTTTGAGAGATGTTGATGCTAAAGCTTCCTGGACAGGGCATAACTTGCTAGAAAAGGATATTCTTGAGATAGTTAGTTGGGTCCTGGTGATGGTGAAAATAAAACTGTTAATTAATAAATTGGTAGGCTTTAACATACCTACCTGGCACCTGAACTGGCACATTACCGTCACAACAATGCATATGCTTCAGTGACATAGTGGGCAAAGTACTTTACGGTTTTTAGCCTATTGTAAATGGCAGTTGAATAGTTAAGTGATCTATGTACTGTAAAAGGAGATATCTACATGTCTGTATGTTTACGTGTGCTATTACTAACATTTGTTATATATATATATATATTTTTTTTTTTTTTACAAATACTACTCTTCTAATAAAGGTGGACTCCAGTCACCAGAGGGCAATGAGAAAGAAAATGAGAATGAGATGGATGATGACATTGCTGTGACTCAGAGCCAAAGGAACACTATTTGTCCCATTACCCAGGTATAGTTTTCCAAAGACATATTTGCTGTCTTATAGTAGTGTTAACTTTTTTTTCTGTGTCTGGAATGCATTGCTAACCATCACTGTGTGTGTGTTGACAGAACATTGAAGTCACACAGTGCTGCATATCTGCTTCATTCAGTGCTGGTGATTTACCGGTGATACACTATCGCCATATTTCTAGCTGCCTTGCATTTGAATTTCCCAGCCTTTTCTCAGTTTTATTTAAATTGAAATTTAAAAGTGTTTTTCAACTACTGAATATACTGTGCATGGGTTAAAAGGGGAGTGTAGATGATGATTTTTTAAACATCATGAGCACAGCACTGGTTACTGTTAAAATGGAGTATTCAATCTTGTTTGGGTATGTTCAGGGAACATCTTAATATATCTTCTTAAGCAAGATCTTCCATTCTAACAAGTTGCTAGCATGTATTTTAAACCTTGTTAACATCCATAGTGTTCACTGTTTTCTTTTTTTTTTCTTTTTTTTTTATTGAAACAATTTTATCTATGTATAAATAGTTGCATGTGTTTCTGTGTAGATTGTGAGCACTTGCCAGCTGCCGGTTAATCCAGCTACTCAATGCCTGAATCTGTTGATCTTGTTTTTCTCAAATACATTATTTTTATTCCTATAGCTGGAGATGGTGTCTCCTATGAAGAACAAAAAATGTAATCACTCCTATGACGAGCAGGCCATTCTTGGACTGATAAAGAGCAGACACAATCAGAGAAAGAAAGCCCGGTGAGCAAATGTGTAATTAAAGGGAAAGTGTAACAACGCAACGCCTTTGTGCTCCATCCTGTGGATAAGATGTTAAATCAATGTCCTATTGTAAGTGAGTTTGCATATATGCACAGTTCACAGCCACCTCTGTAAAGCGCTTTGTGATGGTTGTCCACTATGAAAGGTGCTATATAAAAATAAAGATGATATTATTATTATTATTATTATTATTATTATTATTATTATTATTATTAATGATAAATAATGTATACTGTAGTGTTCAAGACCACTTGCATCTCTTAGTAGATGTGCATTGCTAGCAACCCCATGTTTCCCTGATGGCTGTTACTTTACAGCACCTTAATAAATCTCCTTTCAGGGAAGCCGATGACGTTAATGGAATCATTATCCATATATATGTGTGTGTGTACATATATACAGGCTAACTTCACTAGAACAAACCTGCGACCTAGAGAAATGTTTGTTATATCAGGGTGTTCACTATAATAGGGTTTGGCATTTTTATGTATCAGAATAATGACAAAACAGCAAATTTGAATTGAACATCAATATATAGTATTTTTATGAAGATTCCTTCACAATGATCAACATTTAAACGGTATTGTAACAAGGTACTTATGTCATGTGTGGGTAACCGCATTGCAAGACAGAGGAGTTGGAGTTTTCTGTTTTTTATTAAACACAAAACAGAAAATAAACAAACGGGTCATGTGACGCTACCAACGATGGTAACCACAGTGGACACATCCAAGTCTGTAAACAATGATTTGATCAAACATAACTCCAAAAAGCACGCAAAACAAACCTGTTTCCACGTATAAATTACACCAACACTAATTCCCCCCTGTGGTATGTGTTTAAAAGAAAACAGTAAAGAACTGAAAAAGGAAAGAATGTACACTTACATGCTGAATACAGTAATTACATGTCCTTTCTCTTGAAAAAACTATCCAGCGTAGATTGCTCCTCACACCCGTTGCCTAGTTGCAGTTTGTGTTAAGACGACTGACAGGCAACGATTGCATTCGTCATGCATGATTTGTGCTACAATAGGTCATCTTTGAATTAGCGTTGTCTTTTGAATTAATCAACCATGGTCTTTGTTTTCAGTGAGAGAATAACACACTTGACACTGGAGAAAGTTCAGTGTCAGTCAGTACTGAGATCGTTGTATCTGGGTCGATCCTGTGCGTGATCGTTCTAATAGGGCTAATTGTGTTAAGAACTAGTACTGTAGTTTTAAAAAAAGATGCAGACAAACGCCTCTGTCAGGTCAAAATTTAACAAGTGGACTTTTGGAATATGGAAGTGTGACAGAAATACAATGAGTTTTGGTTGTAACTCTCCCTCCCGACCTGTGAGGGCGCAAAGCAGTGAGAACAGTGAGTTCTTTGGACGGGCTGGTCTGACATTTCTTTCCCCGGGTTGGGAAGTCGGCCAGTCTGGATGAAGGCGAGACTCAGTTGCAAGAATGCATTGACCCGGAAGGGAAACGACATGGCAGCCACAGTTTGGAGAAGCGGTTGCACTCATTTACAAAGGGGTCATGTGTGAAAACATGAAAGGGGGCGGAGAATCGCAATCTGTTCCTTTCGCTTGGTTTGTGTTTTTAAACCTAGAAGGACTGTGGAGAAGGATGTAACAGTATCGTGAGTGTTTTTTGTTTGTTTGTTCTGTCTGTTAGTAATTGTCTTGTTTGTGAATCACCAGACAGCTAACACGATTCCGGAGCTGTCGCCTTGGGCCAGCACAAAGCCGGAACAGCACTTCACCACTGTCACGAAATAAACTGTGTCACCCACCACGAGCACTACAGCACGCACCCAGGACTGGTGACCGTGTTTTGTACATTGTGGGAAAGATACGTGTATTTATTATTTGGGACTGTAACCCATTGATTTATTTCCAGTGCATTACACATTGTTGTGTATTGCCTGGAGTTATTGTTTGGTCACCAGACCGGGATTATAATCATTAAAACCTGTTTCCCACTGGATTACAATTCTCTGTTTGTTCATTGCGCACTGCATCACTCCTGCACCTGTACTCAATCAGCCACTTTGCCACAGGAAGTCACCGTTTTTTGTTTCTTTGCAAGTAAAGCAGTCACTGTACTGCTCTGGATTTCCACCTTTCTCTTTCGGTGAATACAATTCTTGAATCTAAATCAAATGCCTGTCAACAGACAAGTTTCGGTGGGTTCCGCACAGCCTGTGAAATCGCGATTTTCACAGGGTCTTAACTATATATCACCTTACAGTACAATTATACGACAAAAAATTGACTGAATGATGATACCCGAAAATAATCTTAATATTTTTTAAAAAGTAGCTGCCGCAAGTATTAGTATTAGGCGGTGGATTGCACCGATCTACGGCTTATTTTGACCCCCTGCATTCATTGTCACTATTTTTGCTTTGAAAATAATCGGTTATTTATTTAGCAGTCATTTTAACGTGTTAAGCTTTCTAAGTGCTTAACACAGAAGACCCGCCCATTCAATTCTCTGATTGGTTAAATGTTGTGTCAAGACGTAACACAGCTATCCTGTGGTTCAAGATTTTTTTTCACCCTGCAACGCGCAAGTGATCAAGTCTGCTAGAAGTGCAATCAGTCCTTATTGTTAAAGGAACAGTAGCATCTGCAAGACAGATGACAGCCACTTCACTGGGCGACCCGCCCGGCTGAAAAAGGCCTGAGGAGAACCCTGCATAGGGAACGCATTTCCCAAAAAAGATCAATCAGATTAACTAGGCCCGTGGTTCCCAAACTTTTCTTATTTCGTACCCCCTTCCAGATTTACCAGCTGTCCACGTACCCCTACCAGCAGACAGGGTTTATTTTAACCCCTTTAAAACCAAAGCATTGTATAAAATGTACACATTATAATACACATGAACACACATAATATACGGCTATAATAATAATAAATTTACTTTTTTTAATTTTAATATACATTTACTTAAAAACTTAAACAATGGCTTAATAATACTACTCACCATTAATGTGACGGATGAGCTTGTTTGTTCGAGCACAGGCGCATAATGTTTGGAATGATGGGTGATAGCTTGAGTCATAAGTTGTTTTCTACAGAAAGATGCTGACGATACTTTGATTTCATTGCAGCGAGTGACGAAAATCTGCTTTCACACAGGTAAGTTGTAGCAAACGGTATCAAAAGTTTTACAGCCTTGTCCGACAATTCGGGGAACTCTGCTCGCATTTGGATCCAAAACTCAGCCAACTGTTTTTGTTGGAACTCAGTCTTGAGTCCGCCGTTAGTTGAAATGTCCAGAAGTTTCTCTTGTTCTTGCCGCATGTGTATTGCTGTTTGCGTTTTCCATTGGGGGAAAGTACTCACGTAGTCATTGCCTTTGCTCCATCAGTACAGATGCCAATACATTGTGTCCGATGATATTATGTTCATTTATAAAGCTGTCAAGCAACTGAAAAATCTCCTGTTCTGGTAGGCAGCGGCTGGCAAAACAAAATGTCCTCCTGTATTGCACCTTCGTAAATGTACCGCACGTACGCCAGAAGTTGAGCTAAGCCTGCCACGTCTGTGGATTCGTCCAGCTGGAGAGCAAAGTACTGGCTGCCCATCACATGGTTCACTAATTGAGTTAAGACATCATTGACCATGTCATCAATTCGACGTGACACTGTGTTGTTTGATAATGGCACTAACTGAATTACTTTTTGGGCCATCTCCCCAAGCATAGTGCTTACCATGTCTGCAGCCGCAGGTAGTATCAGGTCCTCTGCTATGTTGTGAGGTTTTCCTGACTTCGCAACTCTGTAACTTACTAAGTATGAAGCTTCAAGGGCCTTAATATTGTCATCTGCAGCAGCAGCAAAACTAAACGTAAAACTTTCTTGCAAGCCATTAGCTGCGCCAGCGTCCGCTTGAAAAATTCGGGTGGTTTGTCCTTGTGGTGTTGGTTTTAGGCTGTTATTCGATAGGACTTTGCCACATAAAACACATTGTGGCTGTGGGTATTCACCGGCACCAGTCCAAGTAAATCCCATTTCTGTGTATCTTTCATCATATTTACGTCTCTTTGATATTGTTTCCGTTTTGTTCCTGGTGTCAAGGTTTCGCTTCACAGGCTGAAAGTCACATGTCGAGTCAGTAGTCGTCTCGTCAGTGATTTCAGGAAGTGCGCTGGTACTGGCAAGACAATATTCATTAATTTGGTCATTGCCCTTCTTTTTAATAGTACCTGTCTTTAACCATCTGTCAATTTTCACTGGCAGATATTGCTATTATTGTGCGAAGTATACAAGTTCACCGAAAGAAGAAAAAAAACTACTTCATTCTGAAATCAGTTACTAGATTGGACTGTTGCTGGGCAACTGAAACCACGCTGTACGATGATTGGCGGTGAGAGGGCTCTGCAAGTCATGTACGTCTCTGTGTTCTCATTGGTACATCTTGAATTAAATTAACTACCTTGTTTAGCAAATCCTGACAGAGTTTAGAAGCTTCGTCTTAGAAGCCTATTAAGAAAATGCAATAAAAAAAAAATACATATAATCCGCCATTACACAATTTATTCCACGTACCCCCCCCCCCCCCCCCAAGATCTCTGGCGTACCCCTGGGGGTACGAGTACCACAGTTTGGGAACCACTGAACTAGGCTAATAATATGTAGGGTAAAATGGGTTTAGAATAGAGGTCCCACAGCAAACCGATAGTTGTGTACTTATATAATGGATAGGGACAGACAAACTGTTAAACTAGCCAAAACAGAATAATTGACGTACAGTCAGTAACTTTTCTTTCTTCTGCCTTCTGTACAAATGCCAGTGATGTCTGCAAAATACCCAGGTTCATTAAAATTCATTAGACTTGAGGGGTAGAATGGATAATTACCTGGTCCAGGCCCTGGTACTCTCCCGCCTAGACTACTGCAACTCCCTCCTGGCTGGCCTCCCTGCGTCCGCCACCCGTCCGCTCCAGCTCATCCAGAACTCTGCTGCCCGCCTGGTGTTCTCTGCCTCGCTTCGCCCACGCTACTCCACTACTCCGCTCGCTCCACTGGCTCCCGATCACCGCTCGCATCCAGTTCAAGACTCTTGTACTAGCCTACAGATGCCTTGACCAGACTGCACCCAGCTACCTCCAGACCCTCATCTCTCCCTACACCCCCACTCGACCTCTCCGCTCCGCCTGTACTAGAAGACTAGCTCTACCTCCGCTACGCTCCCCTGCCTCCAGAGCCCGCTCCTTCTCCACCCTTGCTCCGCAGTGGTGGAATGACCTTCCTACAGATGTCAGGACTGCCCAGTCCCTGACCACGTTCCGGCGCCTCCTTAAGACTCACCTCTTCAAACAGCACCTAGAGAACTCCTCTGTTTGTATCCTGGGACACTATCACCCTTCATGTAAATGTGCTTTATTTTGCTCTTATCTGCCCCCTATTTTACTGCATTTAATCCTGTACTTCAGAATACTGTAATATGCCAAGTGTTTAACCTGTAGTACTTTGTATTTAATCATATCCTGATGTAACTATCACTATTTAATCATATCCTGATGTAACTATCACTATTATCTGCTGTATTATTGAATTGTGGTTTGTCACACTTGTACTTTGCTTGAACAAAAGTTATTGTATTTCTTGCTCTTATTGTATTGCTTGTATTGTAACACTTGAAATGTATTTGCTTACGATTGTAAGTCGCCCTGGATAAGGGCGTCTGCTAAGAAATGAATAATAATAATAATAATAATAATAATAATGGCTGACTGGTAGCCATATAAAATACTGTAATTTGATTTCTACAAAATGTTACTACATTATAGTGGACATAGTGGTTAAAAAAGCTCATGAGGACAATACGTTTCCACTTTTAAGCTTTAACACTAGAACTGCCGAGATTTCGTACTACATACAACCGCCGCACCCGCAAAATGTGCGGCTTCATTTTAAAATGACTTCGATATGAAAATGAAAAACAAACAATCAGATACAACTTAATATTTTTATTTATGAACATCATACATAACATTTTCAGAGCAGAAACACCGTATTTACATTGAAAATTAAAGTTGTTTTTTTTTTTCAAAAAGGCCCATGTACATAAAACATGAAAAACTGTAATAAAATAAACTTTACGCAATAAACTTCTGTGTAAACAGGTGTAGAAAGTAATAACAGCTTATGCAACGTGAAAGCACTTTGAGTGAAACAGAGTTCAAAGGCTGTCTCTCTGTCCAGAGTTCTATTAAAGCTTTCTAAGTACAATCTACGCAGAAAACACACTTTTCAACCGTACCAGTACATTTGCCACTGACTTGCCTTTTCACAATGGGTGCAGACATCAAAAGTTCTGTTTTTATGGCATTTAGCAACCTGACATTGTCTTTTATTCCGTGTGCCAGTGGGTGCAGCGCTGGCTGAAGGTTGAGGGGCATTTGCCAGCCGGCTTTCATGTCTCTTTCTTATCAAAATGTTTCTGCTGTAGCTCCAGGGCTAGCTGCAAAATGAAGACCCTCCGAGTGATTGTGTTGCCGGTGCACTCCTTGTACAAAACCAAAGCGTTGATGGCTGCCAGGTCCAAAACATCATAAAAAACAGACACAGGCCACCTGCGAGAACCACCTTTGACAGAATACAGCCGTGCCATTTGATCCAGTATATCCACACCGTACTTCGTTGCATTGTAAAATGCAGCAGTCTCTGACTTTCGTTTAGCATCAGTCCCAATGGTCACTGATCTGTGCCATCCTGCCACAGTATTTAATTCAAATATTTAGTAACACTTAAGAACGGATATGCACGAGATATTCACATACGCGGAAATATTTAAATTTGAATTGCAAAAGCCGTTCAAAAAGCGGCTATGGCGGTGCTAGTGTTAACTATAGTCAATAATAACTTTTTTGCCCCTCAATCACCCTGGATAATCTAAACGATGCTAATTAACTTTCAAAAAGACCTTTTTGTATAACACTAATACAGTACTACTAATACTAACTGCTTTACTCTATTTGTACTTTAAAGTACTTTCAACGGCAAATCCAGTTACATCTATTTTTTATTTTGGTCACTAGAAGTTCACAATAATGAGAGTTGACTATCTTCTATGATGGCATTGTGGCAAAAGTATATTTTGTAAGTTTAAACAACTAAAATTGATTACAACACAACTAAATGTGTACATCGTTATTGAAATGTTGATGAATTACATTATTTTAGAGAGTAAAACAATTGTCAGAAACCAAAGATAATTCAAATAAAAAACAGTGGACCTGATTTTTCCACTGTGGACAAATTGGTCTCGTCATTAATTTACTATGGAGTGGACCGTTTTGAAAGTATTTTGCCTACACTGGAAAATATACGTCCCTACATTTTTCTCTGTCCAGACAACTGACTGACATGCTTGCACTTTATTTATTTTTTTGTTTACCAGTTGCCCTGTGGTTGGATGCGACAATGCAGACATAAAGCAGTCAGACCTGGTACCAGATACAACTTTGAAGAGGGCTATTGAGGGACGGAAGAAACAGGGATCCAGCCGACTGACCATGTGAAAGACATTTATGGTGGTGTCTGGAGAATTAGTTTTGTTTGGAAACCTACTTGCATGTGTTTTTCTGTTTAATATATTTAAAATATATTAATTGCATTTTTTATAATAAAATATATTAATTGCATTTTATATAAGAATACAGTAATTACAGTTCAAGGTGTTGTTATTTTCACCCTATGCAATATTAAACACCCATTTAAGAATAAATATCCAGTATGTCATGTAATATTTGTGTCTGGATAGAAATAACATACAATTGTGTCTTTATTTTCATTTTATACCATTGTTTGGGTACAAATTTCTAATTGATCTGCATTTATTATTTGTTTATTTAGCAGACGCCTTTATCCAAGGCGACTTACAGAGACTAGGGTGTGTGAACTATGCATCAGCTGCAGAGTCACTTACAATTACGTCTCACCCGAAAGACGGAGCACAAGGAGGTTAAGTGACTTGCTCAGAGTCACACAATGAGTCGGGTTGAGGTGGGATTTGAACCGTGGACCTTCGGTTACAAGCCCTTTTCTTTAATCACTGGACCACACAGCCTCCATTTATTTAGCTACAGTTGGTTCCAGAGTACCAGAATTAATCTTACTGTTCATCTTGATTATGCCAATTAAATCTGTAGCAAAAGTAATGGTTAGATGACTTAACAGCCAGTGGTTAATGCTTCATGTAGTTCAGGACAACCCCACATTAAAGGGTATTCTTGAAGTGTTTAACCCACAGTGAGGCTACCCTTCACTCTGACTTGTGCCAAAGTTGACAAATTGCAGTTGTGACTTTTTGGCATTCCCGATGATGAAGACCTAACACTTTGTGAGATTTTTTTTTTCTCTAGGTCATGTTTAATCATGGGAATTGTACAAGAAAAATGAAACTTAAAAAAACAATATTATTCAGTTCAAATATATGTGTATTTGTAGAGCTCAGAAAAGAACAACTTTAAGTGAACAGAGCTACAGCAAGATCTGAGCAAAGAACACAACACTCCTTGCAGTTTTATAATTGCCTGAACACATCCGTGCAGTGATGTCACTTTCTTTCTCTATTCAGTTCTCTATTCTGCCTGGTAACAGACCCAAGAAGCAGAAACATTATTATCGGTGTTTTACAAACCGGAACTCAAGTACCCTACCCTGCTTGTCTATTGTAGATTTTTTTTAAAAAGACTAGTAGTTCATATATAAACTACAGAATTCATACAATCCCCCCTTAGGTGCTCTTTAACTTATAAATAAGAGTATCTTACCATTATACCCCAGAGAGAAATAGTTTGTTTAGACTCAATTAAATCCCAACAGTGATAGATATAAAAATGGTATAAACTGCATCAAGTGGTAGTTTATAAGGAATTCCTCTTTCCGACGGAACTCGGACAATGATCAAATGTCTTTGGCAACTTGCCTGAAAGATTTAAATTTAGTCCAAGCAACAGGTTCCTGTCTAGGTGCGCATCCCAGACCTTACCTGTCACTGGATACCTGTTTTCTTTAGGATTATTAAGTTGATAGTTCCTAAAATTAACAACTCCTTTAAAAGATAGCAAAGCTCTAATGTGCAAGTGAATTATTTTACTATAATAATTGTTTAACAGGTCTGGTACAAAATGAAACATTCTTAATCATACAAACTTGATTACCTGTTACATAGTTCTTAAAATTAGCAGTAAAACAGTATTTTCCATTACCTACTGGACAGTTATAATACAATTACCTTCAGTAGAGTTAACAGATGAATTGACAGATGACTTAACACACCCTGGCAGCATTGCATTCATATTCACAGAACAAAATGTCCATGGTGACAATATTATCCTGTTGTCAGGCATTGGTTCTTTAGCAGAACAGCAGTTTTCAATGATCCCCTAACTCCATTGCCTATATTTAGTAGTTTCTTTGTTCCAAACTCTGTTCAGCTGCACCCCCCATCTTAGACACTCCTGTATAATACACATGGTTTATCTACAACATTCAAAATGATCTGGACAGCATTCAGAACTGGGCAGACACGTGGCAAATTACATTTAATAAAGAAAGTGTAAGGTACTGCATGCAGGCAGCAGACAGTGTGGGGAAGCTATAAAAAAGGCCAACAAGATGCTTGGATATATTGTGAAAATTGTTGAATTTAAATCAAGGGAAGTGATATTAAAACTTTACAATGCATTAGTAAGACCTCACCTAGAATATTGTGTTCAGTTCTGGTCACCTCGTTATAAAAAGGATGTTGCTGCTCTAGAAAGAGTGCAAAGAAGAGCAACCAGAATTATCACAGGTTTAAAAGGCATGTCGTATGCAGACAGGCTAAAAGAATTGAATCTGTCTGGTCTTGAACAAAGAAGACTACGCGGTGATCTGATTCAAGCATTCAAAATTCTAAAAGGTATAGACAATGTCGACCCAGGGGACTTTTTTGACCTGAAAAAAGAAACAAGGACCAGGGGTCTCAAATGGAGATTAGATAAAGAGTCATTCAGAACAGAAAATAGGCACTTTTTTACACAGAAAATTGTGAGGGTATGGAACCAACTCCCCAGTAATGGTGTTGAAGCTGACACCCTGGGATCCTTCAAGAAACTGCTTGATGAAATTCTGGGATCAATTAGCTACTAACAACCAACCGAGCAAGATGGGCCAAATGGCCTCCTCTCGTTTGTAAACGTTATTATGTTCTTATATTTGTATTTATTTATATATAATGTATTTTATATACAGTATATATAATGTATGTGTGTGTATATATATATATATATATATATATATGTGTGTGTGTGTATGTATACATATATATATATATATATATATATATATATATATATATATATATATATATATAGTCACCACCGAAATTGTCACCCTTGATGAAGATGAGCAAAAAAGACTATAAAATGAATAATACCAGTACTGAGCTGTATTGTAATTTTCCAACATGTGGAATATATTTGATTTTATTAATGATTCAATGGAATCAACCAAAATTACACATTTCTCAAATTATTAATTTATTTCCAAAAAAATGAAGTGTCACAATTATTGGCACTCTTGTTATCAGTACTTTGTGCACACTCCCCTTGCAAGGATAACGGCACGGAGTCTTTTTCTATAATGTTTAATGAGATTGGAGAACACATTGGGAGGGATCTTAGACCATTCCTCCATACAGAATCTTTCCAGATCCTTGATATCCTTCGGTCTGTGCTTATGGACTGCCCTCTTCAATTGAAACCACAGGTTTTCAATGGGGTTCAAGTCCGCAGACTGAGATGGCATTGCAAAATGTTGATTTTGTGGTCAGTTTACCATTTCTTTGTGGATTTTGATGTGTGCTTGGGGTCATTGTCTTGCTGGAAGATCCACTTACAGCCAAGTTTCAGCCTCCTGGCAGAGGCAACCAGGTTTTTGGCTAAAATGTCCTGCTACTGGGTAGAGTTCATGATGCCGTTGACCTTAACAAGGGCCCCAGGACCAGTGGAAGCAAAACAGCCCCATACATCAAAGATCCACCACCATATTTTACTGTAGGTATGAGTCTCTTTTCTGCACATGCATCCTTCTTTCGACGCCAAACCCACCGCTGGTGTGCGTGGCCAAAGAGCTCTATTTTCGTCTCATCTGACCATAGCACCTGGTTCCAATCGAAGTGCCAATGCCGTTTAGCAAACTCCAGGCACTTACATTTGTTGGTTGCTCTCAATAAAGGTTTTTTTTATGGCAACCCTTCCAAATAGCCTATTGGCATGGAGGTGGCATCTAAGTGTAGATTTGGAGACCCCAAGATGCAACCACGTTATGTAATTCTCCAACTGTGGCCCTTGGATTTCCCTTTGCCTCCCGAACCATCTGCCTCACTGTGCGTGGGGGCAAGATACACTTGCGTCCTCTACCAGGCAAGTTTACCACTGTTCCAGTGGTTTTGAACTTCTTAATTATTGCCCTAATAGTGTTAAGTGGTATATTTAGTTTTTTAGCTATTGTTTTGTACCCATTGCCTGATTTATGAAGGTCAACAACCATTTGTCTCTTCATTTGTGAGTTCTTTGCCTTTCCCCATGGTGATGGATGACAAATGGATTTCATATGCGTGTTACCTCATTTTTATACCCCAGTGAAACAGGAATGCATGGAAGGCCACATTATAGTTCCTTAAGACTGAGATGAACTTAAAGAAGTAGAATGTTAATGCAGATTTAATTTTGTTTGATTTTATTTATAAGAATCTTTAGGGGTGCCAATAATTCTGACACCTATCTTTTTGAGAAAAAATGTTATTACTTGTTAATAAAAAAACTTTTTCTCTGAGCAATTGTATTAGAATAAAATCCTTCAAGATGCTGCTTGATGAGATTCTGGGATCAATAAGCTACTAACAACAATCAAGCAAGATTGGCTGAATGGCCTCCTCTCGTTTGTAAACTTTCTTATCTTCTTATGTTCTTTTATATATATATATATATATATATATATATATATATATATATATATATATATATATATATATATATGGGTTGTAGGGAGATATGCAAATAAAGCATTACAAGAGCCAATCAAATCGCGTGAAAGTTGCCTAACGGCTTCTACATTCACAGCGTTTTAAAAGTCAAAATACAGTAGCTGCATACATGTGTTGCCCTTTTAGGGGCTCATCAGTACAGAGCAACTGTATTTTGACTTCAGAAAGGCTCAGGAAAGTAAGTAACAAGAAGTAGCTTTCGAGTTAAGGTGAGTGAAAGCAATAAATTAAAAAACAAATGGCTTGTAATGCTTTATTTGCATATCTCCCTACAACCCATTTGTTTTTGTATTTATTGCTTTCACTCACCTTAACTCGATGAACTTAAAGAAGGTAACAATATATATATTGTCACCTCCTGCCCGTCCATCTCGGTCGGCTTACTCCCTGGCTTACCCCTGGCTTACAGTCTCGCAGATCGTTGGAGGGTGGATGGAGACCAAAGGCTTCCTTTATTAGGCGGCGAGAAATAAGGCACTGACTCAGCCAGTTTAACTGAAACCAAATCGTACGGTTTATTAACAAAATAAAGCAACAGTACAGAGGTTGCAGTCAGCACCGCAGGGTCTGTCCCTGTCACTAGGGCCCTCCGTTTAGTACACTCCCACAGTAGCGCAGTACAGCAGTACCTCTCCCTAACACAGCTGGGAATCAGAGTGTCCGAATACTCCCGCTCCGAGTTTATATAACCAGGCTCCTTCCCGCCAAACAAATGTAACAACTTTAGAGACTGAGGAGGAGGGAGTGCTTGGAGTTTTCAATACATAAAACACAACCAATACATACAGTAGAAAACACAGGAGATATTCACATAAACTAGACCCCACTAGTATAACAATACCCCCTCCTTAAGGGTCAATCGTCCCGATGACACCAATTGCATTGACACCACATTGCTTCCATTTGTATGGATTTATTTATTTATTTTAACCTACAGGGCTACTCCCCATTGTACCTCCAAAGGCGGTCCTGATGATTCATTTTAGGTGTGGACCTGTTATCTTTCCTAATGCCATACACCACCTCATTTACTTTCTTACACACTGTATATGGCCCTTCCTGCGCGGGTTATGAAACCACACTTTGTCTCCCACTTCATAAGTGTCAGCAACAGCTCTTACATCATACCTTTACCTGGTCAGCAGCTGATTTTAAGTTTTCCCTTACAAACTGGTGTACCCGCTCGAGAGACTGCTGCAGGCAATCGGCATAGTCCAGGGGATACTCAAAGCTAAGAGAGGTGTCAGGAGTTCCATAAACCAGCCTCACTGGTGAACGGAGCTCCTCTCCAAACATCAGTAGTGCAGGTGTGCAGTGTGTCATTTCATGTTTAGCTGTTCTATAGGCAAACAACAGTAAGGGGATGTGAGTATCCCAATCCCGCTGGTTCTGCTCTACAAACAGGGCTAACTGGTTTTTGAGATTGCGAATGTACCTCTCCACCATGCCATCAGACTGAGGCCTCAGTGGCGTGGTACATGTCTTCCGCACACCCATCAGCTGACACATCCTGGAGAAAATCCCCGACTCAAAATTGCGGCCCTGGTCTGAATGCAGTTCACCAGGCATGCCAAACCGAGTAAACATCTGAGAGACCAGTGTCTGGGCTACTGTGTTGGCATCCTGGGTAGGGATGGGGAAAGCTTCTGGTCATTTAGTTAGGTAGTCCATAGCAACCAGCAGATACTGACTGCCAGAGCATGGAAATGGGCCAGCGATGTCGACCGCTACACGCTGGAGCCGGTCCCCCACTACATACTGCTGCATTGGAGCATGTTCCCGCCTCCGTGGACCCTTCCTCGCTGCGCAGTCTGTACATTTCCTACACCACCTCTCACAGTCCTGATGACACTTTACCCAATAGAAGCATTCCCTTACCTTCCCCAGGGTTTTGTCTACCCCAAAGTGCCCACCGGCTCGGGTGCTGTGAGCCAGGGTTAGCACTTCCCTTCGCAGGTACCCTGGAACTAACAGCTGATACCTGCAGCACCCACCCGAGGGAGCCTCCCACTTACGATACAGTAACCCGTCTTTTAGTTCTATACTATCCCAAATAGCCCAGTATGCTCCGACGTCTGAGCTGAGATGTGACACACTTTCCCACCGTGGACGACCTCCATTCTCTTTTCAGCAAAACAGAGGATGAAAATCAGACTCGGCTTGTTGCGCAGCCCTCAGCTCTTCAGCACTGTGGCCCTCGATAAGCTCTGCGTGTTAACCGGCACAGTGGCTCTGTAGCTGTATTACTTTCACACTGGCCCTTCTGGGAGTCCCCTTTTCCAGCACCTCCCTCACAGCCCTTCCCATCCGTGGCAGCATGTTCCCCTCCCACATTGCTACCCTCCCGCTGCTCTACCCTCAACAGAAGCTGCAATTAGTAACAGAACAGGGCCATCTAGAGAGAGCATCAGCATTGCCATGCTTTACGCCCTGCCGGTGTAACACCTTAAACTCATACTGCTGCAGGTGTTGCAGCCACCTTGCAATCTGGCCCTCTGGGTGCTTGAACCTGAAAAGCCATTGTAAAGCAAAGTGGTCAGTACGTACAACAAAAGGTCGGCCATACAAATAATGGTGAAAATGCATGACACCTTTTACCACAGCTAGCAGTTCTTTGCGAGTGGTGCAGTAGTTCCTCTCCGGTGCTGTCAGGGTCTGGCTGTAGTAAGCTATGACCCTCTCCACTCCATCCTGGACCTGTGAAAGGACAGCTCCAACTCCCACGTCACTGGCGTCTGTGTCCAGGGTGAATGGGAGGTTAAATTGAGGGTAACCTAATAAAGGGGTAGAGCCTAAAGCCTGTTTGAGGTGAATAAAAGCACTCTCACATGCTTCACTCCAGTGGAACATCTGTCCCTTCTTTGTCAAAGCATGCAGCCGCTTAGCAATGTCAGCAAATGACCCAATAAACTTCCTATAGTAGGAGCATAAACCCAAGAAGCGGCTTATCTCAGTTACATTTACTGGCCTAGGCCAGTTGCTAACTGCTGCTATTTTGTTGGGGTCTGTAGCAACACCCTGTTCACTAACTATGTGTCCAAGATAAGCCATCTCCTTTTTAAACAGCTCACATTTAGCAGGGTTCAGTTTTAAACCAGCTTTCTTGAGTTTCTCAAACACTTGTTCTAAATTACTTAATGCCTGTGAAAATGTGCGTGCATGCATCAGCACGTCATCAAGGTAAATAAGACAGACTTCCCATGGCAGGCCCACCAGCACCCTCTCCATAAGCCTGTCAAAGGTGGCTGGCGCATTACAGAGACCAAAGGGCTTCACATTGAACTGGTACAAGCCCCACCCAACTGTGAATGCCGTCTTTGCTCTATCAGCTTTGTCGACCTCCACCTGCCAATACCCACTCTTTAAATCAAGTGTGGAAAACCACACAGAACCACTCACTGCCTGAAGTGTGTTATCAATCCTTGGCAGTGGGTAAGAATCTTTCTCAGTAACCTCATTCAGCTTCCTATAGTCTACGCAGAATCTCATGCTGCCATTCTTTTTCTTCACTAGTACTATAGACGAGGCCCATGGACTACTGGAGTCCTCAATAACCCTCTGCCTTTGAGGTCTCTAACAATGCTTTCCACCTCCCCTTGTTTAGCTATTGGGATCCTCCTAGGGGCCTGTTTAATTGGTGTTGCATTGCCAGTATTTATTTTATGTTTTACCAATGCAGTCCTACCAAAGTCATCCTCATCTTTGCAAAAAATATTGTGGTGCTCAATCAGAAAAGCTTCAAGTTGTCTCTGTTGTTCCTCGTTAAGCTCAGCACTGCTGCTTTCCCAAAAGCCTGTGAAGTAGTCAGGCAGTGTTCTGAGAACTAAACCACTTTTTAGTCTACGGCAATTCTTAAAATCACCACTGGGTGGCGGCTGGCTGAGTGAGCAGCACTCTGCGCTCTCGGCTTGTACAATTGTTGCTGCTTCCCATTCAGCTAACACTTGACCCTTTTTAATCACTTTGTCGGTGTAGGAGATATTTAACAGCCTTATGAGCACCGTTTTCGACTTTAGATCTACTACAGATCTTGCGACTAAGATGTCAGGGTAGTCTTTGTTTTTAGGATCATTTTCGATTACGCCCCATTGCGAGATACAAGCTCTTTCGCAGTCTAACTCGGCCGCTACGAGTATCTCAGAGCCTGCAGGAACAGTAACTGTACGCCCCGCTACAACACGCCCACAAAAGGTGGGTTCTGATTCGGTCTGCAGGTGGCTTAATGCAAGCTCTGTGCCATTCAGTGACAGTACATTTCTCTGCATATCTAAAATCCCACGGTGTGCCTGTAATAGATCCAAACCCATTAACAACTCGTCGGTAATATCAGCTACCCAGACCCTGTGATGAAAGGAGTATTGTCCAATCAGAAATTTTAGCTCGCCAGTCCTAGTTCCTGACGTCACTCCGGTTACAGTCTTAATGCTACAAGTCTCCAGAGCACTACAGTCTGATACTTTTGATGCTATCTTCTCAAATAGTTTGGGACTCATGACAGTCAAATTTGCTCCGGTATCTATTATGGCATCGACATGCAACCCTTCTATGACACAGCGGTTACAACATGGAATCAAAATAGATTTAATTAGTTTTTAATGAGTTTTTGCCACTGATCAACACAAAAAAGTCCAAATGTCAAAATGAAAAATAAAATCTACAAATTGTTCTAAATTAATTACAAATATAAAACAGAATATGATACAGATGAATTCAATAATATGTGCATGTCTGAATTTGCATTGACGTACAGGATTGTTTACTGTGACACAAGAAAAAGTAAAACTGTCCTCGCTTTGCAAAATAATCTTGGATTCATTAAAAAGAGAACAAGAGGTAAACCTGCCAATATGATATGCAAGGTTTTCACAAATTAAACAACCTGAGAAACTGTAAAGTTCATTGCTTAAACTCTACTTGCCATATCGATCAGACACTCAACTGAAACAAGGCGCTTCAACACCTATGAAGCCTTTTATGGATTAGCGCCTGTGAAACTGCCAGGATCTCAAGAATCCGAATATGTGTATAATATTGTAAGCAGAAACAGATCACCTTATGCAATGCACAGTAATGCTATTGAAGATGCACTCAGAGTATAAAAGAAATGGTCCTGCTGAAGATGCTAGGTCAATGCTAACTCCTGCAACAGTGGTCAACCGAGTAGAATGGAGCCTTGCGTGAATAACCCAGAACACACTTTAGCAAGATGCTATTCTTGAATTTCTTCCTAGCGCTAATGTACAGAACACTGCTCTGCCACTTATGGAAGTTAATCGCATGTCTCCTGATAACTCGTAAAATGTACTAAACACTAAATGAAAAGCAGGCTTCAGTTTTCTATACTGTGCAATACTGGTGCATACAGCATGTCTCCAGTAAAACCACTGAACCATTGTTCTACTTTGTGACAGGTGGTGCAGGTACAGGTAAATCACACTTCATTAAGTGCATTTATGAAGAGGCTACAAAAATAATGTATGGGCTGCCTGCTATTCAGGAAGAATACAATATAACAAAACCAACTGTCCTGTTAACAGCATTCACTGGCACAGCAGCTTTCAATATACTGTATCTGGTAAAACACTGCACAGCATTCACTGGCACAGCAGCTTTCAATATACTCAATCTGGTAAAACACTGCACAGCATTCACTGGCACAGCAGCTTTCAATATACTCTATCTGTTAAAACACTGCACAGCATTCACTGGCACAGCAGCTTTCAATATACTGTATCTGGTAAAACACTGCACAGCATTCACTGGCACAGCAGCTTTCAATATACTGTATCTGGTAAAACACTGCACAGCATTCACTGGCACAGCAGCTTTCAATATACTGTATCTGGTAAAACACTGCACAGCATTCACTGGCACAGCAGCTTTCAATATACTCTATCTGGTAAAACACTGCACAGCATTCACTGGCACAGCAGCTTTCAATATACTCTATCTGGTAAAACACTGCACAGCATTCACTGGCACAGCAGCTTTCAATATACTCTATCTGGTAAAACACTGCACAGCATTCACTGGCACAGCAGCTTTCAATATACTCTATCTGGTAAAACACTGCACAGCACATTTAAAACTGCAACGTTCGTTGAACCCACCTTACGAAGGACTTGGGAATAATTTAGATGAAACGAGAGCTCAGCTTTCTAATGTACACATTCTTATCATTGATGAAATATGTATGGTATCAAAACAACTTTTTGCATATGTTAACTGCAGATAAAGGATACTTGCTGTTGGAGATTTACCAACTACCACCTTTGGGCAAAGCAAAACCTATCTGCGTGTATGAAGAGCACATTGTTGATTTCTGGCAAGATAATTTCAAAATTGTGGAACTGTCACAGACCATGAGACAGAAAGAAGATCTGAACTTTGCCCAGCTGTTGAACAGGCTGTGTGTAAAACCTGAAATGAACCTTTGGCTGAGCAGGACTGATGTTAGTTGGAAGGTGTTACTTAAGACCCCAGTAACTGCACATGCAGGATCCAGGTACCACAATAAAGTTCAAGGTGGTCCAGATAATTTTGTCTACATTGAAAGATTTGAAGAACCTATGAGTAAGAGCGGCACAGTCAGACAGCAGTTTCCTATGAAATTAGCCTATGCTTGCACAATTCACAAAGTCCAGGGCATGACAATTAATGTGTCTGTTTCCTTGAAAAACATCTTTTAACCTGGTATGACATATGTTGCACTTAGTAGAACAACATCACTTAACGATATGCATATAGCTGAATTTCATCAAAATAAGATATATTGGAATGCAGATATTACTACTTCCCAGGACAGCATGCCAAAGCTGATATCTACACTGTGCAGCCATTTCTCAAGACAATGTCAACAACTGACATTCGCACTCTCACAGTAGTGCATCACAACACTGAAGGCTTGGAATCACACATAGCTGATTGAAAGCGCCATCATGAAATGCTGTACGCTGATGTTTTGTGTTTGACAGAGACCTTCCTTACTGGATCATCCATTCCTCCAGCTGTTGAACTACCACAATACACAATGTACAAATGAAACAGACATGTGTCCTATACAAACCATACACACATTTCTACTCAGAATGGTGGAGGAGTTGCTATTTATGTGAATACCTGCATGCTAATGTAATTCAGTATGTATACAATGTGACAGATCTAGAATTCTTGGCACTGACGTTTTGAGCAACCACACCCAGTACTGATAGCTACAGTCTACAGGCCAACTACCTACACTATTGTGCAGTGTATATCAAATCTGAAATGCCTACTGGAAACTTTGTAAATGCTAAATTGCCACCCAACAATAGTTTGTGGAGACTTTAATGAAGACCAGCTCTCAAACATAAAAAAAATCAAACATTTACTGACAGGGGCTTTGTACAGATAATTAGAGCTCCCACGACTGAAAAGAACACTTCTTGATTCAATATTTATTTCATATCCATCCACTGTACTATCGTTTCAGTTTTATAAATATGTATGTTTGTGACAAGAATGGCTGCAGGGAGGAACTCAGACCAGAGAGAAACACACAGACAGAGACGGTGGTGATGCTGAGCTGAGTGCAATGGCTGCACTCAGCGTTTATTAACAAAATAAAAAGGTTTACCAAACAGAACACAGCACTACACGCCAAAATAAATAGACATACAAAACGGACTAACACTAAACAAACGGTGCACGGACAGACAGACAGACACGGTGAGTACAAACAAACTTATCTTTACGTTTAATGATTTTACTTATTTTAACTCTCCTCTCTCTCTCACCCGTTCTCCTCTTCCGAACACCCAACCCCCAGTGAGTGAAAACATGCAGCTTTTATGCAGTTGTACCGAGATTCGATTGCTAGTCAATCATTCAATTGGAATCTCGGTACAACTGCACGTGAATTAATTAAAGTGCAATTCCCCGTGCTCACATATTACTTTTTACTTGCACGTGATGTGATGTGCCATCCCCGTGCCTAAATACAAATATACAATTTACACACACGTGAAACACAGACCGCTTATATCCCGTGTACCAATGCCTATACACCAACATTTACACACAACACGTAACATATAACACACACAGGGGGGGCACTTTGCCACATATACCCCCCCTTGTGCAACGCACACATGGCCTCAACGGCCACCTCCCCCCTTAAATACCCAGCAGTCCAGGCAAAAGTCTCGGGCTGGGAAGGGAGGCTTCAGTGGGCCCATGGCTGGAAATGCTGTCAGCTCCCCTGCCGGTAGTGGCACGGCTGACAGCATGCTGGTCCCGTCCTGCAGCGAAAAAGCTGCGGGGGCAGGTGGTCCCCCGACCTCCCCCTTCTTCATAGCCGGCAGCTCCCTCCTGTGGGGCTCCGGCCACAAGAACTCCTGCAGCGAAACTGCTGCTGGGGAAAGTGGTCTCCAGACCTCCTCCCCCTTCTTTGTGGCCGGCAGCTCCCCTTTCTGGGGCTCCGGCCACCGTACTCCCTGCGGAGGTACGGGCAGCAGAGGCAGCTCCAGCTCCTCTGCTCCTGGCGGTGGTGGAGGCAGAGGCAGCTCCAGCTCCTCTGCTCCTGGCGGTGGTGGAGGCAGAGGCAGCTCCAGCTCCTCTGCTCCTGGCGGTGGTGGAGGCAGAGGCAGCTCCAGCTCCTCTGCTCCTTGCGGTGGTGGTGGCGGAGGCAGAGGCAGCTCCTGCTCCTCTGCTCCTTGCAGTGGTGGTGGCGGAGGCAGAGGCAGCTCCTGCTCCTCTGCTCCTGGAGATGGTGGAGGCAGAGGCAGCTCCTGCTCCTCTGCTCCTTGCGGTGGTGGTGGCGGAGGCAGCGGCAGCTCCTGCTCCTCTGCTCCTTGCGGTGGTGGTGGCGGAGGCAGAGGCAGCTCCTGCTCCTCTGCTCCTGGAGATGGTGGAGGCAGAGGCAGCTCCTGCTCCTCTCCCTCGGGTGGTGGAGGCAGAGGCAGCTCCTGCTCCTCTCCCTCGGGTGGTGGAGGCAGAGGCAGCTCCTGCTCCTCTCCCTCGGGTGGTGGTGGAGGCAGAGGCAGCTCCTGCTCCTCTCCCTCGGGTGGTGGTGGAGGCAGAGGCAGCTCCTGCTCCTCTCCCTCGGGTGGTGGAGGCAGAGGCAGCTCCTGCTCCTCTCCCTCGGGTGGTGGAGGCAGAGGCAGCTCCTGCTCCTCTCCCTCGGGTGGTGGTGGAGGCAGAGGCAGCTCCTGCTCCTCTCCCTCGGGTGGTGGTGGAGGCAGAGGCAGCTCCTGCTCCTCTCCCTCGGGTGGTGGAGGCAGAGGCAGCTCCTGCTCCTCTCCCTCGGGTGGTGGTGGAGGCAGAGGCAGCTCCTGCTCCTCTCCCTCGGGTGGTGGTGGAGGCAGAGGCAGCTCCTGCTCCTCTCCCTCGGGTGGTGGTGGAGGCAGAGGCAGCTCCTGCTCCTCTCCCTCGGGTGGTGGTGGAGGCGCTGCCGGCTCCTCCGACAGCGGGGGTAGGGCTGGTGGCGCTGCCGGCTCCTCCGACAGCGGGGGTAGAGCTGGTGGCGGGCGTCTCCGCTGGGCTCCCTTCAGCAGCAAAAACAGCGGCTGCTGTGGAGCCTGAGCTTCACGCCCTCGTCCCTCCCAAAAAAAAATAGGGGTTTGGGCCTTCAGCTCCTCCCCTCCGGACACAGGACGCACCGACTCCTCCCTCTCGGGCCGTGGACGCACCGACTCCTCCCTCTCGGGCCGTGGACGCACCGACTCCTCCCTCTCGGGCCGTGGACGCACCGACTCCTCCCTTTTGGGACGTGGACGCACCGACTCCTCCCTCTTGGGACGTGGACGCACCGACTCCTCCCTCTTGGGACGTGGACGCACCGACTCCTCCCTCTTGGGCTGTGGACGTTCGGGCTCCTCCCACTCGGGCTGTGGACATTCGGGCTCCTCCCACTTAGGCGCAGGACGTTCGGGCTCCTCCCACTCAGGCGCAGGACGTTCGGGCTCCTCCCACTCAGGCGCAGGACGTTCGGGCTCCTCCCACTCAGGCGCAGGACGTTCGGGCTCCTCCCACTCAGGCGCAGGACGTTCGGGCTCCTCCTCCCCTGGCTCCTGCTCTGGGCAGTCCTCGTCCTCATGCCCATATGCAATGCACATGGTGCACCACCTTGGCTCCCTCTGCTTCCTCCTCATTTTTCCCCCTCTCTGCCTCCTTCTGCTCACCTTCCTCCTTTGGGCTGGTTCCTCCTCCTCTTCCTGGAAGGGGCAGACAGCCACCGTGTGCCCATACACCCCGCAGGCAAGGCACCAACCTTGGTCCTCCAACCTGCCGAGGAGATCCTCCAGCTCACTGCAGCCGTCTCTCCAGTTCCAGCCTTCCATTTTTTTTTTTTTTTTTTTTTTTTTTTATTTACTTTTCCACAAAAAAAAAACTGCGGTTCCCGCTCTGGCCTGAGCCCTGGAGGCGCTGTTGTCCCGGTTCTGACACCACGTGTGACAAGAATGGCTGCAGGGAGGAACTCAGACCAGAGAGAAACACACAGACAGAGACGGTGGTGATGCTGAGCTGAGTGCAATGGCTGCACTCAGCGTTTATTAACAAAATAAAAAGGTTTACCAAACAGAACACAGCACTACACGCCAAAATAAATAGACATACAAAACGGACTAACACTAAACAAACGGTGCACGGACAGACAGACAGACACGGTGAGTACAAACAAACTTATCTTTACGTTTAATGATTTTACTTATTTTAACTCTCCTCTCTCTCTCACCCGTTCTCCTCTTCCGAACACCCAACCCCCAGTGAGTGAAAACATGCAGCTTTTATGCAGTTGTACCGAGATTCGATTGCTAGTCAATCATTCAATTGGAATCTCGGTACAACTGCACGTGAATTAATTAAAGTGCAATTCCCCGTGCTCACATATTACTTTTTACTTGCACGTGATGTGATGTGCCATCCCCGTGCCTAAATACAAATATACAATTTACACACACGTGAAACACAGACCGCTTATATCCCGTGTACCAATGCCTATACACCAACATTTACACACAACACGTAACATATAACACACACAGGGGGGGCACTTTGCCACAATGTTGTAAACCGATGTCTGTTCAGATGTTTATTTACTTACATTTTCTTGTTTTGATTTGTAAAATAAATGTTCATATGTGTGTGTGTGTGTGTATATATATATATATATATATGCTTCGGTTTTTCAGATGTTTATGCAACGTACTCGGGCCTCTAGAAGAAGCTATCTACTAGTCAGGTCTGTACCCTCCACCCTATTGCTCCTACTGTGCCTTTTGTCTTGCTTGTCCTGCTATGACTGTCTCTCACATCCCTGTTCTGTCCTCCCGTCCTCGTCCTCTGCCCTCCCTCCGCTGCTGCTCCTCCAACCCCTCTAACCTAATTTCTCTGCCTCCCCCCCCCTCCCTCCTGCACACTCTCTGGTGCACTCTGGAACTGTCACTCTTCTGCTAACAAAGCTGATTTCATCTCTGCCTTTGCCTCCCACCTTTCGCTCGATTTCCTTGCTCTCACTGAAACCTGGCTGTCCCCTGATAACACTGTTACTCCTGCTGCCCTGTCCTCTCTCTACGTCCTGTCCCATACCCCGCGTCTCACTGGACGGGGAGGTGGGACGGGTCTTCTCCTCTCTCCCTCCTTACTCTTTTCTGTCCCCTCCGATCTCACCTCACTCTCTGTCAATACCTTTGAATTTCATGCAGTCCAACTAACCTCTCCCTGTCAACTCCTGCTCATTGTTCTGTACCGCCCCCCTGGGCCTCTCACTCACTTTCTGGATGAACTCGACTATCTACTCTCCTCCCTCCCCTCTCTGTCTACCCCGACTGTCCTGTTGGGTGACTTCAACATCCATCTCTCCAACCCCAGCCACTCTGCTGGATTCCTCCCTCTCCTTCACTCCTTCGACTTCTGTCTCTCTCCGTCCCCTCCTACCCACAAAGCTGTCCGTCAACTGGACCTCACCTTCTCCAGGGCCTGCTGCCCCTCCACCCTCTCTGTCACCCCCCTGGACCTCTCTGATCACTATTTCATCTCTTTTTCTCTCTCTCCCCCCTCTCCCTGCTCCTCCTACCCCCACTATCACCTCTCGCCGTAACCTCCGCTCTCTCTCCCCCTCTGTCCTTGCCTCCACTGCTCTCTCTCACCTCCCTCCTATCGACTCCTTTTCACAACTCTCCATAGACTCTGCTACCTCCACCCTCTTCTCCTCACTCACCTCCTCCCTCGACCACCTCTGTCCCCTCACCTCCCGACCTGCTCGGCCCTCCCCTCCCCATCCCTGGCTCTCCTCTGCACTCCGCTCGGCAAGAATCACACTGCGATCTGCTGAAAAGAAATGGAAGAGAACCAAACTCCCTGCTGCCCTAGACCTTTACCGCACTCTCCTCTCCTCCTTCTCCTCTACTCTCTCCTCTGCTAAATGTGCTTATTTCCAATCTGTAATCCAAGCCTCCACGAACAACCCACGTAAACTATTATCTACCTTCTCCTCCCCCCTAAACCCTTCCCCCCTCCTCCTCCCTCCTCTATCTCCCCTGATGACTTTGCCTCCTTCTTCTCTTCTAAAATCTCAGATATCCGCAAACTCTTTAACAGCTCTCCCTCCCCCGCACCCCCTCCTGCTCCAACCCCTACACCCACTACATCCCCTACTAACTCGCCCTCCTTCTCCACCTTCTTGCCCCTCTCAGACTCTGACCTCTCCTCCCTGCTCCAGGGTCACAAACCCACCACGTGTGCCTTGGACCCCCTCCCCACTCACCTCTTTCAAGCTGCTGCTCCTGCTCTACTCCCCTTCATCTCCTCCCTCCTCAACACCTCTCTACTTTCTGGTATCTTTCCCTCTGCCTTCAAAAAAGCCTCTATCACTCCCCTCCTCAAAAAACCTACCCTCGACCCCACCTCCCTCCAGAGCTACCGTCCTGTCTCCCTCCTACCCTTCCTCTCCAAAACCCTCGAGCGGACTGTACACCGCAAGCTCTCTGCTTTCCTGTCCAACCACTCTCTGCTTGACCCTCTCCAATCTGGCTTCCGCTCTGCCCACTCCACTGAAACCGCCCTCCTGTCTGTCACCAACTCACTTAAGTGTGCCCGAGCTGCCTCTCTCTCCTCTGTCCTAATTCTCCTCGACCTCTCTGCTGCCTTTGACACTGTTGATCACTCTATTCTACTATCATCTCTTGCTGACATGGGGATCTCTGGCACTGCTCTGGCCTGGTTCTCCTCCTACCTCTCCAACCGCACTTACCAGGTAACCTGGTGTGGAGCAACCTCCACACCTCACCCTCTCTTAACTGGAGTCCCCCAAGGGTCAGTCTTGGGTCCTCTCCTGTTCTCTCTCTACACCCGCTCCCTGGGCCCCCTCATCGCATCCTATGGTTTCTCATACCATTTCTATGCTGATGATGCTCAGATTTTCCTCTCCTTCCCCACCTCTGACTCCACCATCTCCTCCCGTATCTCTACCTGTCTGTCTGCTATTTCCTCCTGGATGCACTTGCATCACCTCAAACTCAACCTCTCTAAATCTGACCTCCTTTTCTTTCCCTCCTCCTCCCCCTCCTCTGATCTCTCTATCTCTGTTCCTCTGGGGGGGGGGGGGGAGTGCAATTTTTCATTATGATTTTTTTTTTATCAGTAATCAATTAATAAAATATAAAATACTATATGAAGTGCGTCCCCCATCATAAATAACTTCAAATTGCATCAATTTTCAATGCTGCCTGCTGTATGAGTCTTGACAAAGTGAACATGCACCCCCTCTCACACACACACACACACACACACACACACACACCAATAAGAAATAAAACAGTCCATTTTTTTTATCTTCGTCAACAACCGTAAAACCACCATTGTGTATTTTATGAACGTTTTTAACTATTACAACCATTAATATACGATGAAGAGGAGAAGTATAGAAGATTTTTTTGTTCCTGTCAGTAAGACAATAGTGACGCAATCATATGCTTTTTGTATATTTTGTAAGGCACAGTTAAAGTTATCAATTTTAAACAACAGGCCTCCGTTTTTGTTTTTGTTTTTGTTCTCCGCTATTACTAAGATTTTTTTTTAGCAATTTGTGATTTGCATAGCAGGATTTAGGGGAGTTGTGTTTAACAGTAAGAGGTTCTTTTTTTTTATGTAGCAAGAAATATTGGTGTGTGCTCGTCCCTGTTATTAATTGTGTTCTTTTGAGAACTGAATATTGTATTTGGGAGGAATTTTTTTTTGGTATATTCTGTTCTGTATTCTGTCAAAGGATAACAGTATTATTTGTTTTACTCTTTTAATATTATGTGGTAATAGAATTACCTCTGCTCTCACTTCACCTCGTTACAAAAAGGATATTGCTGCTCTAGAAAGAGTTCAAAGAAGAGCAACCAGAATTACCCTGGGTTTAAAAGGCATGTCGTATGCAGACAGGCTAAAAGAATTGAATCTATTCAGTCTTGAACAAAGAAGACTACACGGCGATCTGATTCAAACATTCAAATTCCTAAAAGGTATAGACAATGTCGACCCAGGGGACTTTTTAGACCTGAAAAAAGAAACAAGGTCCAGGGGTCACAAATGGAGATTAGATCAAGGGGCATTCAGAACAGAAAATAGGAGGCACTTTTTTACACAGAGAATTGTGAGGGTCTGGAACCAACTCCCCAGTAATGTTGTTGAAGCTGACACCCTGGGATCCTTCAAGAAGCTGCTTGATGAGATTCTGAGATCAATAAGCTACTAACAACCAAACGAGCAAGATGGGCTGAATGGCCTCCTCTCGTTTGTATACTTTCTTATGTTCTTATGTTCTTATGTTAACTTGTATGACACTTACCAAACCAAACAGTAGGTAAAATAATAGATTTTTTTTTTAACGTTAAAACAGTTGCATAGTAATCATTATTGTTCAGATTGTTCCATGTTGGTGTATTGGATCAGATGTAGCTTGCATTTTTAAATTTGATTAATTTTGTTGACTTTGTTAATCCGACCCTGTTTACATGGGATCAACTGGGAAGAGAAATAGTTAATCTGCCCTGAGTAGAGCTGTAAATTTGATTAACAAAATAGGACTTTGTCACTTGGATCAGTGGGATGCATGTTCTGCTTCGTACTTTATAGTCCACTCACTATTTTCTGTAAGAGTCTAACCCTGCTTGTCAAAAACATCAGGCTGTTTATTACACAGTCTGGAAATCATCAATCCTCATCAGCAAGGCGGGGACTGATAAAGACAAGACCAGTCAAGAGGTGTGTGACAGGCTTGGCGTTGTGGTGACGTCAGGCCAGATGCAGGAAGAGAGTTAGATTCTAATCGCCTCGCTCACTCTCGTTCCTCCTCTGAACATCCACCCCGAGTGCCGAGAGCTGCAGGTTTTTATACAGTTGACCATCTCCCGATTAGCAACAATTTAAACAATTAATTAACTTGGGAGATGGTCACCTTCTGCACAAGGTTTTTAATGTGGATGGAGTTTCCCATCCACGCTGCGAAACAATACAACAACAAAACACGGCTCTGCCACTATATTTAATGTTAGCCTTTAGGCGTAATTCGGGGGATGCCGTAGAGGGCTCTCTTCCGCTTTGCGCCCTTTTTTTTTCTTCTTATCCTATTTCCTTTTCTTTAGCCTGTCTTACCTTCCCTCCGTGGCATCCTGCCCGGTAGCGTCCGCGATCTCTTCCGGGTGGAAGCTGATCCCAGTTCAGCCTCATTTAGTATTTCTAGCCAATCGCACAATGCAGCGCTCGCCACGTCAATTATTAGGGCATGGCCAGCGCTGCTCCACGTATTTGTTATTGGCTGCCCCTCCTGTCTATCTCGCTCTCTTTTTCTACTTTAACCCAGCACTATTTCCGCTTCCTTGTCTGTGTTTGTTTTTTGTTCCTCCTCCTCCCCACCTCTGCTCCTTTCTATATCGCACTGTCCGCACAGGGCTCCCTCAGGGGGGGAAGTGAGTCTCACTCCCCCGGCTGTCCGGGTCGGCCTCTCGTCTCAACCACTGCCGCCCGGCTGTTCCTCGCCGGCCTGAGGGGACCCCCGGCCACATCCTATTCTTCTGCTGCTTATGCGCTAAGCCTTCCAGGCCTCAACCTTGCTGTCCCATCTCCTCTCTTCTATTTCAGGTCCAGGACCATTTCAGCCCCCTCATGCAGTAGGCCGTGCCTCCACCTGCCGAGCGGGCCCCGACCGAGGGGGGGGGGGTTTCTCTGTTTTCGTCTCTCCTAAACGGACCCGAGACACTTTTTCCTAAGCTCTCCACGCCGCCCAGCTGCCAGCTTAGCTGCCTGAGGATGCTGCACTGAGTTGCGAAGGATCTGTCCTTTTGTCCTGTTCGTCCCCTTCCTGTCTCTTGCTCCACTAAACGCCCAGCAGCCAGAGGATGCTGCCTGACCCGTCGGGAGCGAGAGTCAGTTTGTTGTATGTTATATGTCTAAACTTTGCTCTCTTTCTCACTTTTACGTCACCCAGCAGTCGGAGGATGCTGTCTGACCCGGCGGAAAGTGTTTATATCTAATCCTTTGCTCTTCTCATGTCTCCCTCTCTACGTCGCCCAGCAGCCAGAGGATGCTGCCTGACCCGACGAGAAGGGAAAACTCTTCGTCCCCCCTATCTCGTCCTGCTATCAGTATCTAACCTCAATGTTACTAAGCACCATTCCCAAACTCCAGCCCTCAATCTCGCCATCCCTCAAACTCGTCTCACTCTTAAACTCTCAAATGTCTCACCCCTTTCAAGCCTCCTAAGCAACCGGAGAAATCCTCTCATCTGGTCTCATTCTTAATATCTCACTCCCAATTTCGCCTCCTCTCAAGCCCTCGTAGGCAACCAGTGAATAAACCATGACGATAATAATAATAATCACGATAATACAACAATCATAATATTAATAACAATAACTACAACAAAACAAATACAAAACAATAAATTGCACAGGGGTGGAGGGGAGACCCCGTTCTATAAATAAATAAACAATACATTTAAACAGCAGGGCTTTGCCCTGCCCTCATTTCATGTGCAGGGCTTTCTCACCGCCCTGCTACAAGGAGAGTGACCAAGAGGAGTCCGAAGCAGTGGTAATTTAAGTTGTATCTTTTCTGCCTAATAACAAGGTGAATCCATTCAATTTAAGAGTACTACTATAGGTTCTCTAGACCTTTACATTTCAGACAGCTAAAATGAGCTACAGATATGAAAACAAAGGGCAGAGAAACCGACAACTGAACAATATAAAATGATACTCCATGCTTTTTCATGCCAAACTCCCCAAGTTTGAACCAAGCCACCAAACTGACTTAACAGTATAGCCTGGCAACTTTGTATGAATCAAGTGTTGTTCCTAGACACCATATTTTTTATTTCACTATAGTATAGCAACTGTATTCGAATATTATTTTCAAATGGATTCATGGTCTACACAGGATTTTACTGTTTCAAGTGGGGGTTATGCACAATTCATTGTAATACATGTAGGGAATATATTTGTTTAAGCCCATGTTAACAAATGAACATTTTTTTCTGATTATTTAGTTTGACACACAAAATAACAATCTAAGAAGCGATTTGAATGTCCCCTTTAAATGCATGTATAATTTAGGATGATGATAGTCAAATTCCATGGTACTCAACCTGCAGCCATTCCAATCCAGTCCATTGTAAAATGTTGTGTAACCAGCTCAAAAATGACCAAATTCATCCTTAGCAGGACCAATTAACAGTTAACATGCTGCTTATTTCAAATATGTACAGTGGATTTCACTGGCAGGGCTGCAGGTCGACTAGCCTGGATCTAAGTGAATCACTGAATTAGAGTAGTGAACAAAAATTACATAAAAGTGCAACAAATGTATTTATATAATTCATTTATTCTATCTTTTTGTGATGTAGAGTTTGCCATTTAGGCCCCTTTTATCATTTAGAGCAGGGATGATGAACTCCAGTCCTCATTAGCCACACTGGCTTCTGTTTTTTCTAACAACAAATCTGCCAGTTAGTTAATTGGCCAACTTATTTGATAAACAAACAATAAAAAATATCACTTCAGCTCAGGTCAAATAATGTTTTACAGATACAGTACCTTAATCAAGTGCATCTTTAAAATCAGCAACATGCAAAATATCCTTAGAAATGTCTCTTAAAATGTTAAATATCTTCAAATAGCCAAATAATTAGATTAATTAAAACCTGACGTTCTGATAAAAACAGAAGACAGTGGACAGTATTGTAATCAGCCTGCACTTCACCATCCCAGCTTTAGAGAGTGACAGGATTTTCCATAGGGGCCTAGAGCATGAGCTACATCACAAGGAGTCAATGTATTTTTGGGTCATGTATTTGAAGTCCTTATATCCAGACTATTCAACCTGGAGCATTTACAATCAATTCCACTGCATATATTTCAAGTGATTGTTATATTAATTCTGCCAATTTAGTCATTTTATGAGATAGTTTTCACAACATTCATGAAAAGTGGACTGGAAAGGCTGCAGGTTGAGTAGCCTGCCATTAGAGCAGTGGTACTCAATCCTGGTCCTGGAGGGCCACAGTCCAGCAGTGTTTCCAGTTTACCTTAAATCACTAACCCTCTCAGAACTGGAAAAGATAGCTAAATTGGTTCTATTAAGACCACATTAGTTGAATTAGGTCATTAAGTACTCAGTGGAACAAAAACCTGCAGACACTATGGGTGCGTTCATAACACTTTTTTGCCGGCTAGATTGCAGACAGGAGACTGTGCGTAATGTCATGGTCTGTGCAGACAGAGCGTGGACAGCTTTGGTAGATGAACAACAGTTCTGAGCAGAACCAAAATGGAGGTGGTGTTGAGAGAAACTCTAATTTGCAGAAGAAGTGGATGCAATCGAAGTTCCCTTTGTGCTCCACCAGCTTCATAATTTACAGCATGATCAGAAAATGTATAGTAGAAACAGTCCCTGCTATAAAGAGATCATATAAACGTATGTTTTGTGATGTTGGACAAATTAATGAGTATTATAACGGGCAGGATTCCCCCCGCCCTCTCACAAAGGGGTTGTTAGACAGTACTGTATTTTGATCTGGGACAAAAATAGTTCATATACTTGCACATATGGTCACATATCTCACTTCAACTAAAGCTGATTTATTCTCCTTAATTCAAAGTAGGTTATTCCCTGTCCCTGATAGCCTTTCATCAATAACCAATTACACCTGCTGAAAATAACAGAGCGGTTTAGGTTCATTTCAACCGTTTAGCATTATTTTATTTTTTTACATGTTTAAACCTTTAGAATAAATATCTGAATATTTGAAAAGTATAATAACTGTGTGGAAAAAGAGTCAAATCATTTTAATTTGTATTACAAATCATTCATAATGACATGACTCGAAGGCGATTCACACCCCCTGACTAGGTGGCAGTAGCACATGGAGTGAGGATTGTATCAGGTTTCCTACACACTTCTTTGTCAGACAACGCTCGTCTATTGTTTTGATCCGCGGCTGCTCCAGCGCAGGACCTCTTGAGAAGCTGCGCGGCTGTGCAGACTTTTAAGCCCTTAGATGCGTGACCTGGTGACGTCTTTTCCTGCTGAGTTCACGCAGACGATGAATTTGGACAGGTTTTCCGCAGAATCTGCGCAGACTTAGGAAAGTGTTTTATAGGATACTCACAACTACATACACAAATTAACATTAATGGTTAGCTTTCAGGATTTGGTTTTAAAAGTGGGATCAGTCATGGTTGTCATTCAGATTTGTATTGTTTTTGTTATTTGACAAAAAGGTTATAGAGTTTATAAGAAATAATGCAGACATGTAACTTACAAAGATGTCTGCAATTGCAACAATTTATAGGCAAGAAATTAAAGCAAGGAACGTCAGGGCCTAATAGTAATTAAGTTTTTGTCATATTCTTTGCTGCCTGTGATCAAACAAATCAAAATAAACAGTGAACAGTATACATTAAAACTAAATAAGAAAAAAAAAAAAAATCATATTGTCAATTTCTAATGAAGAAATTGAAAATACATGTCAATTTTAATAAAGCTCCACCAAATATGGAGAGAATGTAGGTTAAATTCTATAATTGTATATTAGACAACTTTATCTGTGTGACACACACACATTATTTATAATATAATATTTATAAATAAAATGTTATTCATTACATTATTATCAGTAATAAGGAAAAAAAAAAACTTACCCGATACATTTAGTTCATCATATAGTATCTGCTTATATCCACTTGTTTCTTGATATTTCTAAAAAATATATATATATATGTATATATGTGTGTGTGTTCTATAGTGATATTGAAGGTGAGGTGAATGGTCAAGATCAATTTTGAGACCTGTTCAGTAAATTGATTGTGTTGTTTCCAAATCGGTTTGCAGAAGTACTCACCCCCCTGCAAAGTTTTCACATTTTGTTGAATTACAAATAATATATTGTGGCAAAGTGGTGAGTGAATACAGGTGTGTGCAGTGCAGAGTGAATACAGAACAGACAGACAATGATTTCCAGGTGCAAGGGTGTTATTAAACAATGTCCAGAGCCTTAATGCCAACACCTGTAAATAATAATGATGGAGTGATACAGCGGCGAGTATCACTCTGTATTTGTAAATCCCCGGGTTTGACCCGCAACCAAAAAGTCCCGTTTTACACACCAACACTAAACACAAAACACAAACACAGTTCCTAGTGATAGTGAATAAGTGCAAGTGGTGTATTACAGTACTCCGTGAAATGCAGGGGTGAAAGTGATGTCCGGGTTTATGCTGGCTTTCGCTACAGCTCCGGATCGTGCTACTGGTAGTCTATTAAAAAACAGACAACAGTTAGCGGTTTGTAAATAACTTCTTTCATTTCTTTGAGTACTATTGGGAGGATCTCATCCGGCCCAGGGGATTTGTTTATTTTAAGAGCTCCTAGTCCCTTCTGCCTCTGTTATGCTAAAGTTATTTCAAATTGGACAGGAACAGGTCGACAAGTGGGGCATGTTGTCCGTGTCCTCTTTTGTAAAAACCTGTGAAAAGTAATCATTTAATATATTTGCTATTTATTTTTCTTCGTCTATGATTTTGCCATTTGTGTCTCTTAGACATTTAACCTCCTCTTTGAATGTTCTCTTGCTGTTATAATATTGGAAAAACATTTTGGAATTGGTTTTAGCCCTCTAGCAATATTGATTTCTGTCTCTCTCTTGGCCTTTCTAACTTCCTTTTTGATTTGTGTTTGTAGTTCCAAGTACTCTTTCTGTGTACTTTGTTTATGGTCCCTTTTGAACGCTCTGTAAAGTGCCTTTTTTCGCTGAATATTTTTTTTAATTGATCTATTAAAACATTTTGGCCATTTTGTTTTAGATTTAGACTTGTCTTCTCTTGGGATCTAATTTTTTTGCGTTTCTAGTACTACATTTTAAAAAACAGCCATCCTTTTTCTGTGGATGTTTTCTCTATTTTACTCCAATCTACTTCTGTTAGTCTCTGTTTCATACCTTCATAGTTTGCTTTTCTAAAATTGTAAATCTTAGTTTTAGTCATTACTTTTGGGGTTTTAAATGTTAGCTGCGAGGTTCGGGGGGCGTGGAGCTGGGGGGGCCGCTAATCTCTAATCTTTCAATTTTCTAATCTCCAGTTAATTAGTTCTATTTACTATTTAAGACCTGATCACCTGCACCTTTTCTGTCTAGTGTTTCGTTTTTCCTCCTCCTCCCCTCCTCCACCTTCTACATGCCTTCGCATCGGTCATCTCTGGGGGGCAAGTGAGGCTCACTTCCCCGACCTCAGGGCTAGGCAGCCGCCTCCCTTACCTTCAGGGGTTCTCACCGCGTGAGTCAGAGCGGACCCCCGGCCAAACTCTGTCCTGTCGCAGCTCCTGCGCTCATCTCACTCGAGGCTCTCTTCTATTCTGCCTCTCTTCAGGACGTGGTCACTCGTGCCGAGTCCTATACTAACCTCAATGCTCTGTCCTTATTTTCAGGTCCCAGGCAGCGTGATGTCTCGGCCGATCAGGGGTTTTACGAGCGCCCCTTACATAAGCCTCAAATGCTGGGTACCTCTCTCATCTCCTCCCGAGGGGTGGCTTTTCAAGTCTAACCCTCATATGTGTTTTCAGGTTGCCGGGTCCTCCGCCCCTGGGATGTCAACAGTGTCGGCCCCAGTCGACGACCTCTTTTCTATCCCGTTTCCGGTTGCCGGGTCCTCCGCCCCTGGGATGTCGACAGCGTCGGCCCCAGTCTGTGACCTCTTTTCTATCCTTTCCGGTTGCCGGGTCCTCCGCCCCTGGGATGTCGACAGCGTCGGCCCCAGTCGGTGACCACATTCTGTCCTACTAACTGCTCCTTGCTGCTTCTTCTGCCTTATCTTTCCCCCCCCAGCTCACGCCCAGTGAAAAAACACTTCAAATGAGACCATGTTGTGGTCTGAGTTTGCCAATGGCTCTCTGACCCCTGTTTTAGTTATTCTGTCTTCGTAAAACAGAGGTCAGTGTTGACTGGGTGATGTGCAGTGTTGGGCTTGCACCAGGCATAACGCTAATTTAGACTAAAAAGTTCAATTTTTGTCTTGTCTGACCACAAAACCTTTTTCCACATGTCTGCAGTTTCATCTACATGATTTTTTGCAAACTCCATACATGCCACCCGTCCATACAGGCCAGCTTTGTGTAAGGGTCGGCTTATTGTTGATGTGTGAACACTGACTCCCATTTCAGACACAGAACTTGGCAGATCTCTCAAGGTCATTGTTGGCTTCAGAGTGACATCCCGAACCAGTTTCCTGCTTGCCCGGCTGCTCAGTTTGGGAGGGCAACCTGATCAGGGTAGTGTCTGGGTGGTATGATGCATCTTCCACTTCTTAATGATGGACTTCACCGTGCTGAGAGGGATAATCAGCATCTTTGAAATATTCTCGTACCCTTCTCCTGCTCTGTGCCTCTACCACTTAATCCCTGACTTGTTTCGAAAGCTCCTTGGTCTTCACGGTTGCTTTGTTGAATCACTGTGTGACTTGCAGCTTGAAAGTCTTTATATACCTGGGGGAAATTATCTACAAGTTAAACCACTTTGAGAGTACACACCATGTCACTAATTTTGTGACATTTCAAACTAATCATTTGCACCTGAGCTGATTTAGGGCTGCAGTAGTAAAGGGGTTGAATACTTATGCAACTGAGATAAATCAGTTTTTTTTCTGTAAATCTTACTTATTTATATTCTATATGCATTTTTTAACTTTATCAATGGGGAGTTTGTGTAGATTCTACATGTAACGTCTAATTTGAAATTGTCGTGGACTACGCTCAGGTGCCAGCAAAATGGTAAAACTTTGCAGGGGGGTGAATACTTCTGCAAACCACTGTATGTATATATATATATATATATATATATATATATATATATATATATATATATATATATAATATATATATATATATATATAATATATATATATATAATATATATATATATATATATATATATATATATATATATATATATATATATATATATATATTTGCTCTATGGAAAAATGATAACACCTTGACCTTTCACCTAGCCATCAAAGAAAAATTGCAAAATGATGGCCTGATTTAATCTAAAAAAGTAGTCCTACATGTCAAACGCACACAAAGTATATGACAATATACACACATAAACTATGTTCACACAGTACAGTGCTACTGTGTCGTAAAGTACAGTATAGATACATGCAACATTTACATATTAAATTAGACATTAAATAAAAATTCTGAAGCTATCATGTTTTTTATTGTGATGTTGTGTGTTCTTTACTTTGAGAAATAATAATAAAACATATTATTAATATGCAAAATCCAAGGTTAAATACATACATATTTCACATTGTTTTTCTTAAATTATTTAAGTCAGTGTGTTTTTTTTTCTTAAAACACCAAGGCTAGATAATAAATGCTAAATATGATTATTAAGGTGTTCTGAAAGTGTTAGCGAAATGTGTTTAGTTAAGGTTTTTGGGTTTTTTTTACAATGTACTGAGTTTCATAATTGGCTATCATATTTGACATATTTTTTGCATGTTTTCAAGTGATTGTTATACTTTTCTTTTTTTAAAAAGTAAAGACAATATTTTGTATCTTTCAAACTAAGTTAATTTAATAATGTACCTTTTTTTTTTTTTTTTAGCTTTGTAATAGCTAAACCGCCAATACCAAGTAAATCAGGACGACAATATAACTTTCTACAGTTCAAAATTATATTAACAGCAATGACAGTAAAGTACAATGCTATGTATTTCAATTCAAATGCTCCAGTAGGTGCAGGGTTATTTTAGTGTGGCTTTTCATAAAATGCACGCTTGGTATGATAAAGAAAGAGTTTTTATGTGAGTGCTTATTTATTTATTTATTTATTTATTTTATTTAAAAATAATCTCAAGTGTCAGAGCTGCCTACATACAAATTAGCCATCAAAAGTACCTTCAGAAATCAAAGCTCTAATCTCTTGAGCACTGTACCTAATGTGAAGCCTGTTGCATACAAACAAAACGTTTACGTGTTGTCAGTAGATAATAACTTGTAATTGGCATACTTAGTACATAGGCTTACAGTTTTTCTCAATTGGTGAAACACAATTTCTGAAAATTTTACCAGTGCCCAAAACACTTAACACAAAACTGCAAAGCTTCCAGTCAATCATAAAACACTACATCAAATTGGTTAAATCAAGTTTACATTTAAAAATGCATTATATACACCTTCCATAACCACATACCTTTTGTTTATTTGTGTTTAAGTATTCAACCAGAACAAAATACAGCTTTTTGACCAAATAACTATACCAATTCACTTTATAGGTGAAATACATACTCAAACAAAAACATCAAAAATATAGACAGATAGACAAACAAACAGTCAAAGACATACAAATAGACAAACAGAGCAATACACAGACATAAAAACCAAAAGAGAGATACATACAAACAAAAGCTTAAGATGGACAGATAGACACATATCAACATAGATACAAAAATGTGGATGTACTTAATAAAAACAAATGCATTTCATATAACAAGCACATTGACTTTTATTAACACAAAACACAAGCAGACACATTATGTACATAATCAACATATTCTGGAACAATGTACTAATACAAGACATAATATGATACAACAAGTAATAAAACCAGTTAACTTTCATTAAAACACAATGACACAAGCTATGTACAACATTTACACACATTATGAACTTAAATCAATAAACATATTCTGGAACAATGTACAACTATTACTAATACTATAGATAACAATACAATATAACAAACCAAGTCCCCCTACATACAGTGCCTTGCGAAAGTATTCGGCCCCCTTGAACTTTGCGACCTTTTGCCACATTTCAGGCTTCAAACATAAAGATTTGAAACTGTAATTTTTTGTGAAGAATCAACAACAAGTGGGACACAATCATGAAGTGGAACGAAATTTATTGGATATTTCAAACTTTTTTAACAAATAAAAAACTGAAAAATTGGGCGTGCAAAATTATTCAGCCCCTTTACTTTCAGTGCAGCAAACTCTCTCCAGAAGTTCAGTGAGGATCTCTGAATGATCCAATGTTGACCTAAATGACTAATGATGATAAATAGAATCCACCTGTGTGTAATCAAGTCTCCGTATAAATGCACCTGCACTGTGATAGTCTCAGAGGTCAGTTTAAAGCGCAGAGAGCATCATGAAGAACAAGGAACACACCAGGCAGGTCCGAGATACTGTTGTGGAGAAGTTTAAAGCCGGATTTGGATACAAAAAGATTTCCCAAGCTTTAAACATCCCAAGGAGCACTGTGCAAGCGATAATATTGAAATCTACCAAGACCTGGCCGTCCCTCTAAACTTTCAGCTCATACAAGGAGAAGACTGATCAGAGATGCAGCCAAGAGGCCCATGATCACTCTGGATGAACTGCAGAGATCTACAGCTGAGGTGGGAGACTCTGTCCATAGGACAACAATCAGTCGTATACTGCACAAATCTGGCCTTTATGGAAGAGTGGCAAGAAGAAAGCCATTTCTTAAAGATATCCATAAAAAGTGTTGTTTACAGTTTGCCACAAGCCACCTGGGAGACACACCAAACATGTGGAAGAAGGTGCTCTGGTCAGATGAAACCAAAATCGAACTTTTTGGCAACAATGCAAAACATTATGTTTGGCGTAAAAGCAACACAGCTCATCACCCTGAACACACCATCCCCACTGTCAAACATGGTGGTGGCAGCATCATGGTTTGGGCCTGCTTTTCTTCAGCAGGGACAGGGAAGATGGTTAAAATTGATGGGAAGATGGATGGAGCCAAATACAGGACCATTCTGGAAGAAAACCTGATGGAGTCTGCAAAAGACCTGAGACTGGGACGGAGATTTGTCTTCCAACAAGACAATGATCCAAAACATAAAGCAAAATCTACAATGGAATGGTTCACAAATAAACATATCCAGGTGTTAGAATGGCCAAGTCAAAGTCCAGACCTGAATCCAATCGAGAATCTGTGGAAAGAACTGAAAACTGCTGTTCACAAATGCTCTCCATCCAACCTCACTGAGCTCGAGCTGTTTTGCAAGGAGGAATGGGCAAAAATTTCAGTCTCTCGATGTGCAAAACTGGTAGAGACATACCCCAAGCGACTTACAGCTGTAATCGCAGCAAAAGGTGGCGCTACAAAGTATTAACTTAAGGGGGCTGAATAATTTTGCACGCCCAATTTTTCAGTTTTTTATTTGTTAAAGTTTGAAATATCCAATAAATTTCGTTCCACTTCATGATTGTGTCCCACTTGTTGTTGATTCTTCACAAAAAATTACAGTTTCATATCTTTATGTTTGAAGCCTGAAATGTGGCAAAAGGTCGCAAAGTTCAAGAGGGCCGAATACTTTCGCAAGGCACTGTACATACCTGTTAATTATTATGAACTACGTGATTACTGTGTTTATGTTGTTATTATATAAACTGTTTTCCTTGTATGTCACCTTGGATAAAGGCCTCTGCCAAATTCATGTGAATAAATTAACATTTGTTGTATGGGAAAGTATCTGAAGTCCATTTAGCATTTGTCACATATTTGCATTTGTATTTAGTTTGGTAATAAATGTATCACATTTGCATTTGTATTAAGCAAATTCGCAAGAACATTGACATTGCCACTGGTCTCATCAATGGGGCAATAGGGAAGCTGTTTCCTACTATCTGGAAAACACAAGTATGGTCAAAACCATAACCATCAAATTTAACAATGGAGTCACCCATACCTTTCAACGGTTACACTCAAAGTTTGAAATCATGGATAGAGTCTACTTTGTTCGAGAGCAGTTCCCAGTCATTGGTGCTCATGCAATCACCATTCACAAATGCCAGGGTATGACTCTAAAAGAGTTAGGATGGATCTTGGTAACTCCATTTTCTCCTATGGACAAAGTTTTGTTGCACTTTCCACAGTTACTTCCTTAAGTGGTATCCACCTTATCAACTTTGACCCCACCTGCATTCACGCATGTCAAACTGCAGTTGAAGAGTACCATCGGCTCAGAGGGATTTATGATAAGCTTGAAGGAGACTAACACGTACAATGGACACAAGGTAAAAGATTGTGTGCATTTCATTCACCGAACCATCATTAATGTTCAGGAACAGCAAAAGCCTCAGTCTTCTAAGAGAACACTTGCAGTTACACATCCATTCAGAGGCTTGAGCAACCCCAATTTCACCTCATGTGGTGCAAATACAACATTGCAGTGCCTTCTTCACTTGCAACCTCTGAAGGATTCATTAAAACATAGTCAACAAGAGGCTATCAGGAGCTTTGTTCACAAATAGGATCACTTGCCATCCACTGCATCTCTAACTACTGTGGATATTTGTCACTTCTTAGGAGAACCTTTCAATAGAGGTGAGCAGCAAGATGTTGCAGTTTCTCACCAAATTGTCTGAAATTTGTCCTGAAGTATCTCGCATGGTTTTAGTCACAATAAGTCATGACGTTCTATGTACTAGATATAACTACTGCTCATCAAACCGAGAGGTGTTGCATGTTTATCCTTTATATGTACCTGCTGGTACAGATTCCATGTGTTTGGAAGAACTCATTTATAGAAATGACAAATGGGCAATGATTCCTGGTAGCAAATGTAGGCAATGCAAAACTTCTCCAATCTTGAAACATGAACTTATTCAATCAGCAGGAAGAATGATTGCAGTCCAACTTACACTTTTGGAAACCAAACCAGACGGGACCATTACAAAGTGACACAATGCTAAGTTTACTGCTGTGCAGAAGAGCACAATTACTGTGGACAACATGAATGACCAATTAGCTTCCATTATCATACACCAGGGACAGGGTGTTACTTCAGGACACTATGTGTCTGTTCTTGCAGTGGGTGCTACTGGAAAATGGGTGCATGCAAATGATGCACCATGGCCAAGAAATGCAAACGACATGTATATGGCCTTTTATGAAGAGATCTAATGCTTTACAAATGCCTTAGCCTAAGTTCATAACACCACTATATCAAGGAGAATTTTTTTTCAGCATTAAAATGTGTTAGTATACTACCCTTTAACACAGACATGCATATGTACCTTTTGAACCATTCATAATATTGTAGTTTTGTACCTACGTAAATATCAATACCTACCAAAATAGACATATTGTTTTCACCACTGATGCAACTACAATAATACAATGTTAACACTTTCAGTACTGTCCAACAGTCCCTTATGCCATTATTTTACTTTCAAATCTTTTCTCATTTCTCTTACTCTACTTATTACTCTTGTCTTGTCTGTCTATCTATTTACCGTACACATTCTCGAATATCTTTCCCTCGCTTTATTAATTATTTCATGAAGTAAAAAAAGAAGTGATATCTATAACAAAAACACATTGCCAATGTAAAAAAAAAAAAGTTAGAAAAATGCAACAGCCATTTAAACACAAAAGCCCAAGTTAGGAGAAGCTGGGGCAACCTTGTCAAGCATCAAGCGAATAGGCACAATTGAAAAGGTACTGGAGCCCAACATTCACACAAGTGTTACTTCTAACTTGGCTTCTTTTTTTCATCGCTCCACTTTACATTGAAATGCTCTTTGTACAACTTCAAGGGCATTGTGACCATTCCCTTATCAGCTCAAAAGTCACATCTGCAACAAAAAACATTGACAATGAACAACCAAAAAAAAGGCTCCAACACCCCAGCCCTGGTTCTGCAATGCCTGCCCCATCAACTGTCACTTCCCATACACTTACCTTGCATTCTCATTATCCCTTGCACTCGTTGCCATTATTGGTCTTGTTCATCATCTTCATTGTTAGAAATATACTGCTTTGTGCTCTTTGAGGTATACTTGTATGTATGGGCTAAATGTCTGTCCATGTGTGCCCTCATCTACCTGTGCCTTACCTGCATGTTGTCCGTGTGTCTTCCCAAAGCATACTTGTCTGCGCCTGTGATGACGCCTCTCCCATTCCCTGTCTGTCTTTCTCTCTGTAGTAGTGCTTGTAAGGATAACCAAGAACACTTCAGTCTGTGTTAAGCACTTTCCTTGGCACACATGTGTCTCAGCATCTTTATTCTGGTTACATCCCAGCTGATAAAGGAATGAGCATTTCAATGTAAAGTGGAGCGATGAAAAAAGAAGCCAAGTTAGAAGCAACAATTGTGTGAATGTTGGGCCCCAGCACCTTTCCAATTGTGCCTATTTGCTGGATGCTTGACAAGGTTGCCCCAGTTGCTTCTCCTAACTTGGGCTCTTGTGTTTGATATCACCACTTTAAATGGCTGTTGCATTTTTCTAACTTGTTTTTTTACACTGACAATGTGTTTTTGTATATATATATATATATATTGTGATATAATGAGGGGATTGGTGAAAAATGGGAGATACATTAGGGCAGTCTTGATGGCAAATTCTGGCTTCAGTCATACCGGAAGCAAGATGGCTGCCAAACAGGAAGTGACTAGTTTTAATGCCACATCATCAAAAGGGGCGTTCCCAGGGGGATAAAAAGGGAGGCCCAGGCAAGTACCAGGGGGAAAAGAGTTGGGAGAGTGGTATGCTACAGGAAGTGAGTACTGAGATTGTTGGATTACTTGTTATTGACCTTGGATTGTTTGACTGCCTGCTGTGTGCTTAATACCTGGACTGTTTTGAAAACCCTGGATTGTGTATGAACCTTTGCCTGTTTCACCGACTATCCTATGCTGGATGGACATGTAAATAAAGCACTAACAGGTACCGCCCTGTTTGGAATTAACTTTACAGTATTTTGTCTCTGTTTACATACTGTCCCGCTACAAAGTACTGTATGCATATTCTACACAGCCTATGAAGTTGCTACATATGGTGGAGAACGCGGGCACAGTTTTGAGACAAAGAATACAGTGAAAATATAATGTCGGAAACAAAGATGGACGCGATCCTCCAAGCTTTACTACAGAGTGTAGCTAGCCAACAAGAGGCTATACGGGCACAGCAGGTGGCACACCAGGATGCTATGAGGATGCATCAGGAGGCACTGATAGTGCAGCAGCAAACAAACCAGGTAATACAAGGAGAACAAACACTTGTAAAAAACAGTATTGACTCACTAGCAGCCAAAATGGAGGCTCTTCCTACAAACCCAAATAGGAGAAATACTAGCCATTTCTTACAGAAGATGACCCCACAAGATGATGTGGAGGCCTTTCTCATGACGTTTGAAAGGACAGCAGAAAGAGAAAAGTGGCCAAAGACTGAATGGGCTGGCTTACTGGCACCCTATCTCTCAGGGGATCCACAGAAGGCCTATTACGACCTGGACTTCGCAGAATCCCAGGATTACAGTAAACTGAAGGCAGAGATACTACATCGTCTGGGAGTTACCGATGCAGTGCGGGCGCACCGGTTCCACAAATGGGGGTACAACGTAGGGAAACCCCCCCGCTCCCAAATGTTTGATTTAATCAACCTTGCAAAGAAATGGCTTCGACCAGACGAAAGAACAACGGCAGAGATCGTAGAACTAATCGTCCTAGACCAGTTCCAGCAAGGATTACCCAAGGATCTTCGGCGCTGGGTGGGCCAGAACAACGCCACAACCGCAGACCAGCTGGTGGCATTGGTTGAACGTTATGCGACAGCAGCAGCAGTGGAGAAGCAGCTGGAACCAGAACCCCAGGCCTCCCGAACCAACCGTCCCTACAAGCCCGGTAAGCCTGTTCTAACATCTGGGGGGGGGAAAGACCATGTGGCTACCGAGGGCAAAGGAAGTGTAGGGGGACAATCGGGGGGTGAAGCAAGGGGAAGAGGGAGATGGAACCCTAGTACCCTGTCTCGTGTGACCTGTTATAACTGTCACAAGACTGGACACATAGCGGCACACTGCCCTGAGAAGGACGAGCCCATGGAGTGTAACTTGGGGGACCAAGATGAGACTGTTTACTATGCCTGTCCTGTGGTTGTAACTGTGGTGAAAGAGGAAAGAAAGAACCATGATCATATGTGTGTCGTGAAGGTGGGAGGGAAAGAGGTCAAAGCTCTGCTAGATTCGGGAAGTATGGCAACTTTAGTAGCGGCTAATTTAGTGCCCTCAAACAAATTGGACAAAGATCAAACTCTTAATGTCACCTGCGTGCACGGCGAGACACGCACATACCCCACAGCTTTAGTGTCTCTGGAGACAACAGAAGGGGAGCTAGAGTATGAGGTTGCAGTGGTGCCAAACCTGCCGTATGATGTGATATTAGGACGATACTTTCCTAACTTTGGAAAGTTAGGCCCAAGTAATTCTAAAGTTACTCCAAAAAGTGTGGAGCCCCAGCAGGACCTGACCTCATTCCCTGAACAGGACGGGGAATTAGCGCTGCCTGTTTCGGTATTTGTGGGGGAGGAGGATACTGGAATGGAGGTTGGAGTAGAACCTGATGGGGAACGGCCAAGTACCAGTGGCGTACAGGAGGGTGAAAGGCCAGAATTAGAACTTGGGGGACCCCTAGAATTGGAGGATGTAGAGGGGAACCCTGGGAACTTTGGGACAGCCCAGTTACAAGACCTTACGCTGCAACATGCCAGGAAAAATGTGAAACTGGTCGATGGCAATAAAATTGGTGTTATACCGTACGGCTTGGTGTACCCTTATTTTTCAATTAAAAAGGGATTGTTGTATCGGGTGGATAAGTTAGGGGTAGATGAGGTGGAGCAGTTATTGGTGCCCAATAGGTACCGCCTCACTGTGTTAAATTTAGCACATGGACATATTCTAGGGGGGCATCTAGGAGAAAAAAAAACAAAGGAGCGTCTTCTAAGACGATTTTATTGGCCTGGGGTACACGCTGCAGTTACAAAACACTGTGGTGAGTGCCCCGACTGCCAGTTGACCGCCCCGAAACCGGCCTTTAGAAGCCCCTTGATACCGTTGCCTATAATAGAAACCCCTTTTGAGAGGATTGCTATGGATCTGATGGGCCCATTGCCAAAATCGGCTAGAGGTCATCAGTATATCCTTGTTGTGATGGATTATGCCACCCGATACCCGGAAGCCATTCCTCTTCGAACAATGGCAACCAAAGGAATAGCCAAAGAACTATGGTTAATGTTTAGCCGGGTAGGCCTCCCCAAAGAGATCCTGACAGATCATGGGACCTCATTTATGTCACGAATTTTGAGAGACTTGTGTGGTTTGTTAAACATCAAACAGCTTAGAACTTCTGTGTATCACCCCCAAACCGATGGACTCGTAGAGCGTTTCAATCGGACTTTGAAATCCATGTTGCGGAAAGTGATTGATAAAGACGGGAAGAATTGGGATCACATGTTGCCATACTTAATGTTTGCCATTAGGGAAGTCCCACAGGAATCAATGGGGTTTTCCCCCTTCGAACTGGTTTATGGGAGGCACCCTAGGGGAATCCTAGATATTGCACGGGAAACTTGGGAACAGGAGAACACTCCCTACAAAACGGTGATTGAGCACATAAATAACATGCAGGAGAGAATAGCCACAGTAATTCCCATAGTGAGAGAACACCTAAGACAAGCACAAGAGCGACAGAGATTTACTTATAATCGGGGGGCTGCTGTGAGGGTTTTTGCACCAGGAGATAAGGTGGTGGTTTTAGTTCCCACAGTGGAGTGTAAGGTCTTGGCTAAATGGAGGGGACCTTATGAGGTAGTAGAGAAAATAGGGGAGGTGAATTACAGGGTGAGACAGCCGGGCCGACGCCCGGAAATACAAATTTACCACGTGAATTTACTTAAACACTGGAAGGAGAGAGAGGTATTCACAGCTACAATACCACGAGTTTCGCCAAGTACTCCGGAAGTAAGGGTAGCACAGACACTTTCCCCAGCTCAAAAACATGAGGTCAAGACTTTTGTGCACAAGAACAGAGAGGTGTTTTCAGGGGTCCCTGGGAAAACTCACTTGGTTAGTCATAAAATAATTTCGCAACCTGGTGTAAAAGTTTGTATGCGACCGTATCGGGTACCTGAGGCACGCCGCAGCGCCATAAGAGAAGAAGTGAAGGAAATGTTAGAGGCAGGAGTGATAGAGGAATCAACAAGTGAATGGTCAAGCCCTATAGTTATGGTGCCAAAACCAGATGGCAAATGGCGGTTTTGTAATGACTTCCGCAAAGTTAATGACGTTTCAAAGTTTGATGCCTATCCCATGCCCCGAATAGACGAATTACTGGAAAGTATAGGGAAAGCCAGATACATTTCCACTTTAGACTTGGCCAAGGGATACTGGCAAATCCCTTTATCCCCTGGATCCAAGGAGAAAACGGCTTTTTCCACCCCAGACGGGTTGTATCAATATACTGTCATGCCATTTGGGTTACATGGAGCACCGGCCACGTTCCAAAGGTTAATGGATAAGATTTTAAGGCCACATAGAAAATACGCGGCGGCATATTTGGATGACGTCGTCATACAGAGTGAAGACTGGGAAAGTCATTTGCCCCGTGTACAGGCAGTTTTAAATTCGATTCACAAAGCTGGCCTGACCGCAAATCCTGAAAAGTGTACTCTGGGCATGGAGGAAGCAAAATATCTGGGGTACGTTGTGGGAAGGGGTATGATTAGGCCACAGGAAAGCAAAGTTGAAGCCATAAAAAATTGGCCACGTCCGATAAACAAAAAACAGGTCCGGGCGTTTTTAGGTATAGCGGGATATTACCGCCGGTTTGTTCCAGATTTTGCCACCATTGCCTTCCCCCTCACGGAATTAACAAGAAATAGATGCCCCCTCATGGTGAAATGGAGCCCCAAAGCTGAAAAAGCGTTCACCACACTAAAAGAAGCTCTTTGTAGCAGCCCGGTATTGGTGGTACCAGACTTTTCTAAAGAATTCCTGGTCCAAACAGATGCTTCCGAAGTAGGGCTAGGAGCTGTACTGTCACAGGAGGTCGATGGGGTAGAACACCCCATTATGTTTCTCAGCCGAAAACTGGAAGACAGAGAACACAATTATGCAGTGATCGAGAAGGAATGTCTGGCAATAAAATGGGCTATAGAAAGCCTGAGGTATTATCTGCTGGGACGACAGTTCACCTTAATTACTGACCACGCTCCCCTAACGTGGATGAACCAAGCAAAAGAGAAAAACGCTAGGGTAATGCGTTGGTTCCTGTCATTCCAACAGTATAAATACAGCATAAGACACCGAGCGGGGAAACTAATGGGGAATGCTGATGGACTTTCTAGAATTCATTCCTTCTTTTCTACAGTAGCTCGACCCCAGAAGCTCGAGCTAGGGGGGGAGATATGTGATATAATGAGGGGATTGGTGAAAAATGGGAGATACATTAGGGCAGTCTTGATGGCAAATTCTGGCTTCAGTCATACCGGAAGCAAGATGGCTGCCAAACAGGAAGTGACTAGTTTTAATGCCACATCATCAAAAGGGGCGTTCCCAGGGGGATAAAAAGGGAGGCCCAGGCAAGTACCAGGGGGAAAAGAGTTGGGAGAGTGGTATGCTACAGGAAGTGAGTACTGAGATTGTTGGATTACTTGTTATTGACCTTGGATTGTTTGACTGCCTGCTGTGTGCTTAATACCTGGACTGTTTTGAAAACCCTGGATTGTGTATGAACCTTTGCCTGTTTCACCGACTATCCTATGCTGGATGGACATGTAAATAAAGCACTAACAGGTACCGCCCTGTTTGGAATTAACTTTACAGTATTTTGTCTCTGTTTACATACTGTCCTGCTACAAAGTACTGTATGCATATTCTACACAGCCTATGAAGTTGCTACAATATATATATATATATATATATATATATATATATATATATATATATATATATATATATATATATATATACACACACACAAGTTGTTTTAACCCTTTTTCTGGGTCAGAATTAGCCCTAGATTTAAAGTACTCATTTGAACTAGTAAGTAATATGAGAGAGAGAATTACACAGCTCTGTCTGAGAAATTACAAAGATAGCTGCATAGAAACCACCCATTTTATCAAGTCATATTTAAAATGCATATGTTTTTCATATAAGTTAAGTAAAATATATAGGTTAAATATTTTCAGTTTCAAAATATTTTACAAAGAGATTCCTATATTTTGTGATGGAGGCTCATGGTGGTTCGCAAAGCCCCCCCCCCCCCCCCCCCCCCAGAAGTGGACCATTTAACTAATACACATTCTTAATGTTACAACCACCACTAACAAGCATTAATCAAAAACTGTTCAGAGCAGAAAAGCAGTCACAGGAACTGGGTCAAACCTAGTATGTCAAATTAGTGCCTGAACATGCTTTTAATAGAATCATACTTGTTTACCTGCAATTCATTCCCCCCTGCATTTTATCAAAACAGGTCACATGATGAAAGTCTACAAAAGACTGAATCATTCAAACTTCTACCACCTTAAATCACAGAGCTTTCTGTGAAATTAACTTTTACGCTTTATTTATCATTTTTCATTCTTAACTTTTCAATTTTCTAACACTGTGCAGAATTTACAGGTCTGCTGCAAAATAATTGATAACAGCATGCACTATACAGCACAATACTTGGCTATGCACATGTAGAATCAGAGGACTGAGTGTGCTCTAAATAATTTAAATAACACAATATTAATGCTAAACACAAGATATGAATGCTACAATGCTTTATATTGTGTGGCATAAATTAATATTAAATAGATATGCAATAGCATATTAAGATAATGTTAAATTAATATTTAATAAATATGCAATAGCTGGTTTCTTGTGAATGTTTACCAAATGTCGACTGAAAATGTAATTGCATATCACGTCCATTTATATTACGTTTTGTTACCCTTAAATATGTCATAATTTCCCATTGTTTACATGTTTTTAATTGAAAATACAGTTAATCTGACTTAAATGTTAATGGAAAGTAACAAGAATAATTGAACGTAAAATGAATATCAATTGCATTTCTATTAAATATTAATTTAACATTAATTTAATATGCAATTGCATCTCTATTTAATATGAATTTATGCCACATAATATAAAGCGTTACCAAAATGTCAAAGTTTGAATATTTTAAATATTTTCTCGAGCAGGGGATACCAAATTAGACAGCTGACAATATCTTAGTCGATGGCTGTATTATTTGGTATCCCCTGTGTTTCTCACTGTAAATACACCCAATATCAATCAAACCCTTTGTGTGTGATGAGGCACAGTTAGACATACTGTGCAAGTTTCACATTTCTAGGAGCCATGCTGCCTGAAATGCACAGGGGATACCAAATAATACAGCCATCAGACTAAGATATTATCAGTTGTCTAATTTGGTATCCCCTGTGTGTTTCACTGTCAATACCAATCTTGTGTGTGTACTGTATATAAAAGAAATATATAAACATATATATAAACAATGACGTTATATGTAATACATATGCATTTTTAATATCATTTACACGACTCGTGTTTATTCCAGACATAACAGCACAGCATGTGGGGAAGCTTTAAAAAAGGCCAACAAGATGCTCGGATATATTGTGAGAAGTGTTGAATTTAAATCAAGGGAAGTAATGTTAAAACTTTACAATGCATTAGTAAGACCTCACCTAGAAGACCTCACCTAGAATATTGTGTTCAGCTCTGGTCACCTCGTTACAAAAAGGATATTGCTGCTCTAGAAAGAGTGCAAAGAAGAGCAACCAGAATTATCCCGGGTTTAAAAGGCATGTCATATGCAGACAGGCTAAAAGAATTGAATCTATTCAGTCTTGAACAAAGAAGACTACACGGCGATCTGATTCAAACATTCAAAATCCTAAAAGGTATAGACAATGTCGACCCAGGGGACTTCTTTGACCTGAAAAAAGAAACAAGGACCAGGGGTCACAAATGGAGATTAGATAAAGGGGCATTCAGAACAGAAAATAGGAGGCACTTTTTTACACAGAGAATTGTGAGGGTCTGGAACCAACTCCACAGTAATGTTGTTGAAGCCGACACCCTGGGATCCTTCAAGAAGCTGCTTGATGAGATTCTGGGATCAATAAGCTACTAATAACCAAACGAGCAAGATGGGCTAAATGGCCTCCTCTTGTTTGTAAACTTTCTTATGTTCTTATGTTCTTAACTTTTTAAATCCAAAAAATATATAGAAAATAGGCTACTTTGAAATCGGCACAATCGTTTATAATGATTTCCATTACACAACAGTAGATGTTAAAACTTCATGCTGATTTAAACTCGGCTCTCGCCAAGATAAGCACCAACTAAGACGTAGCTTTACAGTAAACTAATGTGATCCATATCTGTCTCCATCCATTTACGTTTCCTTCCATATGATGATGTAGATATCCTTCTGTCTGGTGTTAATGGCTGAAGTGTAATGCTGGCTCCAGGGATCAGCTTATTTTGCCTCCCTGGTGCATCAGCACACACAACGGCTGCGATGCTGGCTCCGGGGATCAACCACAGTGCGGCCTCCCCAGCACATCAGCATGACAACCGTCTGGATTGAGTTAAGTAGGGTACATCTCTGGGGTCTTCAAGTGGGCACCTTCCATCCTCAGTGTTTCGTCGACTAGCCCACGACACCTCAAGAGGGCTCGACAGTGATTCTGGTGTCCCAGCATCACCCCCCTCCGTCCCCCACTCAACTCAGCCCAGCTTACTTACCTGTACATCAGCGTTTCTTTCTTTCTATTGTGCTTGAGATCCCCAGCCAGAATCTTTCCGTCTCAACCACAGCCAGTTGCTGCTCCTCTCTGCTGCTTCAGATAAGTTCTTCACTGTGCGACACAACTCTTGGCCACTGAATTCGACATCTCTGAGAAACCGGGTTGTAGAGTGTGCCACAAATCCTCGACAACCCACTTCCACTGGGTAAACCCGGACTCTCCATCCTCGCTGTTCCGCTTCAGTGGCTAGCTGAGCATACCGCAGTTTCATCCTCTCAGCATCCTCCCATGACACTGTTAACTCTACCAGGTGAACAAGGCGTGCTGATCCAGACCACAAGACAATATCTGGTCGAAGGTTAGTGGTGGCAATCTCAGGTGGAAAAATAAGCCGTTGACCAACATCTGCCAGCATTTTCCAGTCTCTAGCAGCTTCCAGTTGTCCTGGGCGAGGATTGGTTTTAACACCTTTTCTTGGTGGTTGCTCTCCTGAGCGGAGGAATGTTGTCTTTTGTGTGTAATGTTTTGATGGAACAGTTGGCAACTTATTGGTCATGTTACGCTTGTCTTCCAATGCTAAGGCCAAACATCGCAGCACCTGGTCATGGCGCCAAGTAAACCGTCCTTGGTTAAGAGCCACCTTACATCCTGTCAAAATGTGCCTTAATGTTGCAGGTGATGAACACAAAGGACATGAGGGATCCTCTCCTACCCAGAGGTTTAGGTCTGTGGTGATGGGAGAACATCATATGTTGACCTGATGAAGAAACTGATCCTGCTCTGTTCCATTGACCATAGGTCTTGCCAGCCAATCTTGCGTTGTTCCACACTCTCCCATCTCATCCATTCTCCCTGCTTGGCCTGGGAAATGGCCTTTATACACCTCATCCTCTCTTCTTGCTTTTGCACCTCGTTGACTGCCAGCTTCCTCCTTTGAGCTGGGGCTGCCTTGTGCCATGTAGGAGGAGCTGAACTGAGACCAAGACCCCCTCTTCCATGCTGAACTTACCCCATGATATCACCAATTCGAAGGGCAGCCTTTGCATCTTCCACAGCTTTCTTTGCCGCCCACTTTCTTCCAGTTTTCAACACAGGTGCTGCCTCCCTTACGCATTTGTCACGTGACTCTACTAATGTCATTTCCAGTCTGACCTTGGCGCACTTAAACTCCTCGGTTAGAGCAGAGACTGGTAGCTGCAGTATTCCTTTACCATAAAGTCCCACTCTGCTGAGGCAGCGTGGAACTCCCAACCTTTTCCTGATGTATGAACTGATTAAAGCTTCCAGCTTCTCTACTGTTGTCAAAGAAACCTCGTACACAGTCAGTGGCCACAGCAACCTCGGCAGTAGACCAAACTGAAAGCACCAGAGTTTTAGTTTGATAGTAGAGCGCAGCTGTCTATGCTCTTCAACCCTTCCACTGTTTGTTGTCTAACTTCTCCCACACGAACTGTGTCCTTTAGATCCCCGTCGTACCATCTCCCAAGACTCTTCACTGGTTTCTCAGACACTGTTGGTATTGCCTCACCATTAATGAAGAATGTTTTATCTACTACTTTGCCTTTAATTATAGAGATGCTCCTTGATTTAGTGGACTTGAATTGCATTCGTGCCCATTCAATGTTATTGGTTAATTTGCCCAATAACCGATTAGTGCAGGCTACTGTTGTAGTCATGGTTGTCATGTCATCCATGTATGCTCGAATTGGTGGTAGTCGCATTCCAGAAGCCAAGCGCTCTCCTCCCACTATCCATTTTGATGCCCTAATAATTACTTCCATTGCCATGGTAAAAGAACCTCTAGGCATTGCCATGTAGTGCTGAATTCTGAAGTTGAAAAACTAAATTGCAAATCTCCAAAGTAGGCTTTCACTAAATTTGTTATTGTCATCGGTACACTGAAAAAATCAAATGCTGCTCAAAGAACAGATAGGTCGCATAGTTAAGACATTAAGCATTAATTATTTAAAGATTGTTTTCGCTGCGCATGTCAAAGATAAGTGACAACTATAAGTGATTATACACATCACAAAGAAATCATGCCGTCCTGTCGAAAAAGTTAGTAAATGATTGTAAAATGCAGCAGACAACTGCTGCGCGTGCACATCACTCGTATTTTACCTCAGACACGAGCAAAAGAAAAAATGGACGTGCCTGTGGGACAATCTCATTTTATGCATGCGCAATGCACTGGGGTCCACAGATTTCTGAAGGGGCGTTCACACCGGACGCGTCGCGGCACTGCCGCGTGGCAAAAGCAATGGTTTTCAATGAAGACGGTTACGCGCAGCGGCAGAGAGGCGCGCAAGAGATAAAATATTTTCAACTTTTGCCACGCCGCGTGTTGACGTAACCTACCAACAGCCAATCATGGAAAAGTAGGAGGTTCCTTTGCGAAGAAGAAATAAAAAAATAAAATGGAGGAAAAGCTGTTAGCTTTAATTTCAGATTTCCCGGCGTTGTATAATACAACAATTAATAGTTACCAAGATATTAATAAAAAAGCTGCAGCATGGAGGTCTGTGGGTGTACAAATGGGATTACCGAGTGAATATTAAATATACATAATTACGTAAATGAGATAATATATATTTTTTGTGCTAAACTCCACATTGAAAATAATTATGCACCTGCTACTATAACGTAAGCAATTTTTTTGATAAATTAACTGCAGACAAACTTTTAAAAGATAAAGCAAAACGTTTTATTTGGTGTACATGTGTTATATTTTAACAGTTTTTAACAAAATTAATAAAAATGTACATTGTATTTTTAACTTGGGGAAACCATGGGATTATTATAATTCTAAATTCATTAATTTGGAAGAAATTCATTTTATTGTACCTCATATAAAGTTTTTGGCGACAAGAGATTTCGACAGTAGCAGGTACAGTTTTGATCAAGTACAGTGTGCAAGGCCATATTGGGGAATTGGGAAGCAATTGCAAGGGAATATGGAGTACATTGCTGGCAAACTCACTTCAGAACAGGAAGCTAAACATCTCTGGAAAAATCTAATGAAACCTACCCAATGATTTACATTTTCAAACATACCAAACAAATGCAAATACAGCAGGCAAACAAAACAGACAGTACAGTACAGTAATATACAGCAGGGCGTTTTAAGTTTACTTTCCAGTTTTTCTTTACTTATTTGTCATTCCGTGTCAATTCAACCAGTCGTAAACAGTCATATCAAAGAAACTATTAGTTGAGTGTTCAGATTTCAGATTTTGTAAAAACGTTTTTACTAACTTTGTCCAAATCTGTGACGTATGGGTGACAATGATGTATTGAATGACCCATAATTAAAAATGTAAAAAATAGGATAGTAAACTTAAAAAGACCCGCTGTATTTATTTATTTAAACAATGCTGTGCTGCCATGCCACTTCACCTGGAGCAGCCGAGGGTATTCGCCATACTTCTTTTCTTCAGGATGTGTATGCATGTATATAATCTCTGTTGAATACTGTAGTATATTCTATATATGCATTCTATAAACATGCAAAGATGTCTGTTAAAAATAAGACCAAATCTAGTGACTAAATCAGTTGTGCCAAGCCCCTGCAATGTCAAAAAAGTGATATGAATACAGTTTTAAATCAAACACAATTTATTTTAAAACTAACAACATTTTATAAGTATTAAATCACATTTTCATTAACAAATTAGACTCTGTAATAAACTATAAATAAAATAATGTAAAATTCCATATGTAACTATATATATATATATATATATATATATATATATATATATATATATATATATATATATATATATATATCATATGTATTTACAGAAATATACATTTCTTTTAAATAACCATTTACATTATTTTATAGTAAAATAATGCAATGCTATGTATCTGCATTTAAAAAGAAACTTACTCATGATCTCTTGGAGTTCAAGTTTTGGTAGAGATGGTTTGCAATTATTATTACCAGACTGACTCGAAGACTTAGACCCTGTCACACTGTGCCCTGCCATGTAATCAGTGGTGTAAAGGTCATGCAAAAGATCATTTGTGAACTTTTGAGCATTATGTTTGGCACACCGGGCTAAAAGTTCTTGCTGTATAAACTGTAGAGAAGAAAAATATCCCTTTTACTTCACATGTTTTGGCATGCAAAATAAAACATGAAAAATACAAAATAAATGGACAAATACTGTAAGTGTGTATAGACCTGTAGTTATCCAGAGCTCCCTAAATGCTGAAAAGCTTACAGAGATGTTAAGTAGCTGGTTAAAAAGTACTTACAGCAATATCAACAATTCTGGACAGTGCTGTTGTAGTACAGTACTTACTGTTTTGCAGTCTTCTGTATTATGCAAGAAAACAGGTGCAGGAGCTGGCACACCTTTCTTCCCAGTCCAAAACATTTCTTGCTGATTCTCAGACGATGTTGTCATCATAACGTCTTGTGGCAGCCTGTCTTTTGTCATAGCCTGCGTCTCATGTCCCAGCTGATTGAACGGCAGAGGAGCCTTTCCAATGTGTCGACAGCATGAGGAAGCACTAAGAAGATTACAATAGTGAAATTAAGGTAACTATTATAGAATTACAAAGCTTCTGTTGCCTTTTTTGCTTTATTCTTAAAATGAAATACCATCCATAAACTTGGCTTACACAAAATTGGAAAAAGGCTTGATATAAACCATGACACACCTTCTAAAACTCTCAAAGCTTCCTGCAAATGCTTGTTTTCCTCCAGTAACTTTGTATTTTCAGCTTTTAATTGTTTAATTTCTTCATTCTCCCTTGATGGGGGCTCTTTCATATGTTCCTACAAACATTATAATAAAAGGTTAGAAATTCTAACTTTATATAAAACACTTATTTTGCATTTATAACACAGCTTAGAAAAATAACAACATCCCGGGCATATACTGTATATACCTCCATGGCTAGTGAGCCTAATCACACTTATTAATCACTAAATACACAGTTCTAATTTCCATAACCAACTGCAATTTTTTTTATATAAAAGTTCAATAGAAACTATAGGTCACACTTTACAATAATGACTGCAAATTCTGGAATGAATAAATGCCCTTGGCTTCAACTCAGGCCTAATCACCACCCTAGGCATGGTATATATGCCTGCACCCCACAACTTGTCATGATTTATACCTTTCATATATTATAGTAACAAATATATTACAAATCTTTTGCAACTTCAGTTTTTTTAGAATTACTACTGAGTTCTTCTGTTTGATCTGTTTTTGCTGTTTTGGTTTTCTTTTAAATGCTTGTGGTTCCTAGGCCAAACTTAATAATATATTTTAGTAACTGTTATAAATAAGTTTGAATAATAGATATATTAATTGACTTAATGTGATTTATGGTAATACTCTATGCTGAAAATAATAGTGTAAGATTAATATTGGCCTTCCCTGTCTTTTAACATGTTTTATCTAGTTGCAAGCATTATTACAGATTACGTACATTCATTATACATTGAAAACACTAGAATATTTCATTTTGACCCCCAGTGTATATATTAGAAATATACAATTGCAAGTATCCAAAAGTAATTAACAATAAGTACATGTACATTGGTTTACATTGGCTTACTGTTTCATTTGCATTCTTAGCCAGTTTTCTTTATTTTTGTTTTAATGTATTTACATACTGTGGCAGAGTGTCCCACCCCTATATATTTATTTCTTATTATTTGTATTTTTGTTTGCGGTGCAGTTCAAAGCGCCGTGTATTTGTTATTGTTTTTATAATTTAAAACCTCGTGAGGATGCGTGGCTGACCAGCTACTGATTATTTAACTAGCTGACAGTCACGCATCCTTACCAAACACGTGCAGACTGTTAATAAGATAATTAGCTAGTTAACCCCTCGGCCAGAGTATAAGAACCTGCAGCTGTCCGTGCTGCGGGGTTGAGTGTACAGAGGAGAGTACGGGGAGTGGAGAGAGCGAGGCGAATAAGAGGAAAAATTGCTAAGTATCTGCTTATTTGTTTATTTCTATTTGTTTGGCCAATGTGCCCTTTTGTTTTGTTGTGTTTTGTTTGTTTAAATATTTTGGTTTATTGATTTAATAAAATCAGCTGAACGCTGTTGCGTTCAGTTTCACCCGCCCATCCACTGTTTTGGTTCAGTTACTTCCTGGTCCGTGACGTCACCACACCTCACCACTACAAGCCATCCTGCCACATATGGTGTCCTGCGTGGGACAAAACAACGCCTCCAACAGCCGGACCAGGAAAGGAAAGAACGTTTTTTTTTGTTTTTTTCGAATAGTGGGTTTTGTGGTTTTTAAAAAAAAAAAAAAATAATGGGAAGAAGAAAGCAGCAACAGCAGCAGGAGGCGCATCAAGAGTAGCGCGGGCCCGGTCACAGGTCCCGTCGCGTCTCTGCTACGCCGGATGTTTGCCTTGCCTGTCTGGATGAGGAAAGGTGGTGCTTCCTGTGTGGCGAGGTCAGGTATCTTCCACTCAGCCAGAGCCACGCATGGCAGGAGATGGAGGAGCCTGAGCGTCCGGCATCAGGGGTAGAGATCCCGCTGGCTGAGGTCGACGAGTTCACTCTCCTCTGAGGGAATTTGGGGCTGGCTGGTGGAGCCTGGGAGGAATGCTGAAGAGGCCCTTCCCGATGTGATCAACCTCCTGTGGGCCAGAGATGGAGAGCGATGGGAAGCCTGGGAAAAGCAACACTGCCCAGTGTCCCTCCCGGAGGTTGCGGATATGGTAATCCGCTACCTGGCTGCAGATATGGCAGGGCTACCGCTATCTCCAGCTCCATTGGGAAAAGCCCTGCCGCTGCCATCTCCAGTGCCAGAGGGAGAGGAGCCATCGCTGCCATCTCCAGCACCAGAGGGAGAGGAGCCATCGCTGCCATCTCCAACACCAGAGGGAGAGGAGCCATCGCTGCCGTCTCCAGCGCCAGAGGGAGAGGAGCCATCGCTGCCTTTTCCAGCGCCAGAGGGAGAGGAGCCATTGCTGCCATCTCCAGCGTTAGAGGGAGAGGTCCCATCGCTGACATCTCCAACGCCAGAAGGTGAGGATCCCTCACCACTGTCTCCAGCACTAGCAGCAGAGCAGCAGGAGCTGCCTCTGTCTCCACCACCACCAGGAGCAGAGCAACAGGAGCTCCCTCTGTCTCCACCACCGCCAGGAGCAGAGCAGCAGGAGCTGCCTCTGTCTCCACCACCACCAGGAGCAGAGCAACAGGAGCTGCCTCTGTCTTCACCACCACCAGGAGCAGAGCAGCAGGAGCTGCCTCTGTCTCCACCAGGAGCAGAGCAGCAGGAGCTGCCTCTGTCTCCACCACCACCAGGAGCAGAGCAGCAGGAGCTGCCTCTGTCTCCACCACCACTAGGGGCAGAGCAGCAGGAGCTGCCTGTGCCTCCGCCACCTCCACCAGCAGAGGGTGAATACCTGCTGGTTCCGCCTCAACCGCCGTGGGAGGACTGCTTGCCCCTCCCACCTCCACCAGCAGAGGGTGAATACCTGCTGGTTCCGCCTCAACCGCCGTGGGAGGACTGCTTGCCCCTCCCACCTCCACCAGCAGAGGGTGAATACCTGCTGGTTCCGCCTCAACCGCCGTGGGAGGACTGCTTACCGCTCCCAGCTCCACCAGCAGAGGGTGAATGCCTGCTGGTTCTGCCTCAGCTGCCGTGGGAGGACTTGCCCCTCCCACCTCCACCAACAGAGGGTGAATGCCTGCTGGTTCCGCCTCAACCACCACGGGAGGACTGCTTGCCGCTCCCAGCTCCACCAGCAAAGGGTGAATACCTGCTGGTTCCGCCTCAGCCGCCGTGGGAGGACTGCTTGCCCCTCCCACCTCCACCAGCAGAGGGTGAATACCTGCTGGTTCCATCTCCACCTCCACCGGCAGAGGGTGAATACCTGCTGGTTCCACCTCCACCGTCATGGGAAGGACTGCTCCTTCCCTGCCTCGCACCGCCCAAGGATGCCTGCTTTGCACCGCCCAAGGATGCCTGCTCTGCATCGCCTGGGGCTGCCTGTTGCTCCGCATTGCCTGGGGCTGCCTGTTGCTCCGCATCGCCTGGGGCTGCCTGTTGCTCCGCATCGCCTGGAGAGCCACCAGTTACAGGGTACGAGGGAGAAGTGGAACTCCCACTGCCGCCTCCATGGCCAGGGGCTCCCCTCCCGAGTTCGCCTCCCAAGGGTCCGCTGCCGTCTCCTCCCGAGGGTCCGCTGCTGCTGCCGTCGCCTCCCTAGGGTCCGCTGCTGCTGCTGCTGCCGTCGCCTCCCTAGTGTCCACTGCTGCTGCCGTCGCCTGCCAAGGGTCCGCTGCTGCTGCCATCGCCTGCCGAGGCGATGGCAGCAGGAGGTCAGGGGGGGGAGGTCAGGAGGCCAGCTCCCCCCGCAGCAATTTCGCTGCAGGAGAAAGGGTGGCCGGAGCCCCACGGAGGAGAGCTGTCGGCCATGAAGAAGGGGGGGCAGGTCTGGAGACCACCCCCCAAATTTTCTTGGCCAAAGGAGCCGGCCTGTGTGCGGTCCATCGGAACGCTACGGCTGTTTGGGTGGGAGGAGGACATCCCACCGTGGCCGCCACCTTTGGCCCGTTGCTGCCCCTGTTCCTGGGCCGGGACTGCTAGCCAGGACTTCGGGGACTAAGGGGGGAGGTGGCCGAAAAGGCCATGTGTGCTGCGCACAAGGGGGGGCATGTGTGGCAGAGTGTCCCGTCCCTATATATTTATTTATTATTATTTGTATTTTTGTTTGCGGCACAGTTCAAAGCGCCGCGTATTTGTTATTGTTTTTATAATTTAAAACCTCGTGAGGATGCGTGGCTGACCAGCTACTGATTATTTAACTAGCTGACAGTCACGCATCCTTACCAAACGAGTGCAGACCTCAAGCAGTCTCTTATCAAGATAGGCACGGCTCCCAGAATTGAGTGCCAAATCTCTGTTAACACATTTCAGCTTGAATATAGAAAGTTGCTGTACTAAATAAGTGTGTGTTAAGTTTGTTTGTTTTAAGTAATACAAACTGTTGTGGTAAAAAGGACTAAAAGATTTACAAAGGACCAGTACATTATTTGACTGGTTAGAAAATAAAAGCTTGTAATTTAGTCTTAAGATAGGTTTTTAAGAAAGGTAAACTCTAGGTGACCTGTCTTCTCGAACTTTCTACAAGCCTACCTTTGGAAAGATCATTGCTTGATACAAGGAGGTATACTAGGCATGAAATGCAGGGATCCTCTTATCAATAAACATACGGCATCAAGGCCAGAATTATTTCTCGTTTTAGAAGAAGGGGGGTTAGAATAGAAATGGACTAATTCCAATATATATTAAAATACTTAGTTGCCAGGCAGAGAAAAAGCATGTGGAGCAAAAGGTGTAGAGGTAGGAATCACTACTGAAATTGGCAAAGAGAGAGGTGTCTCAAGCAAACTGGTTTTAGCCATTTTGTGAACAGCTAAAAAATAAGAAGTCATCTGAAGTTCAGCTAAGTTCAGGCGGTCAAGAGCTTATAGGAAAGAAATGTTACAGCCTTACAACTTAAATAGAAACAATTAGATTTTCCACAGGGAGAAACTCTATATTAAACAGACATAGGATGGAAGTTCCCTATAATACCTGCTAAACACACACCTGTAAGGAGAGAAGGAAACTAATTTGAAAAGATGAGATGATATGAGGGAATATATTTTTAGAAGCCAGGTACATATGATCAGTATAATCAGAACTCTTGGTGTTCAAACAACACTCATATATTCAAACAAAATTATTTTATTTGTAATACACATATAAAAAGTAGTAAGGTAGCAAGGACCCTGTTAACTCTGCTTCACCTAACTTTTCAGATAAAGGAGGGGGTCTAGAGATGAGTGGATGAGATCATGGTCAAGTGTTTTAGACACGTGTTATTGGCATATGACTCCAATTAATTGTGAAAAGTTAGTTATTTGCCAAAATAGATAAGAACTGTCTAAAGCTAATTAATGATTGGATTAAGTCTTCCCATGTATTCCAATGGAGAGAGAATCTTATAAAAGCCTAGATCTCTCACAATGAGGTACCACAATTCATACCTTCTCATAGTAGCAGGGTGAAGTGGTCCAACTTCTGCAGACTTCCTCAATTAAACTGATTGAACTCAGTTTGATCTGCTCTTTGAAGACAGTTATATTCTTTCATTTACGCTACTCTTCCTTGTAATAGGAGGTAAGAAAAATTATTAAATCAATGTATCTTACATGTATTGGTTGTATTGCTATTGCAATAAGGTGTTGAAACTATGTTTTAGTATTAAGAGAATGTTATATTGAATGAACTAAAATATAGACGTGGGTGCTTGTAGGCTTTGTGCTTAGCTGGCCCGAGGGCTGCACAAAATACATATAATTGTATTATGTTATTGAAGTATTAATGCTGAGCTTGTAATAAACTTGGGACTGCTAATTGTTATTACATATTTCTGGGTTTTGGTGGTATGCGCAAACTACTAATCCAATATTAAAAGCATTTTAATAAACCGAAGGAGTGCTGATGTTGCTCTGATTCATAAAACTTCAAATAAATGAGTCTGAGTGATTTTCTTGGTTAAACAAAGGTTTTATGGACACACAGCTCGTCCAGGGCTCGAACATAAACCACTAGGAGTTTATGCTATCTCTGTCCTCCTAACGTCTCCCCTGAGTTAAGAGTGTGTGCAGAATAAAATAAAAAGAGTATGTGAAAACCTAAATCGTGACAAAGCCTTGTGCATCCTCAATCCATGCAACCTCCCCAATGTCAGTTGCATTTTCGTTGAAAAAATCAAACAGCGCAAACATGTTAAAAACCTCCACCTAAATGACACTGAATAAACTTAATTAGTATTTTTTTTTTTTCAAAGTGGAATTTTACACAAGATTAATTTAATGTATTAAGTAAACAGATTAGGCTTGGACCAAATTAAAACTTTGACCCACCCACTAATCACAATTATACACCCAGTAGGTTGCATCTGTTGTAGAAACAATAGTCAGAGCCAGATTTGTAATTTGCTTTTAGCTAGTGGGTCAAAGTTTTGATTTGGTCCAGGTCCTAGTCCTAATAAACATAAAATAATGACATTGCAACTGTGCTTAATACTTTTTAGTATTTTGTTTTTATATTGATAGGTTAAACTATAGACTGTATTTATTTTTTACATATTGTATATTTTCCTTTTACATGCTCAGTAACCCAGGTACTTTTACAAAATGTTAAGTTAAGGACTGTTGAGATTAATGTACTAATCAGTATCACGTCTTTCTTAAGCTTGCACAAGTTGAAATGATAATAAAAAAATAAAAAATAAACTAAGTTTATATATGTTTCTTATCAATACATACATGCTGTGTCCTTACCCGGTTTATTTATTATCAATACATGCATGTAACTGCCTAGTCACTTCGTTATTCGTTTTTTTTTTTTTTTTTTTTTTTTTTTTTTAATGGAATAAAAATAAGACATAGGCTTCTGCAGCCCTATTTGCTATGTAGCCTACATAATGTAAAACTTTCCCACACGATATTCTTTAATAAGTTGAACTTGAATATTTTTCGTTTTCCAGCCGCTTAATAGTTTACTTTTTCAGCTTGAGTAAGTATCCGACTGTCCCCATAATATTGCCCCAGATTACATTGTTACGTGTTATATTGTGTAGGCATTCCCTTGTGAAAAAGTAGTAAGTAGTAAAGTTATACTAAAAGTATAATGGGTCAAAAAAAAAAAAAGTACAAGTAGTATGCTATTAGTATGCTACTTTTTCACAAGAGTAGCCTACCTGTAAATTGTATTGCAGGTATATTATACACAGTAGCAGTTTGTAAGCCTCAAAGAAATGGTTCGCTGGAAAGCTATTCAAATGTTTGTGATGTTTATATTGTCTTTTGTTTTTTGAGTGAGGGCTTAAACTAATATATATATATATATATATATATATATATATATATATATATATATATATATATATTAAAGTCGAGAATAAGGAAAATAAAATATCTTACCAACTGTTTACCTCAGCCCAACAGACAAAACGTTTGAGTAGGACGCTCGAGATCAGACGATACGTGTGGAGCCTTAGCCCGTGCCCCTTAGCACGAGCTGCTTATAGAGGGAGAGGGAGACCGTTAAATAATGTAAGTGTAGTATCAAACAAAATGTCTACAACTAGGAAAAAATACAAACGTTACCTTTCTAACTTTGAAGAGGAAGTGCCAGAATCCACAAAAAGGTATAGGGAAAACCATCCATGTAATTTATTACAAAGAAACTGCTCACAGTGTTACCTACAGTCAACCAACACTACCTTCGACAACCAACCTGGAGCTCCATGTAATGAATATTCAGAAGAAACAGGCTTGCTTGTGTATAACGAAGATGATGAACATCTCTTTTATGGAGAATTTGAAGAGAGTGACATTGAGCAACCTACTTTGGAGGTAAGATATACATAATAATAAAAATGACTGAGTTTTTTTTTTTAAATTACTGCATCTTTTTGTATAAATGCCTTTATTATTATTAGTATTTTTATTTTTTAGGAAGGACAGAATGTGTTTATAGATGCACATGATGGAGATTTTGGTGACAACCAACAAAACAACCTACAAAATGTAGCAATATTTCTAGTTTTTTAATTTTATTTTTCTTCCTAGATATTCAAGTTTCATAAGACATAATACATGCAAGATTTTTTTACTTTAAAGAAATATTTGTGTTGCCTCGACGAGGTTAATCCTTTTTGAAAATGAGGTGTTTGGGATATTTTAAAAGGAAAAACATAATAATAAAAATATCTTTTGATTAGAGCAATTTTAAGAGTTAAGTTTAACTAGTTATAATAATCATATTAGTTTGAGCGATTCTCAGAATTTGCTATATTTACTAATTAATGCTAATTTATGCTTGATTTATCCAGGAATGCCTTTTTGATTCAACATCTTTTGATGAAGACAACCCAATTCATGAAGGATCAAAAATCACAAAAGGACAGTTGCTTGCAATGTTGATAGCCCATACACTGAAACATTACGTGTGTGGCGTAGCATTAAAAGACATGTTGGAGTTGTTGAATGTAATCGCACCAGGTTGTGTGCCCAAATCTGTGTGGTTTCTTAACAAAACCTTCTTTAACTTAGCGGAAAAAGCCAAAATACATTACTATTGCCCAGAACGTCTTTTCTACCTAGGCCAGAATCCACTAGATAAGTGTAGTGAGTGCAATAGTGTAGTAAGTCAGAAGCAGTGTCTAAAAGATAGTAACTTCTTTTTTGGTAATGCCTTTAACTGTGCAAATTAAAAATCTTCTTCAGCAGCCTGACATTCAGAATGCACTAAGGTCACATTTTAGTTCTGATGGTCTGACAAATGACATTGACACAGGAAAAGAGTATAGAAACCCCAACCTATCTGCATTTACTGAAAACCCTGACAATGTTACACTTTCTTTTAATTGTGATGGTAGTCCTGTTTTCAAATCCTCACGTTATTCCATATGGCCCATTCTTTGTACTATCAATGAGCTCCCATTGAAAGAAAGGTGCGAGAATGTTATTCTACATACATTGTGGTTTGGTTCTAAAAAACCTCACATTGACACCTATTTTGCTCCTTTTATAGAAGACATTAGGCAGTATTATATAGCTGGTATAGAATGGCGGGACCAGTATGGCACGCAGCACACAACTAAAGTGTGTCCCCTGATCTGTGTATGTGATGCAGTGGCGCGTGCTATGGTGCAAAATTTTAAACAATATAATGGTGCTTATGGTTGTGGCTTTTGTTTGCAAAGGGGAGAGGTTGTACCTCGAAGAAATGGTTATGCACAAGTCTATTCTCTTGAAAATGATATGGCACCTCTCAGAACAAAAGAGCAAACAATACATTATGCAGAGAAAGTCTGTGTTCAAGGTAATGGGCAATCTGAAATGGGAGTTAAAGGTGCCAGTCCGTTGCTCCCTGAATTTGACATGATTAAGGGTTTTGTTCCTGATTACATGCACTCTGTATGCTTAGGTGTAGTTAGGCAATTCACTAATCTGTGGTTTGATACCAAGAATGCAAATCAAGATTTCCATTTAACATCTAGAGACATGCAACTCATTGATGCGCAACTACTGAAACTCAGACCTCCCAATGAAGTTTGTCGTAACCCAAGACCATTGTCTGACAAAGCTTACTGGAAGGCATCAGAATGGAGGGTTTTTCTCTTGCTGTATTCTCCTGTGGTCCTTAGGGGTTTACTAAATAGCACTTTTTACAGGCATTGGATGCTATTAGTAAATGCGATATACAGCCTACTGTCACCATCTGTTACTGAGGAACAAATTAACTGTGCTGAGAAATGTTTGGTAAAATTTGTTGTACAAATTTCTGAAATTATGGCAAATAACACTGCTCCAACAATGCTCATCTGCTTACTATTTGACAGATAGTGTGAGACAGTGGGGACTATTGTGGGCTAATTCAGCTTTTGTTTACGAGGACACCAATGGCAAATTGCTAAACCTTTTCTCAGGCACACAATCTGTTCCTTTTCAAATTTTCAAGAAATTTTATGCTGCTCAAAAAATAATGCGATATAGCGGACAAACATTTGACAATGCTCCTAATGTAGTTCGAGACCTGTTCTGCAGAATGACAAGTAATCAGCCACATATAGAAAATCCATGCACGTGAAGAGAGATGTTGTTACCTCTGCAAATGCGACAAAAGACCTTTACTGAATGAAGAAAGAGTAGCATTAGAAAAGTGTGGTCATATAAACACATTAAGAACAGACAGATCAAGTGTAAGTGTGTACAAGCGATGTATAATCGCAAACAAACTGTATACTACATCTACTTATGCCACAGGATTTAACAGAGACAACTCTGTCATTTTCACTGATCGGTTTTTTGGGTACATCGCCTCCGTTATCGTTGTCCCAAGTGAAGAAGCTTCTTGCTTTTTAGAGATGCTTGTTTTTTACAAAAAGCTTAAAAGATTGATATACCACGGGACAATTTATGACAATTATGCAGAATTTAATCTTGCCAGTTTCATGACAAATGTTGTTGACTGTGTTGAACTTGCAGTTTGTAGACCAGAAGATATCAAAGCAAAATGTATCCTTGTACCACACAAACACGGAGTACGCGATAAAAGTTCCAAAATTTGAATTAGACTAAAGACTGACTGTGAATCATTTATTGGACTGACTGTATCACTTCTCGACTTAGTTCCCCTGTTTTGCATCACATGCATGACAACTAACAAGTTTCTTGATGCCATACTTGTAAAAACGTTTTGGATGTTGTGTAATTTTAGGCCTTGGACACCATCTTTCAGGGGTTCAAGGTGGTGAAAATCAGATCGGGCAAGATTGAGACTGTAGGGAGCTATGTGGTAGAGGTTAAAAGTGCATGCCCTCTGTGGTCTTGCATTAGCGAGATCACACAATGCTTGGATGACAATCTACGCTTTGAATGGCCTGCATTTTGAACCTCTACTACAGTGGTGTCAACCCTGATCCTGGTCCAGCACACACAGGGGTCCTGCTCTACCACATCCCCCCCTACAGTCCGGATCCTAATGATTTTCACCACCTTGCCCCAGACGGATGGTGTGCAAGGCCTAAAATTTGACAGTAATCACATAGTCTAGAAGGCAGTACAAATTGCCATTACAGCAACCAAAAAGTATGGTAAGAAACATGTTATTTGTTGTTATGCATATACAGGGTGTCCCAAAAGTCATGCACCATATGTAATAACTTGACAAATAATGTTTATTATTAGATTCAAATAAGAATGTATATTATGAAATAACTTGACAAATGTTTATTGTTACTAAATTACAGCTGTTTTTCAAATATTCCATCATTTACTTCTAAACACTTCCTGATTCTAAGGACACATGACGTTTGAACCCTCAATAACAACTCTTCACTCATCTTTGCACATATTATTGCAACTCTTTGCTCCACTGTTAGTTTTCCTGCCATCCTGTTGAAATTAACCCTGCAACAAGGAAAAATGACAATTATAAACACTTAATTATCTTCCCCTACGGTGGGCGACTTTTGTGCATAAACTGTATATATATATATATATATATATATATATATAGTATATATGTGTTTGTGTTTTTATTTATGTACCTTTAATAGTTTATTGTACAGTAGGAATACTTCTGCAATTAATAAATGTGTACTAACTGATAAAAACTTTATGCTGGTTATATTGAATAGGGACAATGTTTTTTTGTTTTTTTTTTAATAATAATAATAATAATGTATGTATATTTATGTGTAACTAGTTGTATGGCATGTATAAATGCATGTATGTTAAATCAATCTGGCTGGTGTCAGTAATTTTTCTATGACAAGTGCCATACACTACTAGAGGACCAAAGAATAAAGGCTATCATACATAGTGAAACCACTTAGAGATAGTAAAATATATAATACTAGTGTACTATAGTATTTGTTGTAGTACTGTAGGACGTACTATAGTACATCACAAGGTACTATAGTATACAACAGTATACTATAGTATAGTAGTATTCTATTGAATATTTGAGTACATACTATAGTACATCACAAGGTACTATAGTAGATACTATACTATTTTATAGAATTCTACAGAATACTGTAGTAGGTACTATAGTTTTTTATAGTATTCTGTAGATTATTTTCATATGGGCAAGTTAAGTAATTCCTGGTGCTGCAAGGTACGACAAAATTCTACAGTCTAGATTCCAAAAAAATAACAGTGTAGTTTTTTTTTCTATAGCATATACTATATATATATACTGTATATACACACACACATTTTTAAGTATTTAAAAAAGGTACCACAGTATAAAAAAAACTATAGAACTCTATAGATTTTGAAAGAATAATACTATAGTACGTACTATAGTTTTAAGGTACTATTTTTTTCTATAGAATTCTATAGATTCCGCAAAAATACCATAGGTACATACTATAATATTTACTACAGAAAATACTATCGTACTTTCTATAGATTTTTTTCATATGGGATGTAATTAATATTATATATATATATATATATATATATATATATATATACACACACACACACACACACACACACACACACACTTTAAAAGCAACTTGTTTTTATTTTATACTTTTATTTTTTACAATTGCCTGATGTTTTGGGTGCTCTATAAATGGTGTCTGGCTGTTGACTCATGCCACTTCACTTCTTCTGTGTGGAAGGAGGCACTTTTTTACACAGAGAATTGTGAGGGTCTGGAACCAACTCCCCAGTAATGTTGTTGAAGCCGACACCCTGGGATCATTCAAAAAGCTACTTGATGAGATTTTGAGATCAATAAGATACTAACAAAGGAGCAAGATGAGCTGAATGGCCTCCTCTCGTTCGTTTGTAAACTTTCTTATGTTCTCTCTGTCCCTCAGTTTGTTGGGGGGGGTTGGGGGGTTGGGGGGTTGGGGTGGGGATCGGGGTGATTGTGGTTATATATAACGTACGCATTTTTTTTTTTGGATAAATTAACTGCAGACTTTTAAAAGATAAAGCAAAACGTTTTATTTGGTGTACATATGTTTGAATAGTTTTTAACAAAATTAATAAAAAAGGAGGGGGGGGGTGATTGTGGTGGTTACAATTAGGTTTTATAAAATATATATTTATAATGTTTCGCTTCCCAGTTCTGTCAAGAGTTTTATTTTCCCGCTGGCATTTACTGTTTGTTGCTCGGCAACTAAAACCACTGTACCTGCAGCCGTGACGTAACAACGGACCGCCCACTGATTTTACCCTGCAGTGTTTGGTGTGTACTGCAGCGCGGCGCGCAAGCAGGTGGCATGGGTGCCGCGTCCGGTGAACGCCCCTTGAGGGGGTACTGAATTGGTTACAACACCGGCAAACCCCGGCACAAATTAAGCACTAATAATAGGTAACGATACTGTTACTTGTAGTTTATTCAATCTGTTACTTTTACCCTGCGTAAACAGTGATTGCCCGTTCTCATCTAGCAAGAGTGTGTAATTGAAAATATTATATTAAGTTTACATAATAATGAACAGCATTATTAGCCTCCTATTTCTATGTGTTTCTGGATTATGCTGCCCAGTTTATAATATCTAAGGCCGACGATAAAACGAGTTTGACTGTATGGTATTTGTCTTTTTCTTTTCTTGTGTGGGTCTCGCTATATTGCGGTTTTATAGGACCCACCCGCCCGCCATATATGCGAGTGTGTGATGTATTTTCTGGACCTCTACAACTTGGCAGCTAACCCGAGCCCCTCCCCTCCGGAAAATCCTGGTTGCGCCATATTGCTAACGTTGTTTATAAAGTAGATTTGTGTATAAATACAGTAATATATTACAGACCAGCCAATGCAAACACAACTTAACTGTGCAAACTAGTAACAAAAATACATGTGACCTTTACATTTCAAGGCCTGAGTACCACAACAGTACATTTGGTTTGATAAAATCAACTACAGTTAGTTAAGTCTGAAGCAAAACTAATCTTCCTTTCTTTCCACTTGTGATTTGAATAAAAACGGAACAGTGAGTGGCCCAAGGACTAACAGCTCCGTTTCCTAACCCCTTTTTTAATCCATCAGTGAGCATTGTGATCAGTCCCGACTTCCTCCGAATGCAGATGGCTGACTAGCTCCTGGATCACAGCGTTTTTACCAATCTGATCGTTTCTCCTCCTTTCCATTATCAAATCTTCCATACTCTGAAACTCCAAAATGTGACTCTTTTTCTCGGAAAGTTGTATTTTTAAGCTGTAAGGTTGTTTGCCTATCCGGATCTCCCCTCCAATTTTGAACTCCCGTTTGCCAAATTTGCACCAAGCAGCAAAACACTCAGAGTTTCTCCAATTTAGCTCCCTGTCTCTTACCCCGACCTGTTCCATGGCATTCCGCACCACAATTTCAGAGTTTTGAGGTTTGAATTTGTAAACATTGTTAACAATTCTACCTCTCCTCCCTTGACTAGCGTCTGTCATAAAATCATTCTTGACCTCAGCTCTGTGCAAGTGTACGACGTGGAAATCTCCAACGTACACAGTCCAATGGGGGTATTGATTTTTAGCCACAAACTCCACCAAATCTCCCGGTTTGCACGTGTTTAATAAATGTTCTGGAGAACAGGTACTCAGGTCTCCAGCTCTCAGACTCTTCTCGTATACGCACTCATCTCTGTAGAAAACAGAACACTCCACCTCGTTGCATGTGTCATAATTCTCTTCCTGTTTCGGGTCCTTCTCTGATCCCCCAACATTATCCTCCAAATCACCGTCATCGTTAGAAAATATATACGACACCCCTATCCGAGGACAGTCTTCTTGATCCACCCCAGTCGGGTCTGATGTCGGAACCTCTGCGTAAGTTAAATGAGTCAGTTTCTCAACCTGATTCCCCATTCCACTTCCAGCCACGAAACAAAAGTAAACAAGGAGATGCAATTCCACCTGTTAAGACAGGGGGAAACGAACAGCAAACAGACGGACCAGCTCGCAATGTGACCTGGACAAAACTAATTTCACGTAGCAACGGGGTTTCAATCCATCATGAGTTATAATTAAGAGATGAATGCAGCTTTTGTAAACATCCAAAAGTATTGTTCCTTTCTAACCAAAGTGTGTCAACCTATTAAAAAACAGATTAGAGTTATGGTTAAATAGTTGCCGGTAACAGACATAAGCACTGATGTAGTATGTTCCATCCAGGTGTGCCCCACCTAACACGGCAAAGTTCACCACAAAAACAAACAACACAAAGAAATAAACTTTGGATTTCAAAACTTACCTTTAGTTTTTTAGACAAGTTTTAAAAAAATCAATAAATAAAGAACAGCTGTGGTACTGGTATTATGAGGTAATCTGTATTCCAGTAATTTTATCCTCCCACATAAATCTGTACAGTCGAACAGGCAGGTACACTGATCTCCGGTTGTGTAACTCCAACTTGAAGTCTTCAGCTCCCATTACATATCTGAACTGACTGGTGCAGTAATTACACGGCCTTGTGATTTAAAGAGACAGTGGGTTTAGGGACCTAAAGTTAATTGCCGATTGCCGATTGCCGATTTCGTTTAAACTCAAGACACTTGGTACAGACATTTCAGAAGCCGACCGTGCTGTTTTACACGTGCTTGTACATCCAGCTGTGTAAAATAAATAATGCAATAAGGTTTTTAAAATGTTAACTTAACAATGTATACAGGGTCTCATATTATTATTATTTTATTTTGTTTATTTATTTATTTATTTATTTATTTATTTATTTATTTATTTATGTGTTGGGTTAAGTATGTACATTTCTTAAACAGTTTGTTCCTTATTTTAATCATTTTGTCTTTTTTCAACAGACACACTTCTCTATTTAAGACCAGCCTGTGTCACATTACTTCTGTATAGGTCTATTTAGATCTGTACAGTTTCTGTTCCTTGTTAATTTTAAAACACTTTGTCTTTTTTAAATATACACACTTCTCTATTTAAAGCCATCCTGTGTCTCTTCCTTCTGTGTCGGGGCAGTATACCTCTGGACATGCAGCCTCTACACATGTTAACAATTCACATTTCTCCCCTTTTAAATTGTTTTTCATTTTTAAGTAACTGCATTGCAACCTTGTTTTTACCATTTACTGCAACGATTCGCCATTGGTTCTGGATCGTTTCTTATCTTCTAAACTGAGCGACCAGCAACACCCTTAGCACATGACCAGCAACACCTTTAGCACATGACCAGTGACGCTGTTAGCCAGTGCTGGGGGCACCTAATTTCTTATCTTCGAGCGACGCCCCTTAGCTCCATGCGGGGCACAGTTTAGTGTACAACAGTGTTCTCTTTGCCTCGGACTCAGACAAGCACAGACACATTTAAGGTTTGTAGCATTTTATTTTTAAAATGTTTTTTCTTTAAGCAAATACGTTGTAACACGTCTAGTATAATGGCAGCCGATAGTCAAGGTTTTAAATTCTGTTTTTTATTGGGCTTTCTAATGTTTTAAACTCAAGACACTTTGTCGGGACATTTCAGAGCACCGTGTGTTGCTGTGACAGAAATACAATGAGTTTTGGTTGTAAATCAAAACTGTGAGGGCGCTAAGCAGCGAAAGTAGAGTTCTTTGGTCTGGCCTGACAGTTATTTATTTGTTTATTTATCTACAGTGGCTCTCAAAAGAATTTACCCCTGTGACAGAAATACAATGAGTTCTGGTGATAAATCTTCCTCCCGACCTGTGAGGGCGCTAAAGAACGGGAGGAGAAGTATCTAGAAGGGCTGGCCTGACAGTTCGTTTCTGGGACCGGGAAGTGGGTCAGCCTGGAAGGAAGCGAGACTCTGTTGTAAGAGCGTATTGATTTGACAGGTAAACGAGGGGCAGCTGCAAGTAATAAGGCAGCTGCAACTGTTTACCTAGATATCATGCAGGATTACATATAGGGGCCAGGGTAACGCTGTTCTTTTCCTTCGTTTGGGTTAAGCGTTAGGGGAGAGAGAAAGATCGAGAGAGGAGCTCTCGTTGTTAAAAAGTTAATAAGAGAAATAATTATGTGTTGTGTTTTGTTGTGTTTGTCTGTGTAATTGTCTGTGTTTTTCACCACCAGACAGTTAAAACACTACTCCGGAGCTGTCGCCAAGGGTCAGCACTGTCCGGAGCACCACTGCACACCGCACTATCTGTGTTTAAACAAAAGCACCATCACGACTGCACTCACCCAGGACTGGTGACCGTCTGTTTGTTTTGTTTGGGACTGTACCCTGTTTATTGTTATCCCCGTGCGTTACATATTGTTGTGTATCGCCGGGGATCTGTTTATTTTTCGGTCACCAGACCTGGAAAAGAAATAAAGCACCTTTTTCACTGGAATACTGTTGTCTGCCTGTCACTCCTGCACCGCATCACCGCTACACCTGTTCCCCTTACCAGCCACTTTGCCACACGTGGTGTCAGAGCACGGGACTATGGACCGCAACGCGCTGGCGGAGCTGCTGCAGGCGCTGGAGAGCAGACGCGACGCAGAGGAGAGAAGGAGGGAGGAGCGCTACACGGTGCTTATTGAACGGGTAGGGCTGGCCATTGCCGCAGCGAAGACCCCTACCACAACACCGCTGATGTCGCCCCCGAAGGCACAGGCAATGAAGATGTCGGCGGAGGACGGCTGGCTACCACGGCGGCTTGGCCGCGGGAGTTCTGGGCCAGCCAGTTGGGACCCTGCCTGATTGGGGAGGCTCAGGCAGCCTGCCAAGCGATGAGTGACCATCACGCCACCGAGTACGACCTGGTCAAGCAGGCTATCCTCAGTCGCCTGAACATCACTACAGAGACCCACCAGGCGCGGTTTAGGGAGTACCGGAGAGCCCCGGAGACACGCCCCAGGGTGGTTGCAGAGCGGTTGTGCGACCAGATGGTACATTGGCTGACCCCCGGGAAGAAGACCGCCCAGCAGATGGGGGAAGTCATTGTGGTAGAGCAGTTCTGCCATGTGGTCGGCGCCGAGACCCAGGCGTGGATACGGCGCCACAACCCCGACACCCTGGAGGAGGCGGTCAAATTGGCGGAAGATTTTGAAGACTCCCTGACTTCTGCCCGGGTCGGGATCCTGTCAGCCCCTGCCCTTCGGAGCAGCCGACCTCTCCCTCCCTCTCCTCCAACACTACCACCACCACCACCCCCGTCGTTCCCTTGACCCAGACCTCCTAGAGCACCGACCCCATTGGGCCCCCTTGCCTCCCCCCCATGGAGACCAAGGTTGGCCCCCAGCTGGGGTAGAGGTGCTGCCCCTGCCCTGTTGCCATACCAGCAGCGGGACAGATTTCTAACCTATGCCCCCTCTGTCCCTCCTATCTGTTTTAGGTGCCACCAGCCGGGACATCTGGCCAGGTCATGCCCCGCTGCCATGGAGTGTGACGTGGCCACGTGCAATTGGGCACCTGAAACTGGTAAGCGTGGGGAAAATGGTCGGGAGGTGCCTTGTTTGATTAATGTTGTGTTAGGGAATGTGAAAACCCACGCATTAGTGGACACAGGGTGTGAGCAGACCTTGATTAGGACAGCTCTCCTGGGCGGTATGTTGTGGCGGCCACGAGGTCAGGTGGCCATCTCCTGTATCCATGGAGACACGGCGGCATACCCCACATTAAAAGTATATTTATCGGTAGGACCGATAAAACGTCACCTTGTAGTCGGGGTGGCGGAAAGGTTGCCACACCCAGTTATTCTGGGCCGAGACTGGCCAAAATTCAAAGAATTGATGCAAATAATGGCAGTCTCAGCCACACACGTAAACGTGGCAGAGAAAGAAAAAAAAAGGAACGGATTGGTGATGTGTTTCCTTTTCACACTGAAATGTTTTCCCCTCTTTTCCGTCCTAGAAAAACAAATAAGGAGAGACGGACCGCGAAATGGGAGGGAGCGTTTTTGAGACAAGGCTGGGGTCTGGTGGGAGAGTGCTGCAATGGTAACAAACGCCAGTCGAAGGGAGTGGGAACGCAGTGTGACCGAGAGAGCGAGGTTACTGGGCCGACTAGGGCAGAGGTTATTCCAGCCCCTCTCAATGTACCGGACCCGTGGTGCTCAAGCGCGGACCTAGTGTGGGGCCAACATAACGACCCGTCACTGGTGCACGCTTGGGGGCAGGTCCGGTACATTGAAGGTAAGGATGTTGACGCCGCTGGGGCGCTAGTATATCCACATTTCAGTATCAAGGGGCAATTACTGTATAGGGTAAACCTAGCCGCGGGCACAGGACAGCCTGTAACACAATTGTTGGTTCCCCCATCTTGTCGGACCGAGGTCATGAGGCTGGCGCATGATATCCCTTTTGCGGGGCACCATGGAGCCGAGAAGACGAGGGAACGGATATTGGCTCGATTCTATTGGCTCAGTCTTCATACTGATGTGTCGAGATATGTAGCCACATGCCCAGACTGCCAGCGAGTAGCGCCGGGTCGAGTGCGCCCCGCCCCTTTGGTCCCACTGCCGATTATTTCCACCCCTTTCGAGCGCATTGCAATGGACATAGTGGGCCCTTTGCTACCTTCTGACTCCGGGTATACGCATATATTAGTGGTGGTGGATTATGCAACGCGATACCCGGAGGCAGCTCCATTGAGGTCCACTAGTGCCGCTGCAATAGCCACCGAGTTAGCGCAGATTATGGCTAGAGTAGGGATCCCCAAGGAGATTTTGACCGATCACGGGACCAATTTTTTGTCCAATACGTTACAGCAGGTGTACAAAATATTGAAAATACGTCCCATCAGGACGTCCGTTTATCATCCACAATCGGACGGTCTGGTTGAACGTTTTAATCAGACCTTAAAGTCGATGCTGAGGCGATTCGTAACACAAGAGCAGAAACATTGGGCATCACTTCTTCCCTACCTCCTTTTTGCGGTGAGAGAAGTGCCGCAGAGTTCAACGGGGTTCTCTCCCTTTGAGCTCCTGTACGGCCGGCAGCCTAGCGGCATTCTCGACCTGCTGAGAGAGGGGTGGGAGGAGCGCAAAGGCTTGTCTAAAAATGTAGTGAAGTATGTGCTCCTACTAAGAGATCGCCTGGATTTGGTCGGTCGTTTGGCCCAAGACAACCTCAGATCGGCTCAGCACCGACAGCAGCAGCATTACAACAAAAATGCATGGATTCGAACCTTTCGACCAGGAGACAAGGTAATGCTGCTACTTCCCTCATCAGAATCAAAACTGTGTGCTAAATGGTAGGGGCCGTATGAGGTGATTCGGGCTATAGGGAAAGTAAATTATGAAATTAGACAGCCCGATCGTCGAAATGAACGTGAAATTTACCATGTTAATTTGTTAAAGCCCTGGCAGGCAAGGGAGGTCTTATTTATAGCCCCAGGCAATATGGAGGATGATTTAGGCCCCTGTCCAGAGACCCCGAGCACAAGAGCGATTTCAATGGGGGAACAATTGGTTCTGGATCAGCAAAGAGAGCTGCGTAAGCTTATTGAGGAGTTCAGTGATGTTTTTTCTGACGTGCCCGGCAGACATTATCTCTCCACCAGGTGTCACAGTGCGAGAGAGACCGTATCAGATCCTGGAAAGTCGACGAAGTGGCATGCGCAAAGAGGTATGGGATATGCTCGAGCTTGGGGTGATTGAACCTTCCAGGAGCAAGTGGTGCAGCCCCATTGTCATAGTGGCTAAGAAGGACGGCACCAACCGCTTCTGCGTGGATTTCAGAAAGGTAAACGCTATTGCTAAGTTCGATGCGTATCCCATGCCTCGGGTCGACGAACTTTTAGACAGACTGGGAAAAGCGAGGTTTATTTCCACTCTGGACCTGACGAAAGGATGCTGGCAAATCCCTTTAACCTGCAGCTCCAGAGAGAAAACCGCATTTTCAACACCAGAAGGGCTGGTCCACTTTAAAACCATGCCATTTGGGCTACATGGTGCGCCCGCTGCCTTTCAGAGACTGATGGACCAGGTTTTACGCCCACATCATGAATATGCAGCAGCGTATATTGATGATGTGGTGATTTACAGCTCCACCTGGCGAGAGCATTTGGCTAGGGTTGCAGCCGTTCTTCAGTCTCTAAGGGCAGCCCGGCTGACAGCTAACTTGAGGAAATGTGCGTTTGCCAAAACAGAGACTCAATATTTGGGATTTTTAATGGGAAATGGAAGGGTGAGACCTGTGGTCACCAAAATCCAGGCTTTGGTTGATGCAGCGATCCCCAAAACCAAGACTCAGGTGAGGTCACTGCTGGGATTAGCCGGTTATTACCGCCGCTTCATCCCCGAGTACGCCACAGTGGTTAACCCGTGTTTTTCACCACCAGACAGTTAAAGCACTACTCCGGAGCTGTCGCCAAGGGTCAGCACTGTCCGGAGCACCACTGCACACCGCACTATCTGTGTTTAAACAAAAGCACCATCACGACTGCACTCACCCAGGACTGGTGACCGTCTGTTTGTTTTGTTCGGGACTGTGCCCTGTTTATTGTTATCATTGTGTTTTTAATTCTGCGGATGAGATCCTCCCAATAATATTCAAAAAAATGAAAGAAGTTATTTACAAACCGCTAACCAAGATCATGCAACAGTCTATTGACACAGGGGTTGTACCTACAGACTGGAAAATTGCAAACGTAATAGTGCTAACCCTTGGCGACAGCTCCGGAATAGTGCTTTAACTGTCTGGTGGTGAAAAACACAGACAATTACACAGACAAACACAACAAAACACAACACGTAATTATTTCTCTTATTAACTTTGTAACAACGAGAGCTCCTCTCTCGATTGTATAGATGAAGACATTTCAAGTCAACATAAACTCCTAGGTCTTTTTCATAGATTCCTTCTTCAATTTCAGTATCTCCCATATGATATTTATAATGCACATTTTTATTGCCTGCGTGCAGTACTTTACACTTTTCTCTATTAAATGTAATTTGCCATGTGTCTGCCCAGTTCTGAATGCTGTCTAGATCATTTTGAATGACCTTTGCTGCTGCAGCAGTGTTTGCCACTCCTCCTATTTTTCTGTCGTCTGCAAATTTAACGAGTTTGCTTACTATACCAGAATTAAAATCATTGATGTAGATTAGGAACAGCAGAGGACCTAATACTGATCCCTGTGGTACACCACTGGTTACCTCGCTCCATTTTGAGGTTTCTCCTCTAATCAGTACTTTCTGTTTTCTACATGTTAACCACTCCCTAATCCATGTGCATGCATTTCCTTGAATCCCTACTGCGTTCAGTTTGAGAATTAATCTTTTATGCAGGACTTTGTCAAAAGCTTTCTGGAAATCTAAATAAACCATGTCGTATGCTTTGCAATTATCCATTGTCAATGTTGCATCCTCAAAAAAATCAATCAGGTTAGTTAGACACACTCTCCCTTTCCTAAAACCATGCTGACTGTCTCCCAGGATATTGTTACCATATAGGTAATTTTCCATTTTGGATATTATTATAGTTTCCATAAGTTTACATATAATAGAAGTCAGGCTTATTGGTCTGTAGTTACCTGGTTCGGTTTTGTCTTCCTTTTTGTGGATCGGTATTACGTTTGCAATTTTCCAGTCTGTAGGTACAACCCCTGTGTCAATAGACTGTTGCATGATCTTGGTTAGCGGTTTGTAAATAACTTCTTTCATTTTTTTGAATATTATTGGGAGGATCTCATCCGGCCCAGGGATTTGTTTATTTTAAGAGCTCCTAGTCCCTTTAACACTTCTGCCTCTGTTATGCTAAAGTTATTTAAAACTGGATAGGAACAGGTCAACATGTGGGGCATATTGTCCATATCCTCATTCGTAAAAACCTGTGAAAAGTAATCATTTAATATATTTGCTATTTTTTTTTCTTTGTCTATGATTTTGCCATTTGTGTCTCTTAAACATTTAACCTCCTCTTTGAAAGTTCTCTTGCTGTTATAATATTGGAAAAACATTTTGGAATTGGTTTTAGCCCCCTTTCTATCTCTCTCTTGGCCTTTCTAACTTTCTAATCTATTCATGAATTTTCCTTCTTACCCGTTACTGACAATATTCACTTATATTATACTTTCACACACAAACTTCTCCAGTGACATTTGAACTAGGGATCTTCTTTATTCAAAACTTAAGCCTTTAGGCTCTAGAACTACCCCAAGCTTTTATGGATGTCACGGACATTTACTCTTGTACTGTGTGTGTAGTGACTTTGTTTCTAGCTGACATTGAAATGATTATGGTAGAAGACAAACAAATGTGAAAAAGTGCTAAATGTTAATTATTATTTTTAGTTGATATATTGGGATTTGGTCATGAGTCACGAAGAAGAATGCTTGTAACTTATTTTTAGATGAAATCACATCTCTAAAAAAACAGCCTAAAAAGGATCGTAATACATTAGATGACTTAGTCTATAAACTGTAAACTGTACCATACATCCAATGCCCCCGGTAGCTAAAAGTGCTTCTCCTATCATTGTTAGAGCCAACAAGAAATAAAAGGTTTCAATTTGCCAGTGAATATTTGTGTTCTGTCTACTGCCTGCGTTTCCTACTTAAATATAATGAGCATTAGCTACAATTTGATAATGTAAATTAAGCACATTATACTATGGTACCTAGTTTTTCTATTTTACTTCAGTCATGTTATAATTCCCCTGGTAAAAAATGAAATGGTGGTACTACCTCTCAGCTGAGGGAGATATTTTTTTTCCTTCATTTCAGTGCCTTCAAACTTTGGCTTTTTTTCAGGAACTTTGAGGAGCAGCCCCTCTGTTAAAGAGGCTACATACTGTATTTTGAAGAATGTGGTTAACAAGTGACTGCATTACGCCCCAGATAGGGAGGGTGAATTTAGGATACCTTCACAAAGTGAATTTAGGATACCTTCACAAATTATTCTTTGCAAAGAAAATGCTTAACATCTGCATAAAGTATTTGGTTGTGTTTTGTTATATATATATATATATATATATATATATATATATATATATATATATACACTGAGTGTACAAAACATTAGGAACACCTTCCTAATATTGAGTTGCACCCCCTTATGCCCTCAGAACAGCCTCAGTTCGTCGGGGCATGGACTCTACAAGGTGTCGAAAGCGTTCCATAGGGATGCTGGCCCATGTTGACGCCAATGCTTCCCACAGTTGTGTCAAGTTGGCTGGTAGTGGATCTCTACTCTGAATAGCTCGTTCCATCTCATCCCACAGATGCTCAATTGGATTGAGATCTGGTGACTGGGCAGGCCACTGCAGTAAGCTTAATTCACTGTCATGTTCGTGGAACCATTCCTGGACAATCCTAGCCTTGTGGCATGGGGCATTATCCTGCTGAAAAAATTGATTAGCAGATGGATACACTGCTGCCATGAAGGGGATGCACCTGATTGGCAATGATGTTCAGATATCCTGTGACATTCAAACGTTGCTCCACTTTTATCAAGGGGCCCAATGTGTGCCATGAAAACACACCCTACACCATCACACCACCACCACCAGCCTGCAATGTTGACACACGGCATGATGGATGCATGTACTCATGTGGTTTTCTCCATACCCTAGTCCTCCCATCAGCGTGAAACAGCAGGAACCGGGATTCATCAGACCAGGCAATGTTTTTCCAATCCTCTAGTGTCCAGTGTTTTCGTTCCTTAGCCCAATGCAACCACAGTTTCTTGTGTTTTGCTGAAAGAAGTGGAACTCTGTTAGGTCCTCGGCTGCCATACCCCATTCACATCAAGGTACGACAAGTTGTGCATTCTTTTATATGTCTGTCGGCACCAATGTTGTACTGGACTGTCAGTTGACTAACTGTAGCCCGTCTGTTGCTCTGCACAATTCGTGTCAGCCTCCTTTGGCCTCTTTCATCAATGAGCCATTTTCGACCACTGGCCTGCCGTTGGCTGGATGTCCTTTGGGTGGTGGACCATCCTTGATACACATGGGAAACTGTTGAGCGTGAAAAACCCAGCAGCATTGCAGTTGACACACTCAAACCGGCGCGCCTGGCACCTACTACCATACCCCGTTCAAAGGCACTTACTGTACAGTAAATCTTTTGTCTTGCCCATTTACCCTCTGAATGGCACACATACACAATCCATGTCTCAATTGTGTCAAGGCTTAAAAATCCTTCTTTAACCTGTCTCCCCTTCATCTACACTGATTGAAGTGGATTTAACAGGTTACATCAATAGGGGATCATAGCTTTCACCTGGATTCACCTTGTCAGTCTATTTCATGGCAAGAGCAGGTGTTCCTAATGTTTTAGGAACACCTAATATATATATATAGTGACAAACAGGCTGTAGTTTGACATCAGACCCGGAAGAAACACAGTACCGCGAAGTGAAATGTGAATTGTGCTGTTGCGCGTTTAATAATGACCAAAATAAAAGGTTTTAAACAAAACAGCACACAGCACTTTGGGCCAAAATAAATAGACAAACAAAACGATAAAACAGTAAACAGACACAAACAGACAACCAAACACGGTGAGTCAAAGAAACTTTTCTTATCTTTACTTTTTCTCCTTCCTCACTCCCGTTCTCCACTCACCGAACACATAACCCCGAGTGAGTGAAACGTGCATCTATATATACTGTTGTGCCGGGATTCAATTACTAATTAATTATTTACTTGAATCCCAGCACGTGAACTAATTCTGTGCAACCCCTTGCCTAAATACAATTATACATTTTAAACACTCGTGCTCATTACCTGCATTATATCCCGTGTACCAACTACAGTACACCAACATTAACACACGCAACATACAACATAAAACACAAAAATACACACAGGGGCGTGGCGCATTGCCACTATATATATATATATATATATATATATATATATATATATATATATACATTTGGATACATAAGTGTTTGTAGACAAAATGTAAGCATACAAAATATAAAATATGTGCTCACACACCCCAAACTATGTTTGTGTTGCATATAAATAACAAAAAGCAGTGGATCCATCCTGTAACGTGTAAGCGCAATACAAGTGAACAGTTTTATAGTATGTGGCTAAGTACCTGTTATTTTAAATATTTTAAATGTTTTGTAAGCAATATTTTCTGATGAATAAATTGGATTATTTTTAAAAGTACGCGTCCTGTAAGTCCATGGTGGTGAACCAGTCGCCCGGCCGGACGGACTGGAGAATGTGACGGTGAGTCAGCATCTGGAACCTCCTTTCTTTTATGAACCCGTTGAGGAGCCTCAGGTCTAGGATGAGGCGAAACTAGCCATCTTTTTTGGCTACCAGAAAATACCTCGTAGTACCCCTCTCCGTGGGAGGTGGGGTCTACGAGACGAATGGCTCGCTTGCACAGCAAAGTGGCCACTTCCTTCTGAAATACTGGGGCCTGGAGAGGGTCTGTCACAAAAGTATTTGTGATACCTCGAAAGGGAGGCGGTCCCAAGCGGAACTGAAGCACGTAACCGTTTTGCACAGTGGCAAGCATCCAGGAGTCTGAGGTGCAAGTGTGCCAGTACTGCAGCTGTTGTGCCGAAAAGGGGGTCTGAGGCCGCCAGCCTTCAGGGGCCCTGCTCGGGCTACTGAGGCTGCGGCGGGGCAGTTTGGGGTGGCTGTTTAGGGTGCTGGCCCTGGAAACGCCTCCTGGGTCACTGGTGTGTGGGCTGGCCACATCCTGCATTCCCTCTGCGTGCCGGGTGGTCCCGGTTGTTTGCTGCTGGTGTGCCCTGTAGGCAATGCCTTAGGTCACCCAGCGGAGCCGTGGGGACTGGAAATGTTCTGTTGACAGTCCACGTCTGAGGAGCTCGTCAGCGGTTCGACCTACCCTCGCCGTGTTTGACAGGCGAGTTGCCTGCGCCTCTGCTGCATACGCCCGCTTAAGATGCGTTTCCGTCACCCTGCATTGAGGGTTCAGGCACGCTGGGTCTCTAGCCAACCCACCCACCGACGGGGCCTTAACCAGGGCCGCGATGGTGGAGTCTACTGGGGGGAACCCCGTTAGGCCAAGGTTTTCCGCGCCTCTAGAGAGGCAAGCGGCGTGGCCTGCTTTAGCACATTAGGACCTGAGGCCAGCGATCCCAGGAGGAGCGTACCTCCTCCATGAAATCTGGGAAGGCTGGGAACTTTTGACGGTGAGGAGCCATCGCCTGCGTCCTGAAAACGGACCGGCGTGGTTCTGCTGCTGGTGTCTGGGGGACCTACAGGAAGGCTGCAGCGCGTCCCATAAGTACCGAAACCATGTTAGACAACGGGGGAGCACTGGCTTCCGAGGCTACCTTGAAGCCAGGTTCTTCCTCATCAGGGGGTTCGCCTACCTGCATGTCAGAGGAGAAGGAGGCCCCCTCCCCAGAGGCCGCTATAGAAAGCGTGTCCTCTTGTGCCAGCTGTGACGCCTCTTCCCATCCACCCTGAACTCCCCTGGGGAGGGGGGTTATGGCAATTGGGGCTGCAGCGGAGCCTGTACTGTGGCCGGGGCCGCAGGTGCCTGTTTGGCCAAGAGCTCCAGGCCATCTGGGCTTTGAGGTCCATAATGTCCCTCGCCTGCCTGGAATGCTTCACCCTTGGGGTGAAGATGGGGAGCAACTACAGGAGGTCTGCGCATCGGGGATGTCCAGCGGGGGCTCCTGGGATAGGTCATGGAAAAGGGGCTCTGGAGCGCCAAGAGCTGCCGACAGTCTGGCCATAGAGGATGCAGAGCTCGCCTTTGTGGCCCTCTCCAACCTAGCTTCCTTCACCCAGGGCTGAAAAACCTCACAGATGCTGCAGGCCATGTCCCTCTAGAGGGCCAAGGTGGCATCTTGGATGCCCAAACACCGCGCACAGAGGGTATGTTTATCCTCTTGTGGGATATTCGCATTGCAGGCCATGCAGGGGTGGAATCCTGACTTGCCTGACATGGGCCTGGTGTTGTGCATGGACTGTGCACTGAACACTGCTTGCACTGCACTCAAGCACTGATTAAAAGTGCGAACGCTGTGCGCTCACCACTAGCGCGGTAGCAGAGTGTCGCAGGTGACGGTGAACTAGTTATTCCATATAGTAAAACATTAGACTCCATTGCATGGAGGATCTCAGTAAGCTACAGCTGTTGGTTCATCAATTGAATCAGATTCAGTTGTATTGTGTTTACCAACTGATGATGTGAGGCAGAACAGTAATTGGATACCAGAAAATATGAATAACAGTGAGTTTTGGCCTCCTTCAGTGTTCTGGTTGGAAGGCGTACCTCGCAAAGTGACTCTGTGCAAACAGAAAGGAATGTATAGTAACAATGTGTACAGAACTATTGTACATGGTGCAGAATTAACCCTGACACACAAATTGAAACATAATCCTCTTGTTATGTGTGCATGTAATATGTGCCAAAGCAAGACATCAGTGACTGGGCCCAAACTTTGTCCAGCCTGTAGTCATTTAGCTAAACACTGTAGAATCTTGTTTGAATGTAATGATTCTGAAGGAATTTCTTTCTCTCATCTAAATGTAGATCCAAAGGATATTAAGAGGATTGAATGCATAAATTGTGAAGGAGGTCATTTAGTGAAATGGGCTCATCTAGGTAAATTGGAATGTGTAGAAGGTGTCCCAGCTAAACGTGTCCAAGTATCTTGTAGGTATGAAGTGAGGAAGATGGCGTCTCACACCTGTGATGCTAAACTTTGGATACCGGGGCCTGTTGTCGTTTTCGCGGAACCAACCAGAGCTGAACCCGGCACAGAAGTTGAATCCTGCTGGGAACGCTGGGATACGCAGGACATGGACTAGGCAATTTCAAATATGGAATGTATTATAAAATGAAGTGTCAAAGATATTAAGAAGGATAGAGAAAGAGTATCCTTGTACCACCAGTAGATGGCTCTCTTGCTCCATTATTATTATTATTATTTATTTCTTAGCAGACGCCCTTATCCAGGGCGACTTACAATCGTAAGCAAAAACATGAAATAGGTCAGTCTACATATGGTTCTAATTGAACATTTAGAAATCTGAGAATTTTTAAATATATATATATATATATATAATGAACGATTTACCACTAGCATATCTAATCTTCAGAAAGCATGACGCTTGATAAAAAGCACTATTCCGGCTAAAAGTGAACGTTAATCTACAAATTTATGTCAAGAAAAACACAAGATAAGAAGAGACTCTTTATGACCAAAAGTTTAACTAACAATCCAGAGGTCTTGAGAAAAAATCCTGTCTCGGCTGGATTTTGTATGAACAAAGGGTCACGCCTAGTTGAATGCAGTTATACTAGCATATATTTGGATTTAAAGCCTAAAAGGGATTCACCAAAATAATATTATAGCAATTGATAAACAAAGGTAAATTAATTGAAAGATTATCGTATAATGAAACAGGTTCAGTGCTAATTGAAACTGTTTATAGTTCATAACAGTTATTTCATAAGATTAATAATATGTTTTAAGTATTTGCTATAATGAGAAAACATATTATTTAAAACTGACAAGTATTATTGCTTGATCACGACCTTGCTGTAGTGATAAGAAGATTAAAACCTGGAGCAGTATTCGATTTACTTAAATGGGAAAATGGTACAAGTTTATTCTTCTTTCTATTGAACAATAAGACTTCTAGACATTATGATATCCCTTGAAGTATAGAAGTTAAAAAGGTGTTGTGTTATGTTTTTGTGTTAAGTTTGTAATAATATACTATAATTTACCTTGTTATTAATCCACTATACTATTGTCTAATGAAGTTAGATGGATTCCTTATAATGTGGTGATTTGAAACTGCTACAGTGAAACCAGGGCATCTCTTCTTATCTAGAAAGAGGGAATGTCCTTGGGTTCCACTTCAGCAGAGCTGCAAGCCTCATAGAGATGGAGTGTTAGGGTTTATGGAGTTAGTGGTTTAGTACTGATAAGTAAATGTCTTGAAATAATATGCACAACTCATGGCTTAATGGACAGGTCATATATCTAAAAAAGTGTTTGCACAGACTCTGACCTTGGAAAAAAACAAGAGACTGTGGAAACTGCTAGCAGTAACATATTCTCAGAGAGGTACAGGTCAGAGCCTGGTCAATGCATCTCTTAAGGGATAAATAATTGTAATGAAAACTATTACCACTTAAACTTAGTGAAACTAAATGATTTGAATATTGTATGAGACAAACTTTTGTCAAATACTCTGTTAGACAATGGTATATGGAATCAAAACTGACTCATTAACAAAATGATGAAACAATATGAAGTTAAAAGAAACACATACCTTTAATTTAGCATAATATAATCACTTAGAAGATGGTGTCACATATTAAGAACATCTCTCATATATAACACATATAAACTTAGTGTTTTGCATGCAGTAGTGTTTTTATATTATATTATAAACCAAGATCCTGGGAACCTTGGGTCACTTAACTTTTCAGATAAAGGAGGGGCTCGGAAGAAAGCAAAGAAATGAGATCATATGTTTGGAGTTAGAAATTAGATATTGAATTTATTGAGTACATGACACCTATTAATTCTGAAAAGTTAGTCTGGATCTTTTGAAAACTATTATTTGTAAAATGGATAAGAACTGTCCCACCTGATTAATGATTGGATTTAATTGAGGCGTCCCATGTATTCCAATGAGACGAAAAACCTATAAAACTCCAGAGTAATTTCAATGGAGTACCACACTCATCCCAGACAGGGCAAGGTGGTCCATCTTTTGCAAACCTACACAATTGAGCTGATTGAATTCAGTTTCATTTGCCTGGTGAAGACAGCCATATCCTTTTACGATTTATATTAAAGGGTAAGCATTAAGCAATTATTATTATTATTTTATCTCACATGTATTGCATGTATTGCCATAAGGGACTCACGCTATGTTTTAGAAATAAACATATATATTGATTAACACATATATACATGTATTAAAGTGTTAACGTTGATATCTGTTAAGACACTGGACTGCCCAGTGTGTCTTTCAGCTGGGGATACGACGTAGCCTGTAGCTACTCTATCCAATATTTAACCGTTAATAAACCGAACGAGTACTGATCATACTCAGATTCGTAAAAAACTTTAAATACATGAGTCTGTCAATTTCTTGAGTTCTATATTAGTCATCTGGGTATACTGCGGGTCCAGAGCACGAACTATATCCCACTAGGAGTAATAGCATCTCTGTCCTCCTAACGTCTCCCCTGAGATAAGAGTGTATGCTGAGCAAATAAAGAGTACGTAAAGAAATCTGACCACGCGGATTTCGTGACAAGAGGGTACCGAGCACCTTGCACCTTGTGCACCGTGCGTACAGATCACAGTGCACACCAAGTACCGTGGGCACCTCGTGCACCGCATAACATGCAGCACTGTATGCCCGTGCACTAGTGTAGCAGTGGCACCATGAACTATGTGCACCGTGCGTACTGAGCTCCGTGTGCACCTAGTACAGTGGCACAACGTGCACCGAGTACCATGCAGCACCGTGCACTCTTGCGCTACTTCCGTGGCAGTGGCCAAGCACTGTGTGCACTGCGTGCACCGTGCTTACCAAGTGGCGTGCGCACCAAGTACTATGCACTGTGTACCACATACCGTGCAGCACCTTGCGTTCATGCACTAGCTCTGTAGCAGTGGGTGCCAAGCACTGTGCACCGTGTGTGCTGCGGGCTACCATGCAAGCGAAGAGGCCGCTGAAAGACAGAAAGGCAAAAGGCTAGGTTTTTTCAAAGTCGTTGTCCAGGAAAACAGCGAGCCAGCTTTCAGCATGAATGCAAGGGAAATACAATCGACTTGATTCGACTTGAGGAGCTCTTTTCTATCAATATGCTCAACTCAGAGAGGTCTTACCGTACTGTCTTGAGAAGGAAAAAGAGAAATGGCTTCCTTGGGATGACAGTTTTATTCCCTCGGTGGGCGGGACCGAGTGCATCATCCCAGGAAAAGGCCTATCGGCAGCTCTGGTATAGAGAGCTCAGTGATACCTACCCAATGGGCAGGCATATCCCATACATAATGTCATTGGTGGTCGTCTTCAAATTGAAAGGGAACTAGCTTTTTTGTTTCTTTGACCAAAGCCACAATGTGAAAGTGCTACCATCACATACCACAAAACAAATGGATAAGTACAATTTAAAAGAAAAAGAGGATTTTCACAAAAATGTCATCCCAGGTAATCGGATAATATCTGATATAGTTTGCTGCCCCCTTCCTTTTTGAGCATTCATGCTACTACACCATGTACAAAAAATTTTGGGACCTGTTACATAGGGAGTACAAGCAAGGTCCTAATTGTTTTTCTCTGACCTTTCACATAGGAGTAACAGAACAATTATTCCCTTTGAACTTGTGACTAAACTATGAAAGCCTTTTGTAAAATAAATAAAGAAACAAATTATTAATAATAATAATAATAATAATAATAATAATAATAATAATAATAATAATAATAATAATAATAATCTTACCTTATTTCGTTCTTGAGTAGCCACTGTTTGTCTATCCATGGTCGTTGACACAGTCTTCTGCCATTAACAGAAGCTATGACGGTGAGCTATTGGAAATACTGGACTTGCGTTTTGCATTTGTGCCGTATCTTTTGTCGTTATATTCGTCTTTCTGGAGCTCACAGAGGGTCTTAGGAATCTCTCCATGGCTGAACTAAAGCTCGCACTGAAACCCCGCCACACTTCTCACTATACAAATAGCGTGTATGCGCTCCAGTGACATGTACAGTGATAGTAGGGAGCAAATGTCTGAGTTTTCTTTTTTTTTCAAAACATTATGTGATTTTCTTTGCCACCGCGGAATCCTGGAGGTACTACCTATTGTCAAAAAAAGGTACATTTACCATTAATTATACATATTTTTTTGCAAACTTTCTCTAAAAATAAAAAAAAAATCCACAGCAAAGTTACTCAAAACTCAAAAAATCTACAAGACCCAATGTATTGCATATGATAAATATTTGCAGATAGGGGTATGGTCAGGTATATAAGGAAATTCATTAGGAAAACAGGGAGATTTAAAAAAAATAATAATAATCAGGAATCAGGAATCAAAGTGTTGGGCTCACAATAATTATAATCAAAACAAACAGTAGGTGGCGACATTAAGCTTCGGCGGAAGCTTGGTGGCCATTAACCAAAAAGAAGAAGACGACAAGGGAGCCAGGGAGGAGGAACCTGGAAGCAGGAAGCAGGCTGTAGTGAGATGAGAGAAGACTGGAGCGAGACCAGGGAGACAAGCAGCAAGAAGCCTGGAGCGAGACGGGAGAAGAGTGAAGTGAGACTGGGGATGCAGGCAGCCCGCCGCCAGCAGCAGCAGCAGGATGGGAGATGCAGACAATCAGCTGCAGTGAGCCCACAACACGCTACACAACAAGGACAAGAGAATAGAACGCGAAACCAGAAAAAAGGGAAGTACCCTCTGTTGTTTTTGGTGTGCATGCTTGATGTATTTCAAGATTTCACAGACAAATTGTTTAGTTTTTAAAAGTGAACACCAATAAATACAGTAAAGCATACACAGCTAAAAACTGGTGTTTAGTGGCTGGGAAGTAATCCTGTGCTTGGCATAGTGTGGTATGTTTTGCAGGATTTTTGCCACCCTAGGCAAACGAAATTTTGCCGCCCTCACTTTTCACTCATTTTTCAAATTTTATATATATCTCAACGTATAAAAAATTATTCTACATAAGATATTGTTTTTTTTCTTTTTTTTATACATCGTCACAAACTAAATACAGCTATATACAATCATCACTGTGGTTACAAACGGTAGTGACATCTACTGTCAGCTCTACAATGACAATATTTATGATAACTGGATTCTACCACCATACATGAGCTTAGAGTTATAAATAACAATTGATACAGGATACACAGGTTACTTCATACATACATAAGAACATTAGAAAAGTTTACAAACGAGAGGAGGCCATTCAGCCCATCTTGCTCGTTTGGTTGTTAGTAGCTTATTGATCCCAGAATCTCATCAAGCAGCTTCTTGAAGGATCCCAGGGTGTCAGCTTCAACAACATTACTGGGGAGTTGGTTCCAGACCCTCACAATTCTCTGTGTAAAAAAGTGGCTCCTATTTTCTGTTCTGAATGCCCCTTTATCTAATCTCCATTTGTGACCCCTGGTCCTTGTTTCTTTTTTCAGGTCAAAGAAGTCCCCTGGGTCGACATTGTCTATACCGTTTAGGATTTTGAATGTTTGAATCAGATCGCCGCGTAGTCTTCTTTGTTCAAGACTGAATAGATTCAATTCTTTTAGCCTGTCTGCATACGACATGCCTTTTAAACCCAGGATAATTCTGGTTGCTCTTCTTTGCACTCTTTCTAGAGCAGCAATATCCTTTTTGTAACAAGGTGACCAGAACTGAACACAGTATTCTAGGTGAGGTCTTACTAATGCATTGTAAAGTTTTAACATTACTTCCCTTGATTTAAATTCAACACTTCTCACAATATATCCAAGCATCTTGTTGGCCTTTTTTATAGCTTCCCCACATTGTCTAGATGAAGACATTTCTGAGTCAACATAAACTTATAGGTCTTTTTCATACATTCCTTCTTCAATTTCAGTATCTCCCATATGATATTTATAATGCACATTTTTATTACCTGCGTGCAGTACTTTACACTTTTCTCTATTAAATGTCATTTGCCATGTGTCTGCCCAGTTCTGAATGCTGTCTAGATCATTTTGAATGACCTTTGCTGCTGCAGCAGTGTTTGCCACTCCTCCTTTTGTGTCGTCTGCAAATTTAACAAGTTTGCTTACTATCTAAATCATTAATGTACAGTGCCTATAGAAAGTCTACACCCCCTTTCAAAATTTTCACCTTTTGTTGCATTATAGCCTGGAATTAAAATGCATTGTAAATTTGTAGAAAATTAATTAAAAATAAAAACTGAAATAGCTTGGTTGGATAAGCGTTCACCCCCCTTGTAATAGCAATCCTAAATTAGCTCAGGTATAACCAATTGTCTTCAAAATTACACACCAAGTTAAGTGGCCTCCACCTGGTTAAATTGTAGTGATTCACATGATTTCAAGATAAATTCAGCAGTTCTTGTAGGTTCCCTCTGCTGTGTGGTACATTTCAAAGCAAAGACTCAACCATGAGCACCCAGGCGCTTTCATAAGAACTCCGGGACAAAGTTGTTGAAAGGCACAGATCAGGGGATGGGTATAAACAAATATCAAAGGCCTTGAATATCCCTTGGAGCACTGTCAAGACAATTATTAAGAAGTGGAAGGTGTATGGCACCACCAAGACCCTGCCTAGATCAGGCCGTCCCTCCAAACTGTATGACCGAGCAAGAAGGAGACTGATCAGATACAGATACAGGCTACAGGCTTTTATGGCCAAGACTGGTCAAAGTGTGCATGTGACAACAATATCCCAAGCACTCCACAAATCTGGCCTGTATGGTAGGGTGGCAAGAAGGAAGCCATTACTCAAGAAAGCCCACCTTGAATCCTGTTTGAAGTATGCAAAAAAACACTCAGGAGATTCTGTAGCCATGTGGCAAAAAGTTTTGTGGTCTGATGAAACTAAAATGGAACTTTTTGGCCTAAATTCAAAGCGTTATGTTTGGCGCAAACCCAACACAGCGCATCACCCAAAGAACACCATCCCTACTGTGAAGCATGGTGGTAGCAGCATCATGTTATGGGGATGTTTCTCATCGGCAGGGACTGGGGCACTTGTCAGGATAGAAGGGAAAATGATTGGAGCAAAGTACAGAGAAGTCCTTGAGAAAAACCTGCTGCCCTCTGCAAGAAAGCTGAAACTGGGACGGAAGTTCACCTTTCAGCATGACAACAACCCAAAGCACACAGCCTAAGCTATACTGTAGTGGCTAAGGAACAAAAAGGTAAATGTCCTTGAGTGGCCCAGTCAGGGCCCCGACTTAAATCCAATTGAAAATTTGTGGCATGACTTGAAGCTTGCTGTCCGTCAACGCTCCCAAAGGAAATTGACAGAGCTTGAACAGTTTTGTAAAGAAGAATGGTCAAATATTACCAAATCTAGGTGTGCAAAGTTGGTAGAGACCTATCCCAACAGACTCACAGCTGTAATTGCTGCCAAAGGTGCTTCCACCAAGTATTAACTCGGGGGTGGAGACTTACCAAATTATGATCTTTCAGTTTTGTATTTTTAATATATAGTTTTTATTGAGAATTTTTTTTTTCCCTTTAACAGTGCGGAGTATGGTGTGTAGATAAGTGGAAAAAAATCCTCATTTAAATGCATGAAACTCTGAGGCACTGACACAACAAAATGTGAAAAAAAGTTCAAGGGGGTGTAGACTTTCTATAGGCACTGTAAATTATGAAAAGCAGAGGACCTAATACTGATCCCTGTGGTACACCACTGGTTACCTCGCTCCATTTTGAGGTTTCTCCTCTAATCAGTACATTCACAAGCAGGTTCATTAGACACGATCTCCCTTTTCTAAAACCATGCTGACTGTCTCCCAGGATACTGTTAACATATATGTAATTTTCCATTTTGGATCTTAGTATAGTTTCCATAAGTTTACATATAATAGAAGTCAGGCTATTATATGTAAACAATTTGGCAAAATTTCTCAGCAAATCTAGTGCCTTTAAGAGCTTACTTGGCGAGATTTGTTGTCAAAAGCAGCTAGCGTTTTCCAGGACAGTCATCAGAGAATTTCAGAAACATAAAATCGGTAAAACGTTTTGATTATCCTGTATTAGCAACGTCCTTTTATAAGAATCATTGTCAGGGTAATGAAATGAAACCCAATAATGCCCCGCCCCATTTGAATATGCAAGGAACTTCAATGGATCAACATCAGCAGTGTGGAGTAGTGGTTAGGGCTCTGGACTCTTGACCGGAGGGTCGTGGGTTCAATCCCCGGTGGGGACACTGCTGCTGTACCCTTGAGCAAGGTACTTTACCTAGATTGCTCCAGTAAAAACCCAACTGCATAAATGGGTAATTGTATGTAAAAATAATGTGAAATAATGTATAATGTGATATCTTGTAACAATTGTAAGTCGCCCTGGATAAGGGCGTCTGCTAAGAAATAAATAATAATAATAAAATAATAACAACCACAAGCCTGTTCCCAGGGGAGACCAGATTTCACGCGACACCGCACCGGCATGATCACCCCGCCCCCCCAGCGTTCCCGTACTTCCACATTTAGGATTACACCACTGCTCATGATATGGTTCCCTAACATCAGCAATACGTTTTGCAGAACAAGAAACAGTGATCTAAGATGTCGAACATTTTACGACAAAAGAAATGTGAAGTATAAAATGTAATTACAGGGGCCGACAAATCGGTGCCTGAAATTTGGACTACCAAAAATTGGGTCCGGACTACCGAACTGTAATGATGCAAAGCCCGCGGGACTACCGGCGGCTTCTATGTTGATGTCATGCAGCGTGGACGCCATGATTTTCATAGCAACTTCCCTTGAACAAGCGTAACAGATGACCATACTGAGATGTTTTATTCCAATTTGTTTCAATCGGATAAGCGGTTTCAGAGAAGAAGATGTTTGAATTTTGATGATTTTATATTTTTATGGTAATTTTATGTCCTTAATCAATGTGGTTGCCAAACCGCAGAACCAATCAGCTTCATATTAACAACAGTTAATCAGGGACTATCCCTCAACATGTATAGCAATTTTCAGAACTCTGCAGTAAGTGGTTTCCGATACATAGGCGTTTTAACAAATTCCGCAAAATCCAATATGGCTGCCGAACCATGTGACTTGCGCAAATTTGCTGAATATCACCGACTATCCCTGATAGGCATCTACCAGTGTACTTAATTTCGTGAGTTTTTGAGCAAGTTTTGGCAGAAAAAAAATAAAATAAATAATCCTAACAAAAACAATAGGCTTCCCCAGCCTACTGCTTGGAAGCCTAATAATAATACCTGACAAATACTATTAGAAAACCAGGAACAACTTCTGCTGTGAATCAAAAAGCTATAATGCTCTGCGGCTGCCCTTCTATGGGGATAACTATTGAAAAACTAGTAGAAACTGACTAAAACACAAGTCTGGGAAAAACAAATGGAAGTCTGGAAAGTATGGAATTTTGATGTTGAAAAAGTGTATGAACCCTGTTTCTAGGTTGACGCTGCACAGCGTATTAATGTGTTTTTCCTGCATCCATAATAAATCATTTTCATTTTGGTAAATTAAGTGGTATTAAGTTATTCTGTCGTTCTTTTTTTGCGATCAATCAGTCTTTCTGTCATATCGGTCTGATATATCTGCCTGTTTGACGGTAGGCAATTTTCGATTCGAGACTTTAATGCATTTTACAATGAATTGGAAAATTACCTACATGGTAACAATATCCTGGGAGACAGTCAGCATGGTTTTAGGAAAGGGAGATCATGTCTAACTAACCTGCTTGACTTTTTTGAGGATGCAACATTGACAATGGATAATTGCAAAGCATACGACATGGTTTATTTAGATTTCCAGAAAGCGTTTGACAAAGTCCCGCGTAAAAGATTAATTCTCAAACTGAACGCAGTAGGGATTCAAGGAAATGCATGCACATGGATTAGGGAGTGGTTAACATGTAGAAAACAGAAAGTACTGATTAGAGGAGAAACCTCAAAATGGAGCGAGGTAACCAGTGGTGTACCACAGGGATCAGTATTAGGTCCACTGCTATTCCTAATCTACATTCATGATTTAGATTCTGGTATAGTAGCAAACTTGTTAAATTTGCAGATGACACAAAAATAGGAGGAGTGGCAAACACTGTTGCAGCAGAAAAGGTCATTCAAAATGATCTAGACAGCATTCAGAACTGGGCAGACACATGGCAAATGACATTTAATAGAGAAAAGTGTAAAGTATTGCATGCAGGCAATAAAAATGTGCATTATAAATATCATATGGGAGATACTGAAATTGAAGAAGGGAACTATGAAAAAGACCTAGGAGTTTATGTTGACTCAGAAATGTCTTCCCTAGACAATGTGGGGAAGCTTTAAAAAAGGCCAACAAGATGCTCGGATATATTGTGAGAAGTGCTGAATTTAAATCAAGGGAAGTAATGTTAAAACTTTACAATGCATTAGTAAGACCTCACCTAGAATATTGTGTTCAGTTCTGGTCACCACATTAAAAAAAGGATGTTGCTGCTCTAGAAAGAGTGCAAAGAAGAGCAACCAGAATTATCCCGGGTTTAAAAGGCATGTCATATGCAGACAGGCTAAAATAATTGAATCTATTCAGTCTTGAGCAAAGAAGACTACGCGGCGATCTGATTCAAACATTCAAAATCCTAAAAGGTATAGACCCAGGGGACTTTTTTGACCTGAAAAAAGAAACAAGGACCAGGGGTCACAAATGGGGCATTCAGAACAGAAAATAGGAGGCACTTTTTTACACAGAGAATTGTGAGGGTCTGGAACCAACTCCCCGGTAATGTTGTTGAAGCTGACACCCTGGGATCCTTCAAGAAGCTGCTTGATGAGATTCTGGGATCAATAAGCTACTAACAACCAAACGAGCAAGATGGGCTGAATGGCCTCCTCTCGTTTGTAAACTTTCTTAAAACGTAACACTTAGACACTTACTTTATAGTCATTTTCAGGACTGTGCTATTTGTAGCTTCTGTAAACTATTTTCAAGTGATACAAACGATGGTATATCTGAAATTACCCTTATGTATCTTTACATAAACAAATTGAATAAAAGGATTGTCATGTTAGTTAGATATTTAAATATGTCACACTAAAGATCAATTGAGTAGATTTTTTTGCTATAGATTAGTAACCTATATCACAAAAAAGTAGACCATACATTTTAAAGTATTTTAATTTATACATGTAGAAATAAACGAATAGAAGGACTTAAAAGTGTGCTGTCTTTTTATTTTATGATACATTTTGTATTTTGACTACGCAATTGTTTAATCTCTCAAATGAGCGCATGCAGTGTATTTGGTATAGATCACTATAAAAATTTATTTTCTGGTTGTAATAATTTTTTAGGGAGTGAACAGCACTGCTGGACACATGCTGCAACACTGCTACTAATTGAACAGGTCCGCCTGAATAAGGAGCAGTTCCACAAACCCGGCCAGAGGCGGAAACGTGTCTGGGACAGGATATCCTATATTATTCGGGCAGTTAGCTACACTTAAATTACTCCAGATATACAGTGCCTTGCGAAAGTATTCGGCCCCCTTGAACTTTGCGACCTTTTGCCACATTTCAGGCTTCAAACATAAAGATATGAAACTGTAATTTTTTGTGAAGAATCAACAACAAGTGGGACACAATCATGAAGTGGAACGAAATTTATTGGATATTTCAAACTTTTTCAACAAATAAAAAACTGAAAAATTGGGCGTGCAAAATTATTCAGCCCCCTTAAGTTAATACTTTGTAGTGCCACCTTTTGCTGCGATTACAGCTGTAAGTCGCTTGGGGTATGTCTCTATCAGTTTTGCACACCGAGAGACTGAAATTTTTGCCCATTCCTCCTTGCAAAACAGCTCGAGCTCAGTGAGGTTGGATGGAGAGCATTTGTGAACAGCAGTTTTCAGTTCTTTCCACAGATTCTCGATTGGATTCAGGTCTGGACTTTGACTTGGCCATTCTAACACCTGGATATGTTTATTTGTGAACCATTCCATTGTAGATTTTGCTTTATGTTTTGGATCATTGTCTTGTTGGAAGACAAATCTCCGTCCCAGTCTCAGGTCTTTTGCAGACTCCATCAGGTTTTCTTCCAGAATGGTCCTGTATTTGGCTCCATCCATCTTCCCATCAATTTTAACCATCTTCCCTGTCCCTGCTGAAGAAAAGCAGGCCCAAACCATGATGCTGCCACCACCATGTTTGACAGTGGGGATGGTGTGTTCAGGGTGATGAGCTGTGTTGCTTTTACGCCAAACATAACGTTTTGCATTGTTGCCAAAAAGTTCGATTTTGGTTTCATCTGACCAGAGCACCTTCTTCCACATGTTTGGTGTGTCTCCCAGGTGGCTTGTGGCAAACTGTAAACGACACTTTTTATGGATATCTTTAAGAAATGGCTTTCTTCTTGCCACTCTTCCATAAAGGCCAGATTTGTGCAGTATACGACTGATTGTTGTCCTATGGACAGAGTCTCCCACCTCAGCTGTAGATCTCTGCAGTTCATCCAGAGTGATCATGGGCCTCTTGGCTGCATCTCTGATCAGTCTTCTCCTTGTATGAGCTGAAAGTTTAGAGGGACGGCCAGGTCTTGGTAGATTTGCAGTGGTCTGATACTCCTTCCATTTCAATATTATCGCTTGCACAGTGCTCCTTGGGATGTTTAAAGCTTGGGAAATCTTTTTGTATCCAAATCCGGCTTTAAACTTCTCCACAACAGTATCTCGGACCTGCCTGGTGTGTTCCTTGTTCTTCATGATGCTCTCTGCGCTTTAAACGGACCTCTGAGACTATCACAGTGCAGGTGCATTTATACGGAGACTTGATTACACACAGGTGGATTCTATTTATCATCATTAGTCATTTAGGTCAACATTGGATCATTCAGAGATCCTCACTGAACTTCTGGAGAGAGTTTGCTGCACTGAAAGTAAAGGGGCTGAATAATTTTGCACGCCCAATTTTTCAGTTTTTTATTTGTTGAAAAAGTTTGAAATATCCAATAAATTTCGTTCCACTTCATGATTGTGTCCCACTTGTTGTTGATTCTTCACAAAAAATTACAGTTTTATATCTTTATGTTTGAAGCCTGAAATGTGGCAAAAGGTCGCAAAGTTCAAGGGGGCCGAATACTTTCGCAAGGCACTGTATGTGACAAAAAGTGGAGGAATTTAAAAATAAAGTACAAAACTGTACTGGACAACAATAATAAAACTGGAAGAGGGTTTATTTTGATGTGATGAAGGATGTACTTGGTGGGGATCCTGCGATCACACCAGTTGCTGTGTTTTGAGACGATGCTGCTGCAGCAAAAAACACCTCCTTCAGCAGCAGCATCTCCTGAGGCACAGACAGGGTCTCCACCATCTACATCATCATTACACAAAACTCCCTCCAAACAAAAAAGATAAAGGGCATACATAGTAGCCCACCATCATGGTTTAAAATATCCGCAAATGAAAAAAAGAGGACAGTAACTAAAAATTTAACACACTAATAGAAATTGGGATAAACAATTAGAAATGCTGAATGAAAGAAATAATTTGCTCAGGGAATTTACCCAAATATTGAAATAGAACATCAAGAATTAGAAGAAAAAAACAGCTGACAATTATGTTTTGTGTATTTATTTGATGTATTTTTTGCATTTATTTTATTTAAGTCTGTACTGTACAATTAATAGCACTGACAATTTGTTTTTATTCTGTATATTGTACAATTAACAGCACTGACAAATAAATCTAATGGAACGCATACATTTAAGTCTTATTTTTATTATTATATATTATAATTATTAAATCTGAAGATAGTGGTATACAGATTTTATTTTATTTATTATTTTATGAAAATCAAGCTACTATCAAAACTACTCTACAGAAGTTCAGCAATATTGTCCCTTTTAACTGCAGCAGTAGTGTGATTCAGACTGTCTTCATCACCAACTTTGTCTTGGGCAACATGACTATTGCCTTCCCTTTCAATTATGATGTTGTGCAGGACACAGCAGAAATTATAACTTTTGGTATCATGTCTGTTCTGGACATGTCTAGATATTTAAGGCGATGAAATTGACCCTTTAATTGTGCAAAGCAGCTTTCAATAACAGAGTGAGCACACCTGTGCAGGTAGTTATATCTGCTTTGCTTCCTTGTTAGATGCCCATTGTCCCTGTAAGGAGTCAGAAGGTAGGACTCCAAAGGATAAGCCGAGTCACCCAGAACATGTCCGTCAGGAAGAAGTATCTGCTGGTTTTCCATGACTGTGCTAATCTAACTGTTTCTAAAGACACGTGCATCGTGCACTGACCCTGGCCAACCTGCATTGGCATCAATTAATTTCATCTCATGATCACAAACTCCTTACAGTAAAATAGAAGGAAACCCCTTTCTATTAAAATAACTGTCCTTTTCAATTTCTGGAGCACTGATTGCTCTGTGGCAACCATCAATTGCACCAATGACTCCAGGAAATCCCCATACATGTTTAACCCAGCATTCTCAATGCTTGGCCACTTAATGACATCTGAGGTCATAGAGGACAGAACATTACACATATCAAAGAATGCATAATGAGCACTCCCCCAGTTAATGCCAAATCTGTCTCCTATCCCTGTGAAAGATTCTTGGTTGCCTAGTGTCCATAAAGTCAGTAGTAGTTTGGATTCCACAGGAACAGCTGAGTGCTCCACATTACATGCTACAACATACTAAGAAAAACAGAATTCAAATAGTTGTTTTATATTTGTTTATTTAGTGCTTTTGTGCTTTTTATGCATTATTTTGATATTGAAAACTTATGTTGAATTTTAACATGTGAAGTGGGGATTTTATGGAGTTGTGGGGACAGTTTTTATCAGAACAGTAGCTTACTAGAAAATAATAGCCTAATAATAAAAAAAAAAAACACAGGCATAGTACTTGAATAGGCTCAGAATATGCAAATGAATGCCAAAATGGTTTTATGTTCTGACATAAAAAACATAGTTGGATATGTAATTATTTTATCATTTTAAACCTCTTAACAGGGTAGGCATATAGTCACTCCGTTTAATTATTATTTATTTATTATGCACTAACAAATTACAGTAAACGCCACAGATTGTGCATAAATTCTGTCGCATTTGTCTTTACCTCGAATGTATTTCTCTGCAATGAGATTTAAATTCAGATTCTGTGTAAGCCAGTACAATCTGGTCCACAAAATTCTCGACGGCTGCATTGCTTGTTTCTGGTCCAGAACGCCCAGTAAGGACTACTGGCAAAATGTCTTCTTCATTGTCAAAGACAAACAAAGGCGCTGTTTTTAACAACTCCATGCCAATGAGCCCCTCGTCTCGGGTCATTTCATCGACAAAAACATCATAAATGCCTGAAAGCAATTAATTTTTTGACGCCATTTTTAAAGTTCCAAACCACTCTAATGTAGTGGAATGTTAAATCATTCAAATTACGCTCAGTGTTTTTTTCTGAGCCGCTCAGTTACTTAACGCGCCCACTGTTGGTATTTGTAATTGGAGTATTTTTCTTATACCTTCCGTCACAGGAATTAGAAATATAATTTATGATGTGCCAGGTACATGGAATTAGTGACCTCTACTGTGCACCACCGGTGAGCGAGCACACTTTGACGTGATTTGATCAAGTTTATTTTTTCCTTTTAAGAAAACGTACCGGTGACGAGTCACGTGACGTAGCTGAGAAAATGGCTGCCTAACTCTCGAGCTCTGCGCTCCCATATCAAAAATCCTACATCATCCTAATAAAGACGACCGTTAAAATAAAATAAAAAAACAGCTCTAGAAGACATATAAAACCCCTCCGACATGATGACTGGTAAGCAAAACAACCAGATTGCGGCTACAAGGAAAAAAACTGCTAAACCTAAAAGTGCCGTTCAACCTCCTGAATCTGAACTGGAACAAGATGGCGACGCGGCTTCCACTTCACCAGGTCAGTCTGACCCCAACAGTGTTGGTAAAGACATTGCGAATATATATACACACTACTGAAAAATATCTTGGAGGATCTAAGCAGTTTAAACGCTATTAAAGCCTCTGTTGAGGCAGTAGAGGGGAAACTGATATAATGACACGAGTGCAGGGGGTCAAAAGCAGGATAGAAATGCTGAAAAATTGACAACATTGAGAATAGAAATAGACATAACAATATTCGCTTTGTCGGATTCACAGAGGGGGTTGAGGCAGAAGATATGATTCATTTGTTAAGGATAAATATTCCTACCATTCTGGATCTTGGGGAAGACTACCGTGAACTGGAAATGGATCAAGCACAGTTGCTCCCTAGGTCCCCGACCTGCGCCAGACCAGCACCCGAGGCCTATTATTGCAAGATTTCTACATTTCCAAGACCGGGAATTAATCCTGAGGGCTGCCAGAAAGAAAGGAGAGATTCGTTGGAGAGGGCATTGAATATTAGTTTTTCCCAATTTGTCAAGTCTTGCAAGAAAAATGGCAAAAATTTCTTCCAACCAAGAAACTACTACATGAGCGCAACATAAAATTCACCCTTTTATATCCAGCTGTACTGAAGATTGACACAAAAATAGATTCCCAACACTTTGAAGACCCGTCAGAACTATGCAGTATGTGTGCTCCTTAAAATAAATTGAATTTATAGAGTCAAAATTTTATGTCTGGTGTTCTGGTTCGCTCTCACCGACCTCGCAGTCTAGTAATGGATGTACTGGGTAAGCACCCTGCATTTTTTGCTTTGTTTGCTGTTGCTTCAACCATATAAGTGACACTTTATTTGCGAAATGACTATATAGTAACAAATAGGGATGGGTTCCCCCTTTTTTTGTCATTTACAATTTCGGGTGGTTTCATACCTGTATTGCATCAGATAATATCGCTCACTGTATATTGTAAGCAGGGTTCTCCGTCATCTGCTTGATATATTCTTCGTGTAACATTCTTCCATTAATAGTTTGAAATAGAAATGCTATACAATAAGAAATTGTGGTCGGGAACGGAGAGGAGCCGGTATTGGATACCAGCAATGTTGCAAATGCGCTAACTGTTTAAAATAGACTCAGGTCTAATAACATTATTCAGGGGTTGTTGTATTTAGTTGGAGATAAGGGGAGGTGGGGTTTTTGTATCAACAGTCATGTCAAATTAAGGGTATATGTTTTTATGTTGTGCTAATACAGTATGTTCAGTGGTTACAGTTACCCACATCCACAATGATTAGTCACTGATTTAGCAACTGAAAAATCCTAATCAGTTATAAAAAATAAATAAATAAATAAATAAATAAAAGAGAGATTTGCAGATTCTAATGTGGGGGGGGGGGGGGTTAATATCGGGTTAGATTACTATGAAAACTATTTTGCGTCTGCTGCTTTGAACGCATATGTCTACATTGGGGATGTGGGAGCGTGGTCTGAGTGGTGGATCTCACCCGGAGAATCACGGACCGCATAGTTGCTGATTTAGTTGATTTTGTGTGTGTGTGGTTTTTTTTCTTTTGTTCTTTTTTTCCTGCTTTGGTTGACTGGTGTGGTGGGGATTACCCTCCTCATGTTTCAGAGATCTACTTTCTTACTACCTCTCTTAATTGATGTGTTCTGTTCTCTTTGCACGTAACAATTTGCACTGTACAATTTAAAAGGCAGCTAAACTCCTTCTTTCACCACTACACAAAGAGACGTGAAGAACATTTGGATGCCAATGTTTATTGTTTAGACACTCATGCAGCAGTAAAAAATGGTGTGAAACTAAGAAAGAAAGAAGTACAGTACTTAATCACAATTGCAGAAGTTCCTTACAAAGTGTACATACAGTGCAATATAACTACATAACACCATCCTTACTGGACATAGTTTTATAATATACAAAATATACCTATTCTACAGTCTACACAGTACTTGCATAACAAATACAGACGTGCTCAAATTTGTTGGTACCCCTCCACAAAAAACGAAGAATGCACAATTTTCTCTGAAATAACTTGAAACTGACAAAAGTAATTGGCATCCACCATTGTTTATTCCATATTTAATAGAAATCAGACTTTGCTTTTGATTTTTTATTCAACATAATATTGTAAATAATAAAACAAATGAAAATGGCATGGACAAAAATGATGGGACCCCTAACCTAATATTCTGTTGCACAACCTTTAGAGGCAATCACTGCAATCAAACGTTTTCTGTAGCTCTCAATGAGACTTCTGCACCTGTTAAAGGTAATTTGGTCCACTCTTACTGAGCAAACTGCTCCAGCTGTTTCAGGTTTGATGGGTGCCTTCTCCAGACTGCAAGTTTCAGCTCTTTCCATAGATGTTTCGATAGGATTCAGATCAGGACTCATAGAAGGCCACTTCAGAATAGTCGAATGTTTTGTTCTTATCCATTCTTGGGTGCTTTTAGCTGTGTGTTTTGGGTCATTATCCTGTTTGAGGACCCATGACCTGCGACTGAGACACAGCTTTCTGACACTGGGCAGTACGTTTCGCTCCAGAATGCCTTGATAGTCTTGAGATTTCATTATGCCCTGCACAGATTCAAGGCACCCTGTGCCAGGCGCAGCAAAGCAGCCCCAAAACATAACCGAGCCTCCTCCATGTTTCACTGTAGGTATGGTGTTCTTTTCTTTGAAAGCTGCCTTTTTTTGTCTGTGAACATAGAGCTGATGTGACTTGCCAAAAAGCTCCAGTTTTGACTCATCTGTCCAAAGGACATTCTCCCAGAAGGATTGTGGCTTGTCAATATGCATTTTAGCAAATTCCAGTCTGGCTTTTTTATGTTTTTCTTCCATGGAGCCCACTTTCGCTCAAAAAGCGACGGATGGTGCGATCAGAAACTGACGTACCTTCACCTTGGAGTTCAGCTTGTATCTCTTTGGCAGTTATCCTTGGTTCTTTTTCTACCATTCGCACTATCCTTCTGTTCAATCTGGGGTCGATTTTCCTCTTGCAGTCGCGCCCAGGGAGGTTGGCTACAGTTCCATGGACCTTAAACTTCTTAATAATATTTGCAACTGTTGTCACAGGAACATCAAGCTGCTTGGAGATGGTCTTGTAGCCTTTACCTTTACCATGCTTGTCTATTATTTTCTTTCTGATCTCCTCAGACAACTCTCTCCTTTGCTTTCTCTGGTCCATGTTCAATGTGGTGCACACAATGATACCAAACAGCACAGTGACTACTTTTCTCCATTTAAATAGGCTGAATGACTGATTACAAGATTGGAGACATGTGTGATACTAATTAAAGAAACTAATTAGTTTGAAATATCACTATAATCCAATTATTTATTATCTTTTCTAAGGGGTACCAACAAATGTGTCCCGGCCATTTTAGAATATCTTTGTAGAATAAGCAATAATTCATCTCTTTTCACAGCTTCTTTGCTTTATTCTATGACATACCAAAGGCATGCAAGTATACATGATAAAATAGCTTTTAATTTCATCACTTTTCAGGAGGAATGAAGCATTATTTCAATAAGCTGTAAGGGTACCAACAAATTTGAGCACGTCTGTAAGTATAGTATATACTAAACATGTAACGATATAGTGATAACACAGAAATAAATCTCAGCATACACGCATCAATCCCAGTTCGTATATCGTATAATACTAAACCATACTTATAATTAAACAAACATAAAATACTGCTGGCTATCAATCCGCTAATGCTGTTTATTTACACAGCCTCTGGAAACTAACAGAACTTGGAAATAGCGAAATAAAGCACATAATCATGAAAAACCTGACATGATTATTATATTGATAATCTATGCTTTTAACTGTATAAACTTGTCTATAAACACTATTTCATTATATGATACGTGTACTTATATAAACTGATAATCATAAGTGAATTGCATTCAAAAAATTTATTTTTAAATGAAAATGTAAATCTTGTCAATTTCAATGAAGTGGTCACCCAAAGCAAGGGGATTTCAGTCTGAAGCCCAAGTCAGTTAAAAGTCTCTGTATAACACGGTGTTAGAACACTGGCCTAAGTATAAAAGTGTCTTTGTTAGATGTTCTCCGAGTTAACTAGCATGTTACCTAATTAACCTTTAGTCACCAATTATTGTTAACAGGTGGGGGTCCATGATTACTATAAATATAGGTAGCATAGGCACAAGTTTGTCATTCCTGAATGTAAGGGAGCAGAAAAATGGCAAAATATGCTCAGTTAAGCAAAGAAAAAAAGTCTGTAATTACTTTAAGAAATGAAGGTCAATCTTTAAGACAAATCGCAAGAACTTTGCAAGTGTCTGTAACTGCTGTGGCCAAGACCACAAGGTCAGGCAGGCCAAGGTTGACCTCAAAATCAGAGAAAAAGTTCATTTGAGTCACAATTCTGCGAAACTGGCGATTAACTGCTCCTGAAATACAAGCTCAGTTAAATGCTACTAGAAGTACAGATGTTTCAACATCAACTGTTCAGAGGAGATTGCGTGAAGCTGGCCTAACTGGAAGAATTTCTGCAAAGAAACCATTGTTAAGAGTGCAGAATAAGAGGAAGAGACTTGCCTGGGCCAAAAAACACAGAAACTGGACATTTGAGGAGTGGAAGTCGGTCTTCTGGACCGATGAGTCAAAATTTGAAATATTTGGGTCCAACCGCCGAGTATTTGTAAGACGCAGAGAGGGTGAGCGCATGAGTTCTGCATGTGTGGTTCCCACTGTCAAGCATGGAGGAGGCAGTGTCGTGGTCTGGGGTTGCTTTGCTGGTGACAGAGTTGGTGATCTTTACCAAGTCCATGGCAAGCTCAACCAGCATGGCTATCATAGCATACTTCAGAGGCATGCCATTCCATCAGGAGTACGGCTATTTGGGCAGTCCTTCATTCTTCAGCAAGATAATGACCCGAAACACACCTCAAAGTTGTGCAAGAACTATCTGGCGAAGAAGGAAAGTGAAGGACAACTCAATCTAATGACCTGGCCTGCCCAGTCTCCAGACCTCAATCCCATAGAACTTGTATGGGACGAACTGGACAGAAGAGTCAAAGCAAAGCTACCAACAAGTGACCTACATCTCTGGGAATTGCTGCAGAAGAGCTGCAGAAGAGCTGGGAAGACATGTTGGGTGATTTCCTGATAACCAGTCACAGAACACTCCCCGTCTGGTATCAAAGATACCACTATGGTCATTTACATATCGGAAAAACAATAAACTTAATGACCATGTAAGAATCCTGAGTTCACCTGTCTAGTCATCCTGAGAAAATAGAAGGATTGTCTCAGAGACAGGTCTCAAGAAAATCTTCACCGTTCCTTGTTTGGCAACCTTGATTTCAACTTTGCGAACTTTTCCATCATTGCTGGGGACGGTCTTAGTGATTAGTCCCATTGGCCACTCATTCCTCTTGACTTGACTGTCTTTTAAGAGGACAAGGTCTCCTACTTTAACCCTTTGCGGTCCATTTATTAAATAAGCGTCAGGCACGCCAGGTCTAATTTATTTTCACACGCGCAGTTAATTTTAGACGCACTGCTTAAAAGTATTTTTTTTCAGTCAAACAGGTTTAAATGGCCCTGCATATCAACAAAGCACGCACTAGGAATCTCCAGCCCCGCCCCACCCTTTCGTTCGCTATAGCTTTCACATATGCTAAGAAATAAATAAATAAATAAATAAATAATAATAATAATAATAGTCGTACATACCGATCAATCATCTCCGGATCACTCGTTTTATCACCAAACTCCTCAATAATGCGATCCAAGTCATTATTTTATTACTATAACATCTCAAAAAAGCTCTGCAAATGTCCGTGTTCTCTGTGCGCTGATTCACAGGCAGCCAGCTTGTTTACTTACAACCGCCCCGTTATCTGATACCAGGGCCATGTATGACTATTCATGAGATACGCCTTTTTTTTCCCGACTTGTCTCGGCTCCTGTCGTTCCCACACAGCCATTGAATGGTTTTCTCGACTTTTTCCGGAGAAAAAACGACTAAAACCCATTTTTTGCGTTTCTATAATGATGTAGGACAGGGTCCGACAATGGACCTGATAGGAATAATTGCAATGTCGGACCAGGTCCGACAATGGACCGCAAAGGGTTAATGTTAGGCCTCTCAGATTGCCATTTACGGCGGCTCTGAAGCGTGGCAAGGTACTCGCGCCACCAGCGGACCCAAAAGGTGTTGGTGAGGCTTTGTACTTGTCTCCACTGCCGTTTGAAGAGGTCTTTTCTGTTGAATTCTTCTGGAGGAGCCGGTGAAGTGCCCTACCTCTGGGTGAGGAGCACTGCGGGAGTCAAGATGAGAGGAGATTCAGGATCGGAAGACACTGCAACAAGTGGCCTTGCGTTCACAATAGCTGAAACCTCAGCCATGAGAGTAGTGAGGACTTCATGTTTGATTCAAGAGGGGCCTATTTGAAGTAGCATTGAGTCCAAGATACGACGAGCAACTCCGATCAATGTGCTCCCAGGCTCCACCCATGTGTGAAGAGTGAGGAGGGTTAAAGACCCAAGTACAACCTTGGTCACTCAAGAACTTCTTCACACTGGTGCTGTCGGTGTCAGTTGACTCAAACTTCATTTCCTTGCAGGCTCCGATGAAATTGGTTCCACAGTCTGAACGCAGTTGTTTTGCAGGTCCTCGAATTGAGAAGAATCTCCTGAGAGCATTGATGAAGCAAGAAGAGTCCATAGACTCAATAACTTCAATGTGAATAGCTCTGGTAGTCATACATGTAAACAACACTGCCCACCGTTTTCTGTTTGATTGAGATCCTCTTGTGCGATGAAAGGCAACATTCCAAGGTCCAAAGGGGTCTAGTCTGACATAAGTGAAGGGCAGCCATCTTCTGCTCCTCCTGTCTGCCTCAGAGCTTACTGCAAGTGGTGCACTTGTAGATGACACGGTTTATACATCTTTTTGCCCCGACAATCCATAATCCTGCAGTGCGGATTGCTCCCTCTGTGAAGAGACGACCCTGGTGCCTGATTAGCTCGTGATAATGGCGTACGAGTAGAGTGGCAACATAATGATGACCAGGAATTATTAGAGGTTTTTTTTGTCTCTGTCCAGGTTTGCAAGTATTATTTGGCCTCCAATTCTCATGAGGCCAACCTCATCAATGAATGAATTCAACTTCCTAAGTGGGCTATTCTTATGCAGTTCTTCTTTGTTGATGATGCACTTGAGCTCCTCTGAGTAGACCTCACTCTGTACACTACGAATGATGACGTTCTTGGCCTTGACAATTTCAGTCACGGAGTAGGGTTTCTTACAATGATGCCAGCCAATCTATACCGACCTGCCTCTTCACAAGAAGCTTTAATGTAGGAGCGAGCAATGTGAATGAGGCAAGCAGTAGCGCGTTTGAGTGACTTCCAGTTGGAGAAACGTTCAAAGCGTCGATACCCAAGCTGGCTCTCAGTGATGCTGGTGATGAAGGTTGTTACTTGAGGGCGGATCTCCAAGTCAGAAACAGGGTCTACGAGCTCAAAAAACGCATCATTTGATGAGTCGTCTTCTTCCGGTTCAGACAGGAATTTAGGTCCTGTTACCGAAGTTGTCTGCATGAGTCGAACTGCTTGAACTGATCTCGTAGCAAGATCAGCTGGGTTGAGGTTGGTGCGAACGTAGTGCCATTGTTCTCGTTATTAGGAAGACGGCATCTGGGTGTTCTGAATGGGAGTGGTGCAACCCAGATGTTGGCATCATCTTTGAAAAAACTCTTTGTCCATAGTTTTTAAAAAGACTTCAATTGAAGGAGCTGGCTTGTCATCATCCCTTGTTCTGTGGAAGATGGTGCTTCCGAGGTCATCTTCAACTGCTCCATGAGTAGAGCTGTCTCTAAAGGTGAAGGGACAACAACTTGGTTGCTGGCCTTTGCTGTTGAATCTCTCCTTCATATGAATGTGATTCGGAGATAGACTGAAGAGGGATGGACTTCCATTCACTAACACACTTGTGTTAAAGGTATTTATGGTCGAAGGTTTGTGAGCGTTCCCTAGGCATACTTCACCCACAATGACCCACCCAAGGTCGTGCCTCTGTGTGAAGGGAGCATTGTGAGGGCCTGTCACAAAGACGGCCGGAGTGGGTGGCGTCAGACCAGAAACAGGAACACAATAAACAGAGAGATGTGGTTTGGTATAAGCTGGGCGCGTGATCGCGCTCAGCATTTAATAAACAGAAAATAAAAGGTTTGAAACACAAAAACACAGGACACGGCACTTGTAGCCAAAATAAAACGACAAACAAAACGGACTACACAGACAAACAAACACGGTGAGCAGATACTCTAACTATTATTATTATTATTATTACTATTCTCTTTACCTCCGTCTCCAATCCCGTTCTCCACTCACCGAACACCTAACTCCCGAGTGACTAAACGTGCATCTATTTATACTGTTTGTGCTGGGATTCAATTACTAATTAATTATTCACTTGAATCCCAGCACGTGAATTCATTACGTGAAACCCCGTGTTCACATATTATATTTTACCAGCACGTGAAGTGATTTGTGCTCTCCTCGTGCCTAAATACAAATCTACACTTTTTAAACACACGTGAAACACAGACCCGTTTATATCCCGTGTACCAATGACTATACACCAACATTAACACACGCACGCAACATACAAATGCACACAGGGACGGGGCACATTGCCACATATACCCCCCCTTGTGCGCAGCACACATGGCCTCAACGGCCACCTCCCCCCTTAAAAATCCAGCAGTCCAGGACAAAGTCTCGGGCTGGGAAGGGAGGCTTCAGTGGGCCCATGGCTGGCCATGCTGTCAGCACCCCTGCCGGTAGTGGCACGGCTGACAGCCTGTTGGTCCCGTCCTGCAGCGAAAAAGCTGCGGGGGCAGGTGGTCCCCCGACCTCCCCCTTCTTCGTAGCCGGCAGCTCCCTCCTGTGGGGCTCCGGCCACAAGAACTCCTGCAGCGAAACTGCTGCTGGGGAAAGTGGTCTCCAGACCTCGTCCCCCTTCTTTGTAGCCGGTAGCTCCCTTTGGTGGGGCTCCGACCACAGTACTGCCGGCAGCGAAACTGCTGCAGTGGGAGCAGGTCTCCTGACCTCCCCCACGATCTCCGGCAGCGAAACTGCTGCTGGGGGTGGTGGTCTCCAGACCTCCTCCCCCTTCTTTGTGGCCGGCAGCTCCCCTTTCTGGGGCTCCGGCCACCGTACTCCCTGCGGAGGTACGGGCAGCAGAGGCAGCTCCTGCTCCTCTGCTCCGGGCGGTGGCGGAGGCAGAGGTAGCTCCAGCTCCTCTGCTCCTGGCGGTGGTGGAGGCAGAGGCAGCTCCAGCTCCTCTGCTCCTGGCGGTGGTGGAGGCAGAGGCAGCTCCAGCTCCTCTGCTCCTGGCGGTGGTGGAACCAGCAGGTATTCACCCTCTGCTGGTGGAGGTGGGAGGGGCCAGCAGTCCTCCCACTGCGGTGGAGGTGGAACCAGCAGGTATTCACCCTCTGCTGGTGGAGGTGGGAGGGGCAAGCAGTCCTCCCACTGCGGTGGAGGTGGAACCAGCAGGCATTCACCCTCTGCTGGTGGAGGTGGGACCAGCAGGTATTCACCCTCTGCTGGCAGCTTGGGTCCTAGGGCTGTGGAAGCCCCGACTTCCCTCTCTTCGGGCTGTGGACGCACCGACTCCTCCCTTTTGGGCTGTGGATGCCCCGACTCCTCCCTGTTGGGCTGTGGACGCACCGACTCCTCCCTGTTGGGCTGTGGACGCACCGACTCCTCCCTGTTGGGCTGTGGACGCACCGACTCCTCCCTTTTGGGCTGTGGACGTTCGGGCTCCCCCCACTCAGGCGTAGGACGTTCGGGCTCCTCCCACTCAGGCGTAGGACGTTCGGGCTCCTCCCACTCAGGCGTAGGACGTTCGGGCTCCTCCCACTCAGGCGTAGGACGTTCGGGCTCCTCCCACTCAGGCGTAGGACGTTCGGGCTCCTCCCACTCAGGCGTAGGACGTTCGGGCTCCTCCCATTTGGGCTGTGGATGCTCAGGCTCCTCCCATTTGGGCTGTGGAGGCAACACCAGCAGGCATTCTTCCTCTGCTGGTGGAGACGGGGACAGCAGGCATTCTTCCTCTGCTGGTGGACCTGCTACCTGGGCTGCTGTTCCACTTATAATTGCCTCCAGGTAGCTGAGGACCAACCCCACACCTTCCTCCCAGGTGCTTACAGTCTGTTCCCTTGCATATGCCTCCCATCGCTCTCTGTCCATAAACTCCAGGAACTGGACGACTACTGGGATAGACTGGGCCTCCAGCCCAGCATTTTCCAGCATCCAGTCCCGCACTTTGATGGCGTCTTCTGCCATTTTTTTTTTATTTTATTTTTTTTTAAAATCCAAAACTGCGGTTCCTGCTCTGGCCTGAGTCCTGGAGGCGCTGTCGATCCCACGCAGGACACCACGTGTCACAAAGACGGCCGGAGTGGGTGGCGTCAGACCAGAAACAGGAACACAATAAACAGAGAGATGTGGTTTGGTATAAGCTGGGCGCGTGATCGCGCTCAGCATTTAATAAACAGAAAATAAAAGGTTTGAAACACAAAAACACAGGACACGGCACTTGTAGCCAAAATAAAACGACAAACAAAACGGACTACACAGACAAACAAACACGGTGAGCAGATACTCTAACTATTATTATTATTATTATTACTATTCTCTTTACCTCCGTCTCCAATCCCGTTCTCCACTCACCGAACACCTAACTCCCGAGTGACTAAACGTGCATCTATTTATACTGTTTGTGCTGGGATTCAATTACTAATTAATTATTCACTTGAATCCCAGCACGTGAATTCATTACGTGAAACCCCGTGTTCACATATTATATTTTACCAGCACGTGAAGTGATTTGTGCTCTCCTCGTGCCTAAATACAAATCTACACTTTTTAAACACACGTGAAACACAGACCCGTTTATATCCCGTGTACCAATGACTATACACCAACATTAACACACGCACGCAACATACAAATGCACACAGGGACGGGGCACATTGCCACAGGGCCATTGAGCTGTTTGTGAACCCTCAAGAGGTCTGTGATGAGTCAAAGGGGTTACACTCATCACAGACCTCTTGAGGGTTCACAAATATGTGCGGGTAAGTAACACAAAAATGCTGATTTTTTTCCCGGGAGGGAGGGAAAAAGGAGGGGTTAGAGGTTTCCGAGTGTTCCTTCGGTTCCACTCTGAGGGGTGGGATATGTGATGAGTCAAAGGGGTTTCGGTCTGTAATTCAGCCTCCCGACAGTAGAAGGCATTAAACCAACTCGGGACTTCCCTTACCAAGGTCTTGTGACCATGACGAAAGTCATCTTTATAAGGGGCGGCACCTTGGTGAGGGGCGGAAGTACGAGTATGTAAATTCCAGCCACTGGAGTCAAGTGAGTTATAAGGACACTTGTCAGTTGGGGATTGGTGTTCCACTGACTACAGGGGCGGGGGTTGCATACTAAAGGGAACGTACTACTGTGTTCGGGGTTGGTCCTAGAAAGCATAGGCGGGGTGAATAGGCGGAGGGAGAGACGAAGAATTTGGCTTGTTTGTTTTCATTTTGTCGGCACGGGGGCGAAATACACACTAACATTTTCTTTCTGTTTTATCCCCTTTGTATGTCCGGGGATATCGTGAAGAGGACTAAGGAACTATCAGAACCCTTCATTTTACCATTATTCCAGCACCCCTCCCTCACGCTATTCTTTTTTTGTTTTGTTTTATTTTGACCGTGTAATGAATAATATTAATAAAAACTTTTATTTTGTTACACGTAAATTACTGTCTGGACATTCCATTGTTACTCACACGCCTCACAAGGTCTCTTCCCAACAGAAGAAGAATTTGAGCTTGGGGATCTAGTTCTGGGATCTGAGCCACTATAGACATCATGTGGGGGTGATGAAGTGCTACTGCAGATGTAGGAATCTGACCTGTCGTTTGGCATTTGGTTACACTCAATGAGGGTAGGAAGAGTCAGGATTGTCTTTCCATAAATGACTTCTACTTGGTAGCCATTTGCTCTTCTCCCTTCTGTCTCCATTACTCCAGCGCACGTTTTGAGGGTGTATGGAGATGTTTCCTTTGATGTTGAACAAATAAAAAACCTCTGACCTTGCTAATGACCTATATGGTAACAGTATCCTGGGAGACAGTCAGCATGGTTTTAGGAAAGGGAGATCGTGTCTAACTAACCTGCTTGATTTTTTTGAGGATGCAACATCGACAATGGATAATTGCAAAGCATACGACATGGTTTATTTAGATTTCCAGAAAGCTTTTGACAAAGTCCCGCATAAAAGATTAATTCTCAAACTGAACGCAGTAGGGATTCAAGGAAATGCATGCACATGGATTAGGGGGTGGTTAACATGTAAAAAACAGAAAGTACTGATTAGAGGAGTGTGGCAATGTGCCCCGCCCCTGTGTGCATTTGTGTGTTGTGTGTTGCGTGCGTGTGTAAATGTTGGTGTATAGTCATTGGTACACAGGATATAAACGGGTCTGTGTTTCACGTGTATTTAAAAAGTGTAGATTTGTATTTAGGCACGAGGAGAGCACAAATCACTTCACGTGCTGGTTAAATGTAATATGTGAGCACGGGGTTGCACAGAATTAATTCACGTGCTGGGATTCAAGTGAATAATTAATTAGTAATTGAATCCCAGCACAACAGTATATATAGAGACACGTAGCACTCAGTCGTGGTTTAGGTGTTCGGTGAGTGGAGAACGAGTGTGGAGAAGGAGAAATTAAATAATAAGAAAGAACGTAAATATAAAAGTGAATAACTGTCTCACTCACCGTGTTTCGTTTGTCTGTCTGTCTGTCTGTTTACTGTGTAGTCCGTTTTGTTTGTCCTTTTATTTTGGTGTGTAGTGCCGTGTCCAGTGTTTTTGTCTGTTCCAACCTTTTATTTTCTGTTCTGTTTATTAAATGCTGAGCACGATCACGCGTTCAGCCTCACCAAAACCCCATCTCTCTGTTTATTTATTTCCTGCATCTGGTCTGACGCCACCCACTCCGGCCGTCTTTGTGACAAGGAGAAACCTCAAAATGGAGCAAGGTAACCAATGGTGTACCACAGGGATCAATATTAGGTCCTCTGCTATTCCTAATTTACATTAATGATTTAGATTCTGGTATAGTAAGCAAACTTGTTAAATTTGCAGATGACACAAAAATAGGAGGAGTGGCAAACACTGTTGCAGAAGCAAAGGTCATTGAAAATGATCTAGACAGCATTCAGAACTGGGCAGACACATGGCAAATGACATTTAATAGAGAAAAGTGTAATAAAAATGTGCATTATAAATATCATATGGGAGATACTGAAATTGAAGAAGGAATCTATGAAAAAGACCTAGGAGTTTATGTTGACTGAGAAATGTCTTCATCTAGACAATGTGGGGAAGCTATAAAAAAAGGCCAACAAGATGCTTGGATATATTGTGAGAAGTGTTGAATTTAAATCAAGGGAAGTAATGTTAAAACTTTACAATGCATTAGTAAGACCTCACCTAGAATATTGTGTTCAGTTCTGGTCACCTCATTACAAAAAGGACATTGCTGTTCTAGAAAGAGAGCAAAGAAGAGGAACCAGAATTATCCCGGGTTTAAAAGGCATGTCGTATGCAGACAGGCTAAAATAATTGAATCTATTCAGTCTTGAACAAAGAAGACTACGCGGTGATCTGATTCAAGCATTCAAAATCCTAAAAGGTACAGACAATTTCGACCCAGGGGACTTCTTTGACCTGAAAAAAGAAACAATGACCAGGGGTCACAAATGGAGATTAGATAAAGGGGCATTCAGAACAGAAAATAGGAGCCACTTCTTTACAGAGAATTGTGAGGGTCTGGAACCAACTCCCCAGTAATGTTGTTGAAGCTGACACCCTGGGATCCTTCAAGAAGCTGCTTGATGAGATTCTGGGATCAATAAGCTACTAGCAACCAAACGAGCAAGATGGGCTGAATGGCCTCCTCTCGTTTGTAAACTTTCTTATGTTATTATATTCTTATAGCTGAGTGATAAGTTATCAAAATTTTCCAAACCAACTTCACTCCCGTTGCTCATTATAGAAAGACCACGTACGTTGCCATGTTTAGCTTTCACTAAAAACTATATAAAGTATAACTAAACAAGTAAAACTAATAATAAATCAAAAAAATAATAATTTAAAACACTATATATATATATTTGTAAAAGCTGAATGGCTTTCAGCAATATATCTCAGCCTTAAGCTGGTTAACAAACTTGAAAAATTTGAGCAAAGGTGGTTTAAATATATGGCACTTTTCAAACTCCCTTGAAAACCTAATCATACCAGATGACAGCCCTAACCATGTGAAAGCTTGCATGTTTAAATTGAAATTGTTGTGAAGGAGATTGATGTTTAGAACCATCAATTTGTCTATTATTATTATTTTCATCTTATCTTTTTATTTTATGTCTTCACATCTACATATATATTGAACTAATTTTACACTTTTTCATTTAAATTCTGTTTGTAACTTTTTATGTTGTTGTTGTTGTTGTTGTACATGTTAATTCAATAAAACTGTTTAATCCAAGAAAAAATACAAATACATTTTCAATAGTTTGTTACAAAATACAGTACTAATATGAATTACATACAGTATTTCTATGTTGTTCGTATATAAACGTTTAACATCTTTCGTTAAATATTCACAACTAAAACAATGTATATGACATATTTGGTATAAGAATATCATAACTTTGTACGGGTATAAAAAAATAAATAAAAAATGTATTCTACGAAGCGTCAGTAACTAGAATCTGTATATTTGCTGTAAAATGGATTTAATCAAATATTTTAAACAGAGGTGTCAAACAAAATCACAGAAAATGTGAACAAAAATACAGATCAAAGAATCATGACCAGTTTTCAGTATAAAACGTGAAACACTGTCAAAATGAAAATATTACAAAGTTAGTACTGGGTTTGACCTCCCCGAGCATTAATACAATCCTGGCAGCGTTGACGCATAGACCTGATCAGCCTCTGGATAGACTGCTGTGGGATGTTCCGCCGCTCCTCCTGTGCAGCTGCAGTCAGCTGGTGAAGGTTTGCTGGTCGCAGTTGCCCCACCGGTTGGCTTGAATGCAGCATAACGGTCCTGGGCCACTGTGGTGACCCTCTGCCTTCCAGGACGTGGCCTGCCCTTCACAGAGCTGGCTTCCTGATTTCTCTGGACTAGTCTGCTGATTGTTGAAGCAGAACACCTCATTCTCCGGGCAACTTCTCTCATAGACAGGCCACCTTCAATCATGCCCATAGCAACCCGGCGATCTTCACTACTCAAGCGGGGCACGGTCATATCTTTCATTGTTCTTGAGTTAATTATAATTATATATTTTCGAATGGCTATACAGATTCTTAATCAACTTATTTTGGCAATTTTAACTCAACTCAAATAACAAACACTGAGCACCTGGCATTTTTATGAAATCACATGACTTGAGCTCAGTATTTTGTTATCCCAAGGAACAATACTACTCAAACAATCAACAAACCTATCTGCTCACTATTTAAAATGCAAACAACATTATGTATGTGCCCGATGAGCTATTGATGTAAAACTTAGACTGTTGCGTATATATAAGGCAGGATTTGAGCCCTGACTAGTCATACTTTCACTCCAACTACATAACCGCTATGCTACACAGATTCACATCTTGACCCTTTCAAGAGATTATGCTACTATTTACATTTACCCTATCCAAAAGGCAATACATTACCTTAATATTATTATTATTAATATTATTATTTATTTCTTTAGCAGACGCCCTTATCCAGGGCGACTTACAATTGTTACAAAATATCACATTATTTTTTACATACAATTACAAAATTGTATGTTTTATTGGAGCAATCTAGGTAAAGTACCTTGTTCAAGGGTACAGCAGCAGTGTCCTCCACCTGGGATTGAATCCACAACCCTCCACTCCAAAGCCCTAACCACTACTCTACACTGCTGTGTGTGTGTGTGTGTGTCTGTCTGTTATAAAGTGAAAAAAGAAGTGATATCTGAAACAAAAAAAACATTGGAAATGTAAAAAAATGCCAAGTTATCAAAAGTGCCCAGCCATTTACAGTAGAGATATCAAAAACACAAGCCAAGTTTCAAGAAACCACTGGGGCAACCTTGCCCAGCACAAAGCAAAAAGGCACAACTGTAAAACCGATGGGAGCCAAGATTGCCCCAATTGTTTCTACTAACTTGGCTTGTGTTTTTCAGGAACAATAAAAGCAGATCAAATGCATGAAAAACACAAGCCAAGTTAGTAGAAACAATTGGGGCAACCCTGGCCCCCACCGCTTTGACAGTTGTGCCTCTCTTCACATTTCCAATGCATTTTTGTTTCAGATATGACCACATTTGTATGTACACATCACATTTATGGATGGTTTCAGAGACCCTGATTAGCACTAATCTAGAACTACTTTACATAGAGTAGCATTGTGTATTCCAAACCTGTGATGCCTCCTGTGATTGTGTCCTAACAGCATATATATGAGTGTAGTCCATGTATTTTTGAGTAGTAAACTTCCAATAGGAGATAAGATATCTCTTTTTGCTTTCAGTTTACTCAAGACCCAGGCATACTTGAAATAGATCAGCCCCAGCTAGCAAAAAGTGATAGTGTTCCTATGATTAAGATACCAAAAAAGCATTCACAATGTTGAATAGCCTGTGATAACACTCCAGGGAATGTTTTAAAGGCAATGGCACCTCAGATGCCATTAAAATGGGCATATGTACAAATTAAGTAGTGGTTGTAACTGATGACACACACGGCTACAAATAAACAACCCAAAATGAAGACAACATCTCAAAATGTCATCTTTATTACGGATATGAAATTGCCAGTGGCTAAATCAACTACTCTATTCAAGTAAAGTAACATTTCATTTTGCTGTTGGAAATTTCATAACATTGCAAAATTAAGGTCTTAAACAGTTCAGGGATTGGGGGGGGGGGGGGGGGGGGGGCTGATTGGACTTCCCTTATTTCAGTAACCCTGTTATTTTGCAATGTAAATGCATGTTTACATTACACAATGTTTTTAAAACTAACATCTAAACAAGTTATTGCTGTAATGTTTTAACCATACACTTTCCTTACTGTCTGCTTAAGCATAATGGCTGATAGACAAGTATTTTGTACTCTATTAAAACCTTAGTCATTTGAAAGTCACATTATTTATCACAATTAGTGTGATCAAGCATGCACAGAACAAGATTATGGCTCAATTAACATCCTCAGTGAACTGACCCCAGTTCAATGCTTGGGGGGAGTAATAAATCTAGACCTGACCTTGGACTGCATAGGCATGATTGGTCTTTTTCAACCAGGCTGGTTGAAGTCTACACACTGTATTCTAAAATGTTTGAACAGAATCAGCCATCAATGGTTAAACATTCTTGTGGCAGGGCAGCAGGAGAGAGCCCTGCACGCTATAAAAGGGGGCAGGTCAAAGCATTTGTTTTATTATTATTATGATTTGATTAAATATGATGGTGAAACGCTGATTGTTTTATTATTGTTGGTTTGAATGTATTTTGTGTTGATTTAAAATACGATCTTTTGTTATTGTTTGGCAGCGTGGATGGGGAAGCCCCATCCACACAAAACTTCTGCAGCAGGTGACCATCTCCCATGGTCACCAGTATAAAAAGCCTGCAGCTCTCCCTGTTGGAAGAGGGTGTTCGGAAGAGGAAAATGTGTGTGAGACAGAGAGATGGGAGAAAAAGTGAAGTTAAAACGAAACTGTACTCAGAGCAGGACTTCCTTGTCTCAGCCTTGGTGAATATGCAGTGGCAGAAACAAATAATGCAACAAAGAAAAAACAAGTAAGAACATAAGAAAGTTTACAAACGAGAGGAGGCCATTCGGCCCATGTTGCTCGTTTGGTTGTTAGTAGCTTATTGATCCCAGAATCTCATCAAGCAGCTTCTTGAAGGATCCCAGGGTGTCAGCTTCAACAACATTACTTTCTTTTCTGAATGCCCCTTTATCTAATCTCCGTTTGTCACCCCTGGTCCTTGTTTCTTTTGTCAATACCTTTTAGAATGTTGAATGCTTGAATCAGTGTTGTCTTCTTTGTTTAAGACTGAATAGATTCAATTCTGTTAGCCTGTCTGCATACGACATGCCTTTTAAACCCGACATAATTCTGGTCAATCGTCGTTGCACTCTTTCTAGAACAGCAATTCTAACGAGGTGACCAGAACTGAACATAATATTCTAGATGAGGTCTTACTAATGCATTGTAAAGTTTTAACATTACTTCCCTTGATTTAAATTCAATACTTTTCACAATATATCCGAGCATCTTGTTGGCCATTTTTTTTTATAGCTTCCTCACATTGTCTAGATGAAGACATTTCTGAGTTAATATAAACTCCTAAGTCTTTTTCATAGATCCCGTCTTCAATTTCAGTATCTCCCATATGATATTTATAATGCACATTTTTATTGCCTGCGTGCAGTACTTTACACATTTCTCTATTAAATGTCATTTGCCATGTGTCTGCCCAGTTCTGAATGCTGTCTAGATCATTTTGAATGACCTTTGCTGCTGCAACAGTGTTTGCCACTCCTCCTATTTTTGTGTCGTCTGCAAATTTAACAAGTTTGCTACTATACCACAATCTAAATCATTAATGTAGATTAGGAATAGCAGAGGACCTAATACTGATCCCTGTGGTACACCACTGGTTACCTCGCTCCATTTTGAGGTTTCTCCTCTACTCCCTCATCCATGAGCATGCATTTCCCTGAATCCCTATTACGTTCAGTTTGAGAATTAATCTTATGCGGGACTGTCAAAAGCTTTCTGGAAATCTAAATAAACCATGTTATATGCTTTGCAATTATCCATTGTCGATGTTGCATCCTCAAAAAAATCAAGCAGGTTAGTTAGACACGATCTTCCTTTCCTAAAACCATGCTGACTGTCTCCCAGGATACTGTTACCATATAGGTAATTTTCCATTTTGGATCTTATTATAGTTTCCATAAGTTTACATATAATAGTTCGGTTTTGTCTCCCTTTTTGTGGCTCGGTATTACGTTTGCTATTTTCCAGTCTGTCGGTACAACCCGTGTCAAGAGACTGTTGCATGATCTTGGTTAGCGGTTTGTAAATAACTTCTTTCATTTCTTTGAGTACTATTGGGAGGATCTCATCCGGCCCAGGGGATTTGTTTATTTTAAGAGCTCCTAGTCCCTTTAACACTTCTGCCTCTGTTATGCTAAAGTTATTTCAAACTGGATAGGAACAGGTCGACATGTGGGGCATGTTGTCCGTGTCATTCTTTGTAAAAACCTGTGAAAAGTAATAATTTAATATATTTGCTATTTTTTTCTTTGTCTATGATTTTGCCATTTGTGGCTCAGACATTTACCCTCCTCTTTGAATGTTCTCTTGCTGTTATAATATTGGAAAAACATTTTGGAATTGGTTTTAGCCCCCTTAGCAATGTTCATTTCTATCTCTCTCTTGACCTTTCTAACTTCCTTTTTGACTTGTGTTTGCAGTTCCAAGTACTCTTTCTGTGTACTTTGTTTCTGGTCCCTTTTAAACACTCTGTAAAGTGTCTTTTTTCGCTGAATTGTTTTTATTTTTTATTATTGATCTATTAAACCATTTTGGCCACTTTCTTTTAGGTTTAGATTTGTCTACTTTTGGGATGTAATTGTTTTGCGCCTCTAGTACTACATTTTTAAAAAACAGCCATCCTTTTTCTGTGGATGTTTTCTCTATTTTACTCCAATCTACTTCTGTTAGTCTCTGTTTCATACTTTCATAGTTTGCTTTTCTAAAATTGTAAAACTTAGCTTTAGTCATTACTTTTGGGGTTTTAAAAATCACTTCAAATGAGACCATGTTGTGGTCTGAGTTTGCCAATGGCTCTCTGACCTCTGTTTTAGTTATTCTGTCTTCGTTATTTGAAAAGACTAAATCAAGGCATGCCTCCCCTCTAGTCGGTGCCTTGACAAATTGCGTTAGGAAGCGGTCATTTGTCATTTCCACCATTTCAATTTCTTCCGTCGAGCTCCCCACTGGGTTTTCCCCATTTTATATGGGAGAAGTTGTATGGTTTCTCCTTTGCTACATGCATTTCTAATGTCATTGTAGAACGGATTATTTTGCTCGGCGACTGAATTTGGCGGTCTATAGCATGCTCCTATTGTTATGCCCTTTGAATTTTTGTCCATTATTCTGACCCATATGGATTTGCCGTTTTTACACAGAGAATTGTGAGGGTATGGAACCAACTCCCCAGTTGAAGCTGACACCCTGGGATCCTTCAAGAAGCTGCTTGATGATATTCTGGGATCAATAAGCTACTAACAACCAAACAAGCAAGATGGGCTGAATGGCCTCCTCTTGTTTGTAAACTTTCTTATGTTTCTATGTTCTTATGTTTTCTTTGTCCAGATTTAACACCTGGGCTTCAAGACTATTTCTTATGTATAGCGCTACCCCTCCACCTCTTCTGTCCTGCCTGTCTTTCCTATACAGTGTGTACCCACTAATATTATATTCATCGCCATCACTCTCAGACAACCAAAGTTTACAAAGTTTCTGTAGCACCTATCATATCGTAGTTACTTGTTAGTGCAGTAGCTTCAAGTTCTAACATTTTGTTTCTGAGACTTCTAGCATTTAGATAAATACATTTCATGGCTGTCATACCTGAGTTGTTGCCCTTGTTTTGATGTGTTCTCCCTTCTGTTTTTTTGTTTTCTCCCCCCTTCCGTTCTAGTTTAAATGCTTCTGAACCTCCTCAAGTATTCTTTCTCCAAGTAGATTGGTTCCTTTTTTGTTTAAGTGCTGGGTTTCTCGGATTTCCCACATCATGCAGGTGTCACAGACTACTGGCTTGAAGACCATGTTATTATTATTTTTTTTCTTGGAAGTTTAGTTTAGCTTCTGCAGCTGTCAACCTGTTTTCAAACTTCTTTAACTGCTCTCTACATTTCCATGACTGTACTTCTCCCATGCTGTCGCTGGGAAGACTGCCTGGCTTTTGTTTGTATCTGTGTTGTGCTGCTGGCTCCGGCCCTCCCCCATGTCTCAGAACGGCGGAGAATTTGAATCATCTGCTCTGAGCTTCAGCTTGTTATCAGAAAAAGACACGCAGCTGTTAGATTTTAAGCTGCAGTGTTTTCAGATTAAAGCAATTAAAGATGTAATTTCTCCTTACTGCTTCTAATTGCTCTGTACTTCTCCCACGCTGTCGCTGGGAAGACGAAACAAACTGAACAGACAACAAGTCCTGCAACAAAGCAATTGTCCGGGTTGTTACAATATATTTTTTAAATTTGAAAGTAAAAACATATGAAAGCATGACGACCTTATGTACAAAAATCTTCATTAATATACAATTGAACAAGAACTGCTGAATATTTATTTTCGTTTCCTGTCATTGTTTATATGATAGTGAAAAATAAATAAATACATATCAAGATAAATACATGTCTATGTATTCATTTATTTCAATATTTATATTAATGTATGTATTATTTGTATTTTACTTTTACCAAATATATATGCTATCCTTCAGCATAGCTAATTCTCAAAAATGATGTTCCTTTTTTGTCCAGCGGGGACAACAAATAGCGTTACTCTCAAAGGAAACCAAAAATTTTCAGAGCTCCCGCTCAAAATCTCAGAATGAGGATGATGTTGTATGATGGTGTAAGAAGGTGTAGTCTGGAGAATTCTCAGCTGCCTGACTTTCAAAATTCTGCTTGTCTTAAACTAATCGTGTAGCAATTAACACAACACGCTTGTAACCTGAAGGTTGTAGGTTCAGATCCCATGTATACCAGACCTTTATTTATATAAAAAAAATTTGTAGGCAAATGTTGCATTTTAAAACAGAAATAAATAATTAAATATAAATATAGACGTCACAATAAGTTGGTTCCCTAGTATATTTCCATGTTGACAAAACAAGTTAATTGTCATTAAACTCGGATGTCCTGTAATACACATATGCGTGGTAAAAGTGCCTGGGTCTGCAAAAATCTGCAAAAAAATTGAGAAATCTGGAGAAAAAGATAAGAGATGGACATTTTTACCTTCCTTTGGTGACTTATTTATCTTACTGTATGGCAGGTATTTCCTTTCTTTCTACATTTCACGTAAGAGTGTTGGGAACTGCAAACTAAATGTGTAACAGTGCTTTTGGCTAATTTACTTTTGCTGCGTCAATACCCTGAAAACACGTAAACTATCCGTGCTGTATAGTACTAGTGACACTGGAATGAAACGTCAGTCCTGTCAAAAATGTTCCTGTCCCATCACTTCCCATGAAAGAGTCATCATTTCCAATCATGTCCAAATTTCTCCCGTCCCATCCAGTCCCGTAATTTTTTTTTTTTTTAATTCCGGTCCCACCCTGTCCTGTCAAAAGAAATCCCGTCCCATCCCATCCCGTGATAAACAGAGATCAACTAGTATTACTTGAAGGTACAGGTATTTTTGTATTCATGTATAAAAGTAGGGTTTATAGGGTTTTGCATTAAACACTACCGGTATACTACTAGTAATTTGTTTTTAGTTTTTGTTTTTTCAGAAAAAATACAGTGCAAGCATAGAGTCTTTATAAGCACAATGTGAAATATAATGATATAATATATAAATTCGGTAATATAAAAACAACTGCTTAGAGTTTTGTGCGGTAGTTTCATTTTCTAAATCGGTTACTATGCAACCGGCAACGTTTATGAAATAATATTTCATAAATGTTCAGGGAGTATCCATAATGTATTTATTTATTAAAAACTGTAGTATTATTAAAATCGGAGTTTTTATTAAAAAAAAATAGTAGCTACTATAGCCAAATCGTAGCCTTTGACATCTCTTTTAAATACATGCCAGTAGCAATCCACAGCGTTCGGTTATTCTGCTAGTAACAAATTCATGTATTGTTAACTAAAGGACTGACATAACTATACCATTATGGGTAATATGAAATATTTTAAGTATCAATCGATGTTAAACGTAAGGGTTTTTATTAACCATTCCGTGTTGCCAAGACGCTGATTGTTGGAGTCTCTATCCGAGTTTGAACCTTCTGATTAAACGGCTCGAATTGATACCGGAGACAATCCCTGTTTTCTATCTCTATATCAGATCCATCACTACACAATTCACATTCAAAGAGGTGTCTGAAACGGATAAAATTAGGCTACTCTCACTTTCACTGTCACTGTCATCCATACTGGCAGATACAAGGAGCCTGAGGTCACAGTCTCCCGTCCCCACACCAGGAAATGGAGATCGCCCTCTGTGTATTTCCGGGTTATTTGAGGTATGACACAGGCCCGCTTTTTGGGATGGAAACGCATAACAGTCTCGCGTTTTGATTGGTCCGTGTTTGTCACATGAATATGTCGTCACACAAGTGGAAAAGCTTGCAGGCATTTTTGACATTGTGATCAGAGAGAGAGAGTGATCTGCTTTCCACAACCTTAGCATTAAAATATAATGTGGTATTACGCTGTACTGATATAACAAACTAGGGGTAATTACTTTATATGAATTATCATGTTATGCACGAATGTAAGAATTGGCTTTCTGTGGTGGTGTACTTTTTTCTTTCAAGTAGCATATATCTATAATCGTTTTTGCGATATATTTTAATATAAATTGTATACACTATTGCAGTTGTGTTACAAGATACATTAGTTTATCTCTAATGTAATCACAGTTTTACATATAGACTTACCCTGTTTTCATTTACGTCGCTAATTCTGGGCCGCTTTGCTTTTCAGATAATGTCCCAAATTCTGGGCCGCTTTGCATTTTTGAATTCAGCCCAGTTTTGGGGACTCAGCTGACAGCGAGTTTCTAAGTCATCCATGCACAGTTTACCATAAACTGGATCGATTGAGAGTAACCCTTAGTACATGAATCAAAGTTAATGTATTTTTTACTCTCCCCAGAAATCTTTTTTTTTTTTTTAATGAAAAAACAGAAATAAAATGTAAATGTTAAAAAAACGTATTTCTTATTACGTGAAGAAACTACGTTGCACTGAAATAGATACATGAAAATTAATTAAAGCAGTCGTTTTCCTTTATTAAAGGCTAATATTAAAACACATTTTTGGAAGGAACATGGTATTCCGAAAAAAGGACATCTCATTTTCTTATGTAACGTCCATCAATATATTGTAGCGTTTATTATTATTATTATTTCTTAGCAGACGCCCTTATCCAGGACGACTTACAATTGTTACAAGATATCACATTATTTTTACATACAATTACCCATTTATACATTTGGGTTTTTACTGGAGCAATCTAGGTAAAGTACCTTGCTCAAGGGTACAGCTGCAGTGTCCCCAACCTGGGATTGAACCCATGATCCTCCGATCAAGAGTCCAGAGCCCTAACCACTACTCCACACTGCTGCCCAACCTGTTTCAGGTTCTTTTTGGACAGAAATGAGACTGCAACTGTGAGTAGATGAAGGCCGTTTATTTTGACAATAATTAATCACAAAATAAAATCATAAAGTGAGGGAAATAAATGATTGTAGTAATTTTTCTTTTACCCTACCCTTCCCAGTCTTTTCCCTGCCCCTCTTTTGCGCAAAACCTGCACTCCAATGTACCACCATGCAACCCCGGCACGCACACACCACCATGCAACCCCTGCACGCACACACCACCATGCAAACCCTGCACGCACACACCACCATGCAACCCCTACATGCACACACCACCATGCAACCCCTGCATGCACACACCACCATGCAACCTCTACATACACACCAATATGCAACCCCTGCACGCACACACCACCATGCAACCCCTGCACGCACACACCACCATGCAACCCCTACATGCACACACCACCATGCAACCTCTACATGCACACACCAATATGCAACCCCTGCATGCACACCACCATGCAACCCCTGTATGCACACACCACCAAGCAACCCCTGCACGCACGCACCACTGTGCAACCCCTGCACACACACACCACCATGCAACCCCTGCATGCAGACACCACCATGCAAGCCCTGCATGCACACACCACCATGCAACCTCTACATGCACACACCAATGTGCAACCCCTGCACGCACACACTTTTTGGGGTCATATCTCCATGACCCCGGGGCCTAGAAACCGGGTTGAACTTCCTAGGGTCATGTCTGGGGGCCCTCTTTCACAGGGAGCCACCCGTTTTCAAATGCTAAATTTTCAACAAATTTACACATTTTCAGCATGATGGCATGTCAAGGTTATTATTATTATTATTATTATTATTATTATTATTATTATTTATTTCTTAGCAGACGCCCTTATCCAGGGCGACTTACAATCGTAAGCAAAAACATTTCAAGCGTTACTATACAAGTAATACAATAAGAGCAAGAAATACAATAACTTTTGTTCAAGTAAAGTACAAGTTTGACAAACCACAATTCAATAATACAGCAGGTAATAGTGATAGTTACATCAGGATATGATTAAATAGTGATAGTTACATCAGGATGTGATTAAATACAAAGTACTACAGGTTAAAAACTTGGCAGATTACAGTATTCTGAAGTACAGGATTAAATGCAGTAAAATAGGGGCTGATAAGAGCAAAATAAAGCACATTTACATGAAGGGTGATAGTGTCCCAGGATACAAACAGAGGAGTTCTACAGGTGCTGTTTGAAGAGGTGAGTCTTAAGGAGGCGCCGGAATGTGGTCAGGGACTGGGCAGTCCTGACATCTGTAGGAAGGTCATTCCACCACTGCGGAGCAAGGGTGGAGAAGGAGCGGGCTTTGGAGGCAGGGGAGCGTAGCGGTGGTAGAGCTAGTCTTCTAGTGCAGGCGGAGCGGAGAGGTCGAGTGGGGGTGTAGGGAGAGATGAGGGTCTGGAGGTAGCTGGGTGCAGACTGGTCAAGGCATCTGTAGGCTAGTACAAGAGTCTTGAACTGGATGCGAGCGGTGATCGGGAGCCAGTGGAGGGAGTGGAGTAGTGGAGTTGCATGGGCGAAGCGAGGCAGAGAGAACACCAGGCGGGCAGCAGAGTTCTGGATGAGCTGGAGCGGACGGGTGGCGGACGCAGGGAGGCCAGCCAGGAGGGAGTTGCAGTAGTCTAGGCGGGAGAGTACCAGGGCCTGGACCAGGAGCTGGGTAGCATAGTTGGTGAGGAAGGGTCGGATTCTTCGGATGTTGCTCTGGAAGAATCGGCAAGTGCGTGCCAGAGTGGAGATGTGCTGGGAATAAGAGAGGCAGGGGTCCAGGGTGACTCCAAGGTTCTTAGCTGAGGAAGAGGGAGAGAGTGTGGTAGATTCCAGAGGAACAGAGATGGAGAGATCAGAGGAGGGGGAGGAGGAGGGAAAGAAAAGGAGGTCAGATTTAGAGGTTGAGTTTGAGGTGATGCGAGTGCATCCAGGAGGAAATAGCAGACAGACAGGTAGAGATACGGGAGGAGATGGTGGAGTCAGAGGTGGGGAAGGAGAGGAAAATCTGAGCATCATCAGCATAGAAATGGTATGAGAAACCATAGGATGCGATGAGGGGGCCCAGGGAGCGGATGTAGAGAGAGAACAGGAGAGGACCCAAGACTGACCCTTGGGGGACTCCAGTTAAGAGAGGTTGAGGTGTGGAGGTTGCTCCACGCCAGGTTACCTGGTAAGTGCGGTTGGAGAGGTAGGAGGAGAACCAGGCCAGAGCAGTGCCAGAGATCCCCAGGTCAGCAAGAGATGATAGTAGAGTAGAGTGATCAACAGTGTCAAAGGCAGCAGAGAGGTCGAGGAGAATTAGGACAGAGGAGAGAGAGGCAGCTCGGGCACATTTAAGTGAGTTGGTGACAGACAGGAGGGCGGTTTCAGTAGAGTGAGCAGAGCGGAAGCCAGATTGGAGAGGGTCAAGCAGAGAGTGGTTGGACAGGAAAGCAGAGAGCTGGCGGTGTACAGTCCGCTCGAGGGTTTTGGAGAGGAAGGGTAGGAGGGAGACAGGACGGTAGCTCTGGAGGGAGGTGGGGTCGAGGGTAGGTTTTTTGAGGAGGGGAGTGATCGAGGCTTTTTGAAGGCAGAGGGGAAGGTTGCATTTCCAATAGCTTTTGAGCTCCAGGTTGGCAAAAAAAGTCTAAACTGGTGTCCTTTCTAGCTGGGGACACGTCGCTTGGAGGGATCGACAGAGGCCCCGAGGTGGACTTCCAGACCAATTTTCAAGTCTCGGGGACCCCCGGAACCTGAGATATAGCACCCTGAAAAATGTCTATGGGAAATCCCATTATAAAACCCCTTTGGGGCAACGCTGGCGGTGGGGTGGCGTATGAACCCGTGGCCGATGTCTTTCTTTAGCTAAGACTCTTGTGTACGCAAAGAGTGCCATTCTGAGTTCTTTGGCCCAGGGGTCGTGGAGATACGGGTACGATAAGAGACCACCCCCTTCCCTATGGCAAATCCCATTATAAAAACACCATTGGGGTAAAGCTTGACCAATGGCGGTCGTGGGTCATACGAACTCGAAGGAGCCCATTTTCTTTAGCGAAGACTGTTGTGCATCTAAAGAGAGTACTAGCAAGTTTGTTGGCCCAGGATTTGTGGACTCATGGGGTACGACAGGAGGACCCCCCCCCCCCCCCCCCCCCCCCCGACCGCGATTTCCTATAGCAAAATACATACAAAAAATGTCCATTATATATAAGACCTGAAATGTGCACATTTTGAGCATCAGCTTGAGTGTATCGGTTCATAGTTTTGCACCAAAAGCGAGCAGAGGCGAAAAAAAGAACTATATACCCTATTCTTTAAAATATCACTTTGCAGTGCAAATTTGAGGAACGCAACCACTTAGCAACTTGCAAATTGGTACTGCAATTTAAAGGCCTGTAGTGTCAGACTGGTAGTCCCTAACTGATTCAAGTGTTTTTGGAATGATTCTTGCAAAGACTGATTTATAAGAAAAAAGAGAGATTGACAAACAGCATTTTGCTTTATATGCAGAAACAGGCAACTACAAGAGGGTGTCAAACAAACTGTGAATGTCCTAGGAGGCTACAGAGTACCTCTGGGTATGAATCCAGATGCTCGCAGTACCTGTTCTTAGATGTTCGAAACCACTGTATCGCTGTATAACTGTATACCCTATAAATATCACTTTTTATTGTGTATTTGAGGAACACAACCAATTACAAACTTCATTTGAATTGCTATGCTATCAGAATATCAGTGTATAACTTTGCTAGGTATTGCAGTGAATGCTGGGTATCAAACGGCCTTCACTTTTACAAAAGGCTGTCAAAATTTCAAAAAGGCCATCAGTTACAAACAAATGGGTGTGCTCCTAACCCAATACTTGTCTTTTTAATTCTGTGCATCCAAATACTTGTAGTTAAAAGTTTTAAGAATTAAGCCTACTGTTAGTTGTTCTGTCCTAAACCAGCAGTTTGTCACCCAGATTTATTAAATAAATGGGGGGGGGGGGGGGGGGCATCAAATTATTCTCCATTTTATTGTAACTGAGGTACCGTTCAGTTGAGCGAAAATTGTAAAGGGGTACTGGAGTTGAAACCTCCAGATAGAAGAGGTACAGTTTCAAAAAAAGGTTGAAAACCCCTGACCTACAGTATAAACTATCAGGAATAGATAAGGGAAATGTTGACTAATACAATACAATAGGATTTATTTGAAGTTGTTGAAGGGCACTGGTCTCTTAAACCCAGAAGTTCTGATAAACCCCTACACCTCACTATATATTGATGGACATTACATAAGCAAATTAAATGTCCTTTTTTTTTGGTATACCATGTTCCTAAATGTTTTCTGGGAGAGTCAAAAATACATTAACTTTGATTCATGTACTAAGGGTTACTCTTAAATGAATTAACGGTCCAGTTTATGGTAAACTGTGCATGCATGACTTAGAAACTCGGCTGTGAGCTAAGCAGAATATCTCAAAAACTGGCCTGAATTCGAAAATGCATAATTTGTGACGTTATCTAAAGAGCAGCCCAGAAATTGGGATGTTATCAGAGTGGCCCAGAATTTGGAACGTTATCTAAAAACCAAGCGGCCCAGAATTTGGGACGTTATCTGCAAACCAAATCGGACCAGAATTTGGGACGTGAATGAAAACATGGGCAGTCTATATGTACAACTGTGATTACATTAGAACTAATACATCCTCTAACAAAACTGTAATAGTGTGGAAGACATATATTTGATATTAAAATATATCACGTAAACGATTATAGATATATGCTAAAAGGTACGCCATTACAGAAAGCCGATTCTTACATTCGTGCATAACATGATAATTCATATAAAGTAATTACCCATAGTTTGTTATATCAGTACAGCGTAATACCACATTATATTGTAATGCTAAGGTTGTGGAAAGCAGATCACTCTCTCTCTGATCACAATGTTCAAAATGCCTGCAAGCTTTTCCACTTGTGTGACGACATATTCATGTGACAGACATGGACCAATTAAAATGCGAGACTGTTATGCGGTTCCATCCCAAAAACCGGGCCTGTGTCATACCTCTATTATTTGATTAATTGTAGCGCGATTAAACATTAATTGGTAACATTATTGTGAGTATATGTTCATGCGAGACCTGTTAATATTATTTTGTTTGTTTATGGTAACAGTCAAGTTCCATGTCATAGGCTCTTACGACTTTAAAGAGTTAAAAAACACTCTTTCTTTTTGCTGGTGGCAGAGTAGTCCCATTCCTTCCCATTCCCGGAAGCTTAAATCCCGTTCTTACCTGTCCTGAGAGGTTTATTTTTTATTTCCAGGTCCCACCCGTTCCCATCAGCTTCACTCCTGTACCATCCCGTCCCGCAAATTTAACACAATTTTTTTTCCACTACCGACGGAATCCCGTGGGTCACCAGGGGTCCCGCGGGAGTCCCGTCTTCATGAGACTCTACTGGAAAGATAGTCACTGGCAGTTCTCGCGCTTCACTGTAACTTGGCGCGAGGAACTACGGTTCCTCTCAATATATATATATATATATATATATATATATATGTATATCAGGTGCTCTGTCGTGACAGGTTTTTTGATATAATATAGACAGCAATGTTTTAAATAATAAAGATAATAACTTTTTGTTTGAAATGAAATATGGAGTGGATCACTCTTTCATTATAAGATGGCCTTATAAAAAGAAGTTTCTGACGAGTGTGCACCTAAGTTTAAAGAACTTGTATAAAATTAGCTATATATATAGTGATCGAACTGCACTCTCTCACGTTCGTTGCCCCAATAAATACAGACCCAGGACACAAAAATTGATTTTTCAAGCACGGTTGCACTATTTTTAATAAACAAAACACAAACAAACAAAAACAAAATAAAAACCTAGCTTTCATCAGCTCTAACTAAAACACACAGGAACACACTAAACTGTAAAACAGGACAGCTAAGCTGTTTACCTCCCAAAAACAAAACACCCAGTTCTTAACACTTACTTTTTTCAATGACTGCTCGGAAGCAGAGCACACCTTCTGCCTCCTTCTACTCAGCAGTCCAGTGCAGCCTGACTGCACCTCTTTAATACCCTGCACCTGGTTCTAATTTACAATGGCAGGGAGGAATTTAACCCTCTCCCTGCTCATAATATATATATATATATATATATATATATATATATATATTCCTAAATAATGGGAAAGCACTCTGCATATTCTATGCAAAGACAGACACATCCAAGAAGACTGCAAGTTCATTGATACAGAGATTTCCATTACATGAGAGTAGATGTTAAAACTTCTTGCTGATTTGAACTCGGCTCTTGCCAAGATAAGCACCAACTAAGACGTAGCTTTACAGTAAATGAATGTGACTCATCTGCATCTCCTCTGTTGTATCCTGGGACACTATCACCCTTCATTTAAATATGTTTTATTTTGCTCTTATCTGCCCCCTATTTTACTACATTTAATCCTGTACTTCAGAATATTGTAATCTGCCAAGTGTTTAACCTGTAGTATTTTGTACTTAATCATATCCTGATGTAACTATCACTATTTAATCATATCCTGATGTAACTTTCACTATTATCTGCTGTATTATTGAATTGTTTTTTGTCGCACTTGAAAAAAAAAATATTGTATTTCTTGCTCTATTGTATGACCTGTATTGTAACACTTGAATGTATTTGTATTTGCTTGCGATTGTAAGTCGCCCTGGATAAGGGCGTCTGCTAAGAAATAAATAATAATAATAATAATTTGCAAACTGTGTCCTTTAGATCCCCGTCATACCATCTCCCAAGACTTTTCACTGGCTTCTCAGACACTGTTGGTATTGCCTCACCATTAATGTAGAACCTTTTATCTACTACTTTACCTTTAATTATAGAGATGCTCCTTGATTTAGTGGGCTTGAATTGCATTCGTGCCCATTTGATGTTATTGGTTAATTTGCCCAATAACCGATTAGTGCAGGCTACTGTTGTAGTCATGGTTGTCATGTCATCCATGTATGCTCGAATTGGTGGTAGTCGCATTCCAGAAGTCAAGTGCTCTCCTCCCACTACCCATGCCCTAATAATTACTTCCATTGCCATGGTAAAAGCCAGTGGAGAAATGGTGCATCCTGCCATTATTCCAACTTCTAGGCATTGCCATGTAGAGGTGAATTCTGTAGTTGAAAAACTAAATTGCAAATCTCCAAAGTAGGCTTTCACTAAATTTGTTATTGTCATCGGCATACTGAAAAAATCAAATGTTGCCCAAAGAAGTTCATGTGGCACTGAACCATATGCATTAGCCAAATCCAGGAATTTCACATGGAGCTACTTCCTCTCCTTTTTATCTGATTTAATTTGTTGCCAGATCACGCTGATGTGTTCCAAGCATCCTGGGAAACCTGGAATGCCCGCTTTTTGTACTGAAGTGTCAATGAAGCAGTTCTTTAATAGGTAAGTTGACAATCTCTGAGCAATAATGTTGAAGAAAATCTTGCCTTCTACGTTTAATAGTGAAATAGGGTGAAACTGACTGATGCTTGTAGAATCTTTTTCTTTTGATATAAAGACTTCACCTGCTTGGCGCCATGTTCTTGGTACAACCTGTTTTTCCCATGCAACTTTCATCAATTTCTGCATGATTCGTAGAACTTCTGAAGCACTCTTGTATACCCTATATGAAATTCCATTATGACCTGGAGATGATGACACCTTTTTTCCCCGTTTGCTCTAATTCTTTCCACTTAGGTACACAGTCCTCCATTTGGTATTCTCGACACAGGCTCCTGCCTTTTTGAATCTGTATGTGTTTCCTCCAAATATCTCTCCAGCTCAAACTTAGATGATTTAGTGTGCCATTTTTCTCACTGGTGAATAACTTTACAAATTTGAATGGGTCTTTATAAAAGCTAGTTCTCGCACGCTCCTTTTTGTAGCGTTTCCCTAGATGCTCAGCTCTGTGCAATGTTGCAAGCTTATCTTTTATGACCCTTTGTAACAGATTGAGTCCCTCCTTCTGACTTTGTTTTGCTCTTCTCCATTGCTTACTCAGCTGCCTCCTTTCTCTAACTAAGCTTTCAATCTCCTGCTGAGATCTAGACTTTCTAGGAATAGTTTGTACTTTTCCCTTCCTTTTTTCAAAATGTATCCAGCTTTTTTTCAACTGTTCCATTTAACCTTTCCAACGTAAAACAGAGATCTGTGTTTACTGTGTCCCACGCAGTTTTCTCACAAGCTGTTGGCCATTTAACTCCAGGCTTGTGTCCGTTGAGGTTCTTTTCTCTCTACGCTGGTTTGTCTGACCGGGTTCACAAGGATCATTAGGTTCATCACTATTTGTATCCATGCAAGTCCTCCTCACTTCTATGACAGGGGTGCCGATATCCTGCAAACTGTAGTTTGCTTTCTGTGACTGGATTTCATTCGACTGACTTGACTGACTTCGTAAGAAGTACTGATCAGTGCGAGTCCCTTGTCTTCTCCCTCAAGCATTTCATTCTCCCTTGATGAATCTTCAAACCCCTGACCGTTGTCACCTTGCTCCAGCTGCAGACACAAACCTGGAGTTCCATGTCCTGGCTAACTGCAGATCTTGAACTAGTCTTTTGTGAAGTACTCTCCATTCTCATATCCATTTCCGTTCCTAAGTCGTTAACCATGTTGTCCAACATTGAGTCATCTTCCGCCCCCGCTCTCGCAGACTCTAGGGGTATTTTTCTCTTTAATTTCTTAGAAGCCTTGGGCGGGTGTCTCCAGCATCCTGTAAACACAGAGCTGGATACTGCCGACAAGGGTAGCTAACCCTTGCCAGCCCCAATGGGGTCTCTTTCCTCCTGTCAGCTGTCTCTCCATGCTGTCACAAGGTATTTCCCTTGTTGCCAGCTGCACTATTCACAGCAGTCAATAAACGTATCCAGATCATCATAATTTTCATTACATGAGAGTAGATGTTAAAACTTCATGCTGATTTGAACTCGGCTCTTGCCAAGATAAGCACCAACTAAGATGTAGCTTTACAGTGAACTAATGTGATCCATCTGCATCTCCATCCATTTGCGTTTTTTTCCATCTGATGATGTAGATATCCTTCTGCCTCGTGTTGATGGCTGAAGTGTAATGCTGGCTCCAGGGATCAGCTTATTTTGCCTACCCAGAGCATCAACACACAGAACGGCTGCGATGCTGGCTCTGGGGATCAACCACAGTGCGGGCCCCCCCAGCACATCAGCATGACAACCGTCTGGATTGAGCTAATTAGGGTACATCTCTGGGGTCTTCAAGTGGGCACCTTCCGTTCTTGGTTTCTCGTCAACTAGCCCACGATACCTCAAGAGGGCTCGACAGTGATTCTGGTGTCCCAGCATCACCCCACTCCATCCCCCACTCAACTCAGCCCAGCTTACTTACCCGTACATCAGCATTGCTTTCTTTCTATTATACCCGAGCTCCCCAGCCAGAATCTTTCCGTCTCAACCACAGCCAGTTGCTGCTCCTTTCTGCTGCTTCAGATTTCTTCACTGTGCAACGCAACTCTTGACCACTGAAACCGACATCTGAGAAACCGGGTTATAGAGTGTGCCACAAATCCTCGACAACCCACCTCCACTGGGTAAACCTGGACTCCCCATTCTCGCTGTTCCGCTTCAGCAGTTAGTTGAGCATACCAAAGTTTCTTCCTCTCATACGCCTCATCCACATATCCTCCCATGGCGCTTAACTACCAGATGAACAAGGCGTGCTGATCCAGACCACAAGACAATGTCTGGTCGAAGGTTACTGGTGGCAATCACAGGTGGAAAAATAAGCTGTTGACCAACATCTGCCACCATTTTCCAGTCTCTAGCAGCTTCCAGTTGTCCTGGGCGAGGATTGTTTTTTTTTTCTTTCTTTTTTTTTTTTTAATTTAGTTGTTCCCAATTAGTTTTTATTATTTTCTCCCCAATTTGAAATGCCAAATTATTTTTTATGCTCAGCTCACCGCTACCACCTGTCCTCCGAAGTGTGCGCCGTCAGCCGCCCGCTTCTTTACACTCTGCAGACTCACCGTGCAGCTGCCTCAGAGCTACAGCGTCGGAGGACAACGCAGCTCTGGGCAGCTTACAGGCAAGCCCGCAGGCGCCCGGCCAGACTACAGACGTCGCTGGTGCGCGGTGAGCCGAGGACACCCTGGCCGACCTAACCCTCCCTCCCCCCGGACGACGCTCGGCCAATTGAGCGTCGCCCCCTGGAGCTCCCGTCCACGGTCAGCTGTGGAATAGCCTGGACTCAAACCAGCGACATCCAGGGTATAGAGCGCATCCTGCACTCTAGCGAGTGCTTTTACTGGATGCGCCACTCGGGAGCCCCCGAGGATTGTTTTTAACACCATTACTTGGTTGCTTTCCTGGACGGAGAAATATTTTCTTTTGAGTGTAATGCTTTGATCTAACTGGGATATCATATTCCAATGGAAATACGCAATAAAAAGTTTAATACTGTCCAGATATTTTTATATAATATAATTTTATATATACAGCTCTGGAAAAAATTAAGAGACCACTGCAAAATTATCAGTTTCTCTGGTTTTACTATTTATAGGTATGTGTTTGGGTAAAATGAACATTTTTGTTTTATTCTATAAACTACTGACAACATTTCTCCCAAATTCCAAATAAAAATATTGTCATTTAGAGCATTTATTTGCAGAAAATGACAACTGGTCAAAATATCTAAAAAGATGCAGTGTTGTCAGACCTCGAATAATGCAAAGAAAATAAGTTCATATTCATTTTTAAACAACACAATACTAATGTTTTAACTTAGGAAGAGTTCAGAAATCAATATTTGGTGGAATAACCCTGATTTTCAAGCACAGCTTTCATGCGTCTTGACATGCTCTCCACCAGTCTTTCACATTGATGTTGGGTGACTTTATGCCACTCCTGGCGCAAAAATTCAAGCAGCTCGGCTTTGTTTGATGGCTTGTGACCATCCATCTTCCTCTTGATCACATTCCAGAGGTTTTCAATGGGGTTCCGGTCTGGAGATTGGGCTGGCCATGACAGGGTCTTGATCTGGTAGTCCTCCATCCACACCTTGATTGACTTGGTTGTGTGGCATGGAGCATTGTCCTGCTGGAAAAACCAATCCTCAGAGTTGGGGAACATTGTCAGAGCAGAAGGAAGCAAGTTTTCTTCCAGGACAACCTTGTACTTGGCTTGATTCATGCGTCCTTCACAAAGACAAATCTGCCCGATTCCAGCCTTGCTGAAGCACCCCCAGATGAGTCCAATTTTCAGCTTTGCCCAACACCTGGTCGTCTAATGGTTAGACGGAGACCTGGAGAGGCCTACAAGCCACAGTGTCTCGCACCCACTGTGAAATGTGGTGGAGGATCGGTGATGATCTGAGGGTGCTTCAGCAAGGCTGGAATCGGGCAGCTTTGTCTTTGTGAAGGACGCATGAATCAAGCCAAGTACAAGGTTGTCCTGGAAGAAAACTTGCTTCCTTCTGCTCTGACAATGTTCCCCAACTCTGAGGATTGGTTTTTCCAGCAGGACAATGCTCCATGCCACACAGCCAGGTCAATTAAGGTGTGGATGGAGGACCACCAGATCAAGACCCTGTCATGGCCAGCCCAATCTCCAGACCGGAACCCCATTGAAAACCTCTGGAATGTGATCAAGAGGAAGATGGATGGTCACAAGCCATCAAACAAAGCCGAGCTGCTTGAATTTTTGCGCCAGGAGTGGCATAAAGTCACCCAACATCAATGTGAAAGACTGGTGGAGAGCATGTCAAGACGCATGAAAGCTGTGCTTGAAAATCAGGGTTATTCCACCAAATATTGATTTCTGAACTCTTCCTAAGTTAAAACATTAGTATTGTGTTGTTTAAAAATGAATATAAACTTATTTTCTTTGCATTATTCGAGGTCTGACAACACTGCATCTTTTTTGTTATTTTGACCAGTTGTCATTTTCTGCAAATAAATGCTCTAAATGACAATATTTTTATTTGGAATTTGGGAGAAATGTTGTCAGTAGTTTATAGAATAAAACAAAAATGTTCATTTTACCCAAACACATACCTATAAATAGTAAAACCAGAGAAACTGATAATTTTGCAGTGGTCTCTTAATTTTTTCCAGAGCTGTATACATATATATATATATATATATATATATATATATATATATATATATATATATATATATATATATATAGATTAAATATACTACTTATTAAACTATAACAATTTAAACATAACAATCAATAAAACAAATGACACACAGACACATACAAACGTAAAATTAAGGATACTAAGTAAATTAATAAAAATAATAAATCTTAATTTAAATTAACGTAACAAAAAGGTTAAATCACACTGTGGCAGGGCAGGGCCCTGCCTGTAAATAATAATATTGTTGTGTGGTGATTTGGTGGTGGTTGGCAGGGATGGGGTTAATTTCCTATCCCTGCCAAAATACATGTGAGAATGTGGCTGGAGCTAATTGAATAATTGATAATTAGGCTCCAGCCACATGGTATAAAAAGAGAAAATCCTTTGTTTGGTGAGTGAACAGTTTGTTACTGTTTGACAAAGTTCAAGTTCAAGTTCGGCTCTGCCCAGCCTGAACAGTTTTATTTTTGCTCTGTGAGCAGTAGTGTTTTGTTTTGTATTTTATTTTCTGTTTATTGATTAAGCAGCGCTTCATCTGCATTTTCTCTGCCTCTGAGTCTCTTTGCCTGCCGATAACATCTGGGCCCGCAACGCTACCCTGTCACACACACTAAGGACACATATCCTCTTATCTTTCTGATTGCTAAAATCTCAAAAAATCTTCACAGCCCTGGAGTGAGAATTGACCTGACAAGGTGATGATTAGCCTAGGACAGAACTCACCTGGGTGAGAATTAGCCTAGGCTAGGCTAACTCTTACAGGGGTGAGAATTAGCCTGGGGTGAGAATTAGCCTGTAACATCGTCTCTTTTTGTACAGCGGTATTGGCGCTATGCTTCAATGTAAGAGGTCCCAGGTTCACACCCGCCCTCCGCCTGTGTGTGGATTGCCTTGCCCTGTATGATGTGCCTGCCTGCGTTAACCAAGATCGCTACAATATTATTACTGGAGAGTGCACAGTGCAGAAAACATAAAGTACTGATTAGAGGAGAAACCTCAAAATGGAGCGAGGTAACCAGTGGTGTACCACAGGGGTCAGTATTAGGTCCTCTGCTATTCCTAATCTACATTAATGATTGAGATTCTGGTATAGTAAGCAAACTTGTTAAATTTGCAGACAACACTAAAATAGGAGGAGTGGCAAACACTGTTGCAGCAGCAAAGGTCATTCAAAATGATCTAGACAGCATTCAGAACTGGGCAGACACATGGCAAATGACATTTAATAGAGAAAAGTGTAAAGTACTGCATGCAGGCAATAAAAATGTGCATTATAAATATCATATGGGAGATACTGAAATTGAAGACGGAATCTATGAAAAAGACCTAGGAGTTTATGTTGACTCGGAAATGTCTTCATCTAGACAATGTGGGGAAGCTATAAAAAAGGCCAACAAGATGCTTGGATATATTGTGAGAAGTGTTGAATTTAAATCAAGGGAAGTAATGTTAAAACTTTACAATACATTAGTAAGACCTCACCTAGAATATTGTGTTCAGCTCTGGTCACCTCGTTACAAAAAGGATATTGCTGCTCTAGAAAGAGTGCAAAGAAGAGCAACCAGAATTATCCTGGGTTTAAAAGGCATGTCATATGCAGACAGACTAAAAGAATTGAATCTATTCAGTCTTGAACAAAGAAGACTACGCGGTGATCTGATTCAAGCATTCAAAATTGTAAAAGGTATTGACAATGTCGACCCAGGGGACTTTTTTGACCTGAAAAAAGAAACAAAGAACAGGGGTGACAAATGGAGATTAGATAAAGGGGCATTCAGAACAGAAAATAGGAGGCACTTTTTTACAGAGAATTGTGAGGGTCTGGAACCAACTCCCCAGTAATGTTGTTGAAGCGGACACCCTGGGATCCTTCAAGAAGCTGCTTGATGAGATTCTAGGATCAATAAGCTACTAACAACGAAACAAGCAAGATGGGCCGAATGGCCCCCTCTCGTTTGTAAACTTTCTTGTGTTCTTATGTTCTTAAAAGAATGATTTATATGTCTAGTTTTATTAATAAAACACAGTTTAACAGTAGCTAGAACAGTTTAATCAATATACAACTTAATTTTATTCATGGTGCACACTTTAAAAAGAAAACATTCTTTAAATAACTCATGTTTTGCAGGGCCTATTTTCAATTAATAATACACGCATTTTAATTCATATTGAAACCTCTCATTGTTTCCAAGGATATATGTGTCAAATAAAATATTGTGGTGGACGAGCCAATGTTTACTGCTGTTTTGTAAATCCTGTTATTATTTATTACTTAGCAGACGCCCTTATCCAGGGCGACTTACAGTCTTAAACAAAAATACATTTCACAAATCACAGTACAAGTATTAATACAATTAAAAAGCAAGATAAAATAAAATTACTTCGGTTGTAGCAAGTACAAGTATATGACACAATATGATTGAATAACGGAGCAGATAACAGTGTCAGTGATAGTTACATCAAGATATAATTAAATACAAAATACTACAGATTAAATAACACTTGTGACAGATTACAGTACTCTAAAGTACAGGATTAAATGCAGTAAAATAGGGAGCAGATAAGAGCAAGTAAAGCGCATTTAAGGAAGAGTGATAAGTGTCCAGAGGGAAAAGGAGTTCTAAAGGTGCTGTCTGAAGAGGTGAGTCTTGAGGAGGCGCTGGAAGGTGGTCAGGGACTGAGCAGCTCTGACATCTGTAGGAAGGTCATTCCACCACTGCTCTGGAGGCAGGGGAGCGTAAAGGAGGTAGAGCCAGTCTTCTAGTGCAGGAGGAGCGGAGAGGTCGAGTGGGGGTGTAGGGAGAGATGAGGGTGTGGAGGTAGCTGGGTGCAGTCTGGTCAAGGCATCTGTAGGCGAGTACAAGAGTCTTGAACTGGATGCGAGTGGTGATCGGGAGCCAGTGGAGTGAGCGGAGCAGTGGAGTTGCGTGGGAGAAGCGAGGCAGAGAGAACACCAGGCGAGCAGCGGAGTTGTGGATGAGCTGGAGCGGATGGGTGGCGGACGTAGGGAGGCCAGCCAGGAGGGAGTTGCAGTAGTCTAGTCGGGAGAGTACCAGGGCCTGGACCAGGAGCTGGGTGGCGTAGTTGGTGAGGAAGGGTCAGTTTCTTTGTATGTTGCTCAGGAAGAATCGGCAAGTGCGTGCCAGAGTGGAGAGTGTGGTAGATTCCAGAGGAACGGAGATAGAGAGATCAGAGGAGGGGGAGGAGGAGGAGGGAAAGAAAGAGGTCAGATTTAGAGAGGTTGAGTTTGAGGTGATGCGAGGAAAGGAGAGGAAAATCTGAGCATCATCAGCATAGAAATGGTATGAGAAACCATAGGATGCGATGAGGGGTTCCAGGTAGCGGGTGTAGCGAGAGAACAGGAGCGGACCCAAGACTGACCCTTGGGGGACTCCTGTTGAGAGAGGGCGAGGGGTGGAGGTTGCTCCACGCAGGGTTACCTGGTAAGTGTGGTTGGAGAAATCCTATACTGCAAATAAAGTTTGCTGGTGGGGTTGAGGAAAGTTTTTCACTGCCCCCTTTGCACCAGGGTTGTCCAGCACACTATATTTTAATTTTTAAGATCTCCCATGTTAACTTCATCAACATGGATATTTTAGAGAGTAGTGAAAAGCATTATAGATCCATTATCATATTCTGTTCACATTCACATTAATGGTATCTTTGGAGGCTATGAGGAATTTCATAGGAAATCTTTTAATGGAACGTTTCAAATTAGGCTGCTTTTTTAAACTCCTGGAGCAGTCTTGCTGTGTTGTGGTTTATGGACCACACTGCTTTATTCAAATCAGGATTTCCTTATGTTACATACAGTAAGCTGGTGAGCTAATCAGCTTTTTATAAAGCATGTAACTGCCTTGCAGTTTTTTTCCCATCAAATTGGTTACTTCAGTACATTACATTGTAAGTGACAAATTAAGAAAAGTCTTTAGTTTAGTTTACATTTCAGTCCAGGGAAAAACATGTAGCAGGATATATGGTGTAATTGAATGTTTTCAAGAACAAAAATGTACTTTGTTCATTTATTATTATTATTATTATTATTATTATTATTATTATTATTATTATTATTATTATTATTATTATTATTTTCTTAGCAGACGCCCTTATCCAGGGCGACTTACAATAATAAGCAAATACAATTCAAGTATCACAGTACAAGTAATAATACAATTAAGAGCAAGATAAAAACAATGACTTTGGTTCAAGCGAGTACAAGTGTGACAAAATACAATTCAATAGTACAGCAGATAACAGTGTCAGTGATAGTTACATCAGGATATGATTAAATACAAAAAAATACTACAGATTAAACACTTGGCAGATTACAGTACTCTGACGTACAGGATAAAATGCAGTAAAATAGGGGGCAGAAGAGCAAGTAAAGCACATTTAAAGAAGGGTGATAAGTGTCCCAGAGGAAGAACAGAGGAGTTCTACAGGTGCTTTCTGAAGAGGTGAGTCTTGAGGAGGCGCTGGAAGGTGGTCAGGGACTGGGCATTCCTGACATCTGTAGGAAGGTCATTCCACCACTGCGGGACGAGGGTGGAGAAGGAGCGGGCTCTGGAGGCAGGGGAGCGTAGAGGAGGTAGAGCCAGTCTTCTAGTGCAGGCGGAGCGGAGAGGTCGAGTGGGGGTGTAGGGAGAGATGAGGGTCTAGAGGTAGCTGGGTGCAGTCTGGTCAAGGCATCTGTAGGCTAGTACAAGATTCATTTAAAGTGTGGTGCCCTATAACAATGTAAAAATAGATTAATGGAAATATTATTGTATGTGTTTATTTTGATATTAGTATAATAAAGAAGCTGCATACTCCTAACCTTGACTTCTGCAAATAGCAGCAGAAGCTTCTTTGGTTTCAAGGGGTGGGGTTAATGTGAGTGTATTTAAGGAGGGGTTAATGTGAGTGTATTTAAGGGGAGAGGTTAATGTGAGTGTATTGTACAGTGGGGGTCATGCCCCCCACACCCACTTTTAAAAGTGTGGAATACATGATTGTACACTTGTATGACTAGTACAGTACTCTTTCAAATAAACTTGTTATGATTCTGAATGTGTGGTTCTCGGTAATATTGTCACCCCACTTTTAGAAAGGTTCTGGGGTCGTTGCCCATGCCATTTTATTGTCAGTGGTAAATGTTTGATTATTTGCTTCAGAAACAGGTGGATGTGAATTAACCCCCCTCCCCCACCTCACTGAATTTATTTTCAGGACAATCAAATGTACATTCATACAATACACAGTACATTGTAAGTTACAATAGCACCAATTAGGTCTCCAAAGTTCATTCACTGTGTACTTTCAAGCAAAAAGTATATATATAAAAAACATAACCAAGTAAATGGAGCAGTCTATTGCAAACTTTAATATGTCAAGTTGTTTCCTCATTTACTCTCATTTACATTTATGTAAAAATTGGCGGTTTATCTTTTCAAGGGTGACAACTTTTCTACTTCCTCTCTCTCTCTCTCTCTGAACGTGTCTATTCCTTTTATAGTTATCGCTAGCCTCGATTTGTCATAGCTTTGCCTGAACCTGTAAACATGACGTTTGAAATTAGCCAACCAGGAAACTACAGGCAGTCGAACGCAGCAACTGAGTTTCTGTAAACCTGCCTGTGTCTCGGAATCGACTTCCACATTTTATTCTCTTGCTGTGTTAGTTGCTTTGGCCCTGGTTACAAGGTATGTTTTTGTTTTATTTTACATTTGTGTATGTTTATTTTATAAGTGCTTGGTTAAGGATAGTGTGTAGTTATCTCTCTACAGTATCTGTTTTCCATCTTGATTCACAGGTATGATATGCGTGGCGCTACAGCTAAGGTAAAATCTAAACTAGCAGATCAATTTTTACGTGGTTTTGGAACAACACTGGATTTAGATTTCTTATTTACTTGCTTTATTTTATTTTATTTTTTTAATGTATTACCGTTTATGATGTAGCCTACCCAATAACATAATTTGATACTCTATTGGCAGTGACACAACAATTCATACTAGCAATATTTTCATGTTTCGATGTCTATTTTAATACTTAACATAATGGCATTATTTAAATATGGTTTGGGAAATGCATGCATGGAAGGTTGAGATAAATGAATGCACTCATTAAATATTAAAACACTGACATTTTGCATAGTGAATGAGTGTAATACGCCTTATGAAAGTGATGAAAATGAAATCTACTATGGTAACCTTAAGTATTTTCAGACATGTAGAATTGAAAGTCAAAGGCAACATTGT